>NC_040912.2:23400634-23714800 GCF_004126475.2 Phyllostomus discolor | reverse complement strand
CACAAAAGGAAATATATCACTTGTTTCTTTTTTACTTTTGTGTGTATATTCTCAGCAATCAGATAAACATGACTGCTTGTTATGGATCATGGACATACAAACATAAATCATTTTCGTCCTCTTCTTTGTCTAGGGTGCTATACTTAACCATAGGCTAAGTAAGTATTTTAAATACATAGAGAACCATGTTTGCTTACTGCATTTTGTTAAATCAACGTGCAAAAGAGTTTACTCAGCTACTTTATTATTTACATCTGTATCCATTATTAATCTGATGCCTAGAAAATTGTATTTAGTAAAAATCCAATTAAACAGTCCGTTTTCCTTTTATAAATGGGATTCATTTAATTTCATTTAAATTGTAATTTTAGAGTGCCCTATAGTGTTAATGTGGACAGTATTTATTAGATGTTTAAAAAATACTTCTTTAAGCATCCAGTTTGCATTTTATTAAAAATTTGATAGTGTTTCTTTACAGGTTAGTTTTATATTCTCTCAATATTTTAAGACCTTTCCTTCCTATTTAACATATGTACTACCAGTATGTTATAATAGTGTGTTTTTATTACATAGACATTTGCATTATTTAATAAAGTATATTGTGCTGTGTCACTGTGCTTTTGTGGATCAATGACTTCTTTTGCAGAAGATTTTAAAAACATTCATTGTTTATTTTGATAAATTAAATATGTACTGTCATTATGCTTCCAAGTATATGGAAGAAGTAGAGGTAGGGACCAACAATAATAATTTGATTATTAACTATTTCAAAGTCAATTTGTTTTTTAGGTAGCAGAATGATTGCAGATCTTTATGAGTTGCTGAGTTTTGAGTTTTTAAAAATGATATAAATTTGTAACAAATCCAGATTTTGTTCTGACAGAATTGGCTAAAGTTTACAAAGTGGTGTGTGTGTACATGAAATAAGTAATTCACTATTTTTACTATTTACCTTGTACTTAAATTTCTAGTATTCTTAATGGTATCTCCTATGTTTATCTATGCTATATTAATTTTTGCAAATTCTGCTCAAGTTTGCTGTGTCATTCAGGATATTTTTGTAAGCAGCACATAAATATGTCTTCAGTTCAATATTCTAGTGTAGAAACAAGCAGACATTTTTCCAGATGGAAACAATTTTAGTCATTTCTTTAGAGAGCTTATATTAGTATATTTGTTATTAATAGAGCTAATGATTTCAAGATACAGATATTTCTTTTGTTTTTCTCTCCTGGATTTTGGCAGAAGTGTATCAGCTACTCCTCTTTGCTATTTAGTCTTGGAATTGCAGTCTGGTTTACTGGTGAGTGAGCTCTGAGTCGACAGAGCTCCCAAATCACCTGTAGTTCTGACCCGCAGCCTCCTTGCCTCTGGAACCTGTCACAAGTTCAGTAGAGCTCCACATGCAGACTGAGCCATTCTCAAATGTACCACAACTGAAGGGATCAGTAAGGGTTGGGTCATTGCTAAGTGGCATATACTTCAACATCATCTTCCAACAAATCTAGCATGTGAAACCTCTCTTTTCCCTTTTGCATTTATTCTTGAGCTGAAAGATAACTTGATTTTACACTTAATTGAAATCATCTACAAACTGGGACTATATCAATGTAACAAACTTGTTCTTAGTCTAATAACTGGAAATTCATAGATATCCCAACAAGAATTACCTATGTAGAAGAAGGTAAAAAATAATGAATTAAAATTCTCCTGTATATTCATTCTGGTCTTTGACTTGAATTATATACTATAAATCTTAATTTGCAAATTATTATTATACAGTCATAAAGTAAATATGCTGTAATTTGATATGAACTAGGGAGACATTAATACTATACCTCTTCACCTATCAAGAGCCCAGATTATTGGCATTGTGAGATGTAAGGAACATTGCCAGAATCCCTGAAGTTAAACAGAAAAGAGTATATTTACCGAAAATTGAGTCCATGTACTTAGTAGAAATTCTCATTTTCATGCCTTTGTATTGTCAATTTGCCATAGCCTACTAAGGTCAGTGATCGGGTTTCTGAATCCATCACGAAGTGTGGTTGGGCAAACACTGCTTAGACAAATCCCCTGACAATGTTAGAAAGCAGTGACTGACCCTGTTCAAGCAAGTGAGGACTCTGAAAACTGGTAAAAGTCAATGTAAGAATTCAAACCCAGCAGCAGAAGGATGGCACCCACTGCAGACACAACAGGCGGGTACACTGGTAGCCACATAGCACGTCTGGTACTCATACTCATGACCAGGAGATGACAAAGACAGTGTAATTACGTTTTATGTATTTTCTTGATATATAAAGGGAAGAATGTGATTTTCAAATTTCCCTTTCAAAGATGATTGAAATACTAGTTTTCATGCTTGAAGGAATATGCCCTCAACTACCTAGAAATTTCAACATTCTCATAAACTCAGAAATGTTTATACTCTGACGGTTCCTATAACCATCCATATATTTAATGTAATTAAAATTTTAACTATTGAAAGGTAAATAAATTAAAACATAAAATTGTGTGGCCTTGCCATTTAGTCTATATTACATTTGATGTTAGCTGTATATCATCTATTATTTCTTTTTGCCTTTTTAATTTTTTAATTGTTCTGATTTTTTGATTTAATGTTTATTGTATTTTTTCCATTACCATTTAGTCCCCTACACTCCCCTCCCCTCCCCCTCGCAATCACCACACTGCTGTCTGTGTCCATGAGTCCTTTTTCCTTTTTGCTCAATCCCTCCACTCCCTAACTTCCCCAACCCACTAGCTGTCATCTGTTCTCCATCTATGAGTCTCTCTCTTGTTTTGCTTGTTAGTTCAGTTTGTTCATTAGATTTCACAAATGAGTGAAATCATAATGGTGTTTGTCTTTCTCTGACTGGCTTATTTCACTTCTCATAATGTTCTCCAGGTCCATCCATATTGTTGCAAAGGGTAAAATTTTCTTTTTTATGGCTAAGCAGAATTACAATGTGTAAATGCCCCAAAGTTTTATCTACTCATCTACTGATGGACACTTGGGTTTATTCCATATCTTGGTAATTGTTCTGAAATAATTCTGCAATGAACATAGGGGTACTTATGTTCTTTTGATTTAGTATTTTGGGTTCCTTCAGATAGATTGTTGACTCTATTATAGATGTTGCCTTTTTCTCCCCCTTTGCCCGCCTCCACCCAGCCTCCATCCACCTCCTCCCAGCCTTCGCCCCTCTTCCCTCTGGCCATCACCACACTGTTGTCTGTGTCTATGGATTATGCATGTATGATCTTTGGCTAATCTATTATTTCTTAATGTTAGAACACAGATATTTAAATATTTTAACTGCCTTAAAATATAATTTTGGATAGTTCATTTATAACCCTGATATAGTAAATAAAGTACTGTTATTCTTATTTGTTTTTATTTTTTTTCCATGGCTAGAATTATGATAGCAAACATTTTTTTCCCCAATTCTATATCTTGAGTCTGAAAGAAGATTTTTGGAAAGGTACATAAGATTATCTGGTTCATAAGGAGAAAGATGTAGATGAAGAAATGAGTAAACTTATGACATATTGTGTTTTAAGCTTCTTTATACTTGAATAACTTAGCCAAGTTGCTAACTTTTCTGAAAAAAAACTCTTGATTCCTAAAATGGGTCTTTGGGAGATTGGGTTTTATAACATTACATGAAATTTTTAGTGTGCATGTATATTTATAGTCCCCTTTATTGTGATGGTTTTTAAAAATCAGTTGTTTTTGTGTTGTTTATAATAGCTGCTTCCCCTTTTTCCTCAGAAAGGTTATTACATAGGAATTAGTATATATTCAAGTAATGTGAGTCCTGTAATTTTCCCCTTGGTTGCTTAGTTGTGGACTTTTCAATTTTTAAAGTTTTAAATCAATGACAGAAACAATATTTAAGGAGAATTTGACAAATTGATTTGGAGAAAGTATATTTTAATTTAAAAAAAGCACAAAGCAAAGGAGGAATAAAATTCTTTCTATAAGATATATACATCTTTGTTATTTGTTGTTAAATTTTGGTCTTGTTATTCCAACTGATAAATTCTTTTTATAAGACCCTGAAATAATACAGATCTTTCTTCATTGTCAGCAGGATGAGATTGTCTGAAACGAAGAATAGGTATGGTAGTTTTCTTAGATTTTGTATATCATAGGTGGCAAAGATACTATCAAAACATTTATTAATAAGATTTTAAATGTACTAGGAGGTCTTTTGAAAAACCAAATACACTGAGAAAAAGTGACAGGTAAATTTTGAGAAAATATATATTTGAGAAAATAATATCTAGTTCTTAGAATGGTTGTTATTTGCAATAGATTGTAGTAGCATGCCATACACATAGAAAGTTTATTTATAATCTATATTAACTTGGAGAAAGTGATGAGATATAAATTGTGTAGAATTGATTATTCACTTGTATATGTAGCCTGTAGAATTCTTCAGATCTCTAAAAATTTTAGAACGATCACAATGTATTGATTTAAATTTATAATTTTGAATTATGTGTATTGCATTGTTTTTTAAATTTTATTCTCATTGTTTATGCTGTTACAGTTGTTGCTGCTTTTTCTCCCTTTCTCCACCTCCACCCAGCCCCACCCTCTGCCTTCCCCTAGCCAATCCCCATATTGTCCATGTTCATATGTTGCGCATGAATATCCTTTGGTTAATCTGTTCATCATGTTTCATCCTGTTCTTCTCCGCACCTTGCTCCCTCCTTCAGGCAGCTATCAGTCTCTTTTATGTATCTAAGCTTCTGTTCCTGTTTTGTTCATTAGTTTATTGTATTCATTAGATTCCACATATAATTGAGGTCATATGGTATTTTTCTTTCACTGAATGGTTTATTTCACTTAGCATGATTTTCTCCAGGTCCATCCATGCTGTTGCAAAATGTACGAGTTGTTTCTTTTTTACTGCTGCATATTCCATTGTGTAATTGTACCATAGCTTTTTTATCCATACATCTACTGATGGGCACTTAGGCTGTTTCCAGATCTTGGCTATTTTTTTTAAGCTATCTAATGGGCAAATGATTACTTCTTGAAGTTCAAAGCTGATATTGTTGTGTTAGTTTTAAACACACATGGCTATATACATACATTTATTCATATACTTTTAACATTTCTATTTTCAAAGTGTTCTGAATGATATTTTTTTGTTAGATTTACTGTTATATTTTGTTTTTTCTACCATTATGATTTCATGTTTAGATTGTTTTTTGTCATAAACATTAATAATCTTATGAGGTAATGGTAGAATTAACAATGTTAAAGTTGAAATGTGCAATAGTTTGCTATTTATCTTTGAAAGAGGGTTTTAAAAATATTATTTAGGTATATCACAAATCTGTTTACCTTGCAGGTGTGATGAATGCAGACTGTGCTACCATTTTGGCTGTCTGGATCCTCCTCTGAAAAAGTCTCCTAAACAAACAGGCTATGGGTGGATATGTCAGGAGTGTGATTCTTCATCTTCTAAGGTAAGAGGGAAAGCCTGTAAGAAAACGTGTTGTTTTGATACCTATGGCCAACTTCCTAACTTTAAAGGGATTGTAATATGAAGGAACAACATTTTAGCCTAATGTACTTTATCGATAAAATACATCGATAAAAACTATATCGCCATGGGTATTTTATTGTCCTTAAGTTATGGGATAAACAGTTCTACTAAATTACAGAAATTTCCTCTATGAAATATTTTTTTTAGCTGTTCTGGGTATTCTCTATATTATGGTAGCTTATCAAACAGTACTGTGGTAGCCAAAATAAAGGCAACCTCTACTAGTGTGCCACACCTAAGAAACAGAGGCTAGCAGGGAAATTCTGACTTGAGTCACAGAAATTTGTTTTGACCAGAGAAAGATATATATAGTAATAGATATAAATGTTAACTAGAAGAATAACCAATAAAATCCAAAATTTTTTATAGAGGACTCATTTTAAATAAATAAGTATATTTCGAATGTTTATAAGGTGTGTTTTTTGAGAAAACTAGTTTTTATATTCTAAAATTTATTTCTGATATTTATTTTAGCTAAGTAGAAAGGATGAAATCTCTAATAAGGTTGTTTAATAGTTCATCTCCAGATATAAACTACTGAAGTTATATCTTTTGAGTATCATTATTATAGCCTTCAGTGTTAGAAATCTAAAGTTTAAGATTATTGCGTATCTTTAAAATATGTTAGTGAATAGCTAGACTCCTAATGCTTTGATTCATTTGACAGAAATATTGAATATATTTGAACTAAGACATTCTGGTCAGCTGTGGATTAATTGAATTGTTCTTCCTTAAATAGACAGTGGAAAATTAACTGTATCTCAATATGGATATTAAGCCATCCTTTTTTAAATGCCACTTATATGCCTTTATCTGTCCTAGAGTAAATTATAATTGATACTGAATTCCTATATGATCATGGAACCAAAAATATTCTTTTTACCATTAGTTAAAATGATTTGCTCCTACTTACCCAAAGGCCATCAGTAAACTTTTTTTTTAATTTAAAAAATGCAGAAGAGCATTTGGATATAGAAAAAGGGCTATTTAAAGGTTTTTGAAAATAACACATTTATTAAAATACTTATACAATGATTATTAAAATAGAACATGGTGTTCACTTTATTTCATAATAAATAAATCATTTGCCCAAGGTTTTAAAATATACAATATCAAGAATTATTTTCCATTTATTTTCTTAAGATCCATATTTAAGAGGGAATATATTTAATATCAAAAGGTTTTATTATATAATTTAAAAATGCTATCCAGAAATTATATTTGAATAAAAAAATTAGTTGCATACTATAGATTTTAGTTATCTTATGGAACTCTTTGTAATAAAGAACAATTCTAGGTAAATATTTTGTTCATGGTTTTCTCCTACCCTCAATAAGCAAATTAGGAAAGCTATTTTTGAAAAAGGATTTATCACCTCTAATAAATGTGTTTTTTTGCATACATTCTTTTGAAAAGGTTCTATACTACTATAAATATGTAGCATTATATTAAATGCAAAGAGTGGCTTTAAGTTATGTAGTAACTTTATTAATGAATATTGAGAATGCAAGGAAACATGTTTCAAGTAGTTTGGGAGTATATCATGAGACAGGTAAGATGTTTTTTGTTTTTGTTTTTTCCTCTCTACCAGAGAATAAATAGGCCTGTGGACTCTGAATGGAAATCCATTAGAATGGCACACTGTTAGAAAACTTGCATTGTATTTGCTATACTCTGTTTACCCAGTGATTGAATAGCTAAAATCAACCAACTTTTTGAGATTTCATCCAAAGGTGGTATCTGATTTTTGCAGTGTCATAGTTTACCATAAGAACAACAGCACTGAAACGGATTTGTATGTTTATCATACCAACATGACTGTTATCAACTTATACCTTTTTCCAATGAAAAAATTAAGTTCAATATAACAGTTAAACTGAAAGTTAAGGAAACAATTCATTTTCTGAATATTTGTGGTGTATCAACTCTGTTTTCCCTGCTTTTGAAGACTTTCATTCCTGACCACCAGGTAGTATATTTCTGTTTACATTTTCTCTTGAAGATGCTTGCTAGTATTGGGCCCTGAGAAGAAAGCACTGGCAGATAATGCCATGCTTTATAAGTCAGTGCATTGCTGCAGAAGCCATTCAATTGGACAAGCAGTAGATTATTAATATCTGAGTCTAGAAAATTAGTGTCACCTTGGGGCCTCAAAGAAACCCAGAATGCAAGTTAATATAATTTGTCCTTTATTTTTCTGTCTTTGCTTCAGTGGAATGTTATTAGGTAATACTGGGTACACTTGCCATGTTCATGTACTTTAATGTCATGAAAAGTTGAGGCAGAAGTAGTTACTGCCAGAGAAAGGAAGTGAATTAGTTGCCAATAACTTTAGGTGTAGGGAAGTGAGTGTAAAATTGTTGTGGCCATAAAACACATATCTAACTTCCTTTCTCTGTGGTAGTCAGGATTATTAAGTCTAAGAAGTGTCAACTTTTAGTATAAAAATATTACTCCCAAATAGGAAATAATTTATTTAGCTTCAAATTTAAATAATACAAGGTGAGGGTATATAATTTAGTATATGTTTAAAAATGCACTGTATTTTAAACATTATTTACCTGTTAACATTGTCTCCAAACTTTACACACTGAGGGAAACTCTAAAATATTGCCATGTATCCTCTCAGCAGTATGGTAGATTTATACATGACTTTGTCTTTTAAGTAATAGGCTTTTTGCAGTGGGCTTTATGTCATTATGTCAATGATTATGCTTGTTACTTTTACAGAAATTCCACAAAAGTGTATGAAGACCCATCATATCTAAATACATAATTTTAAGTTTTAGCATGTGAAAGATAAAATACATCTAAGTGTACTTCTAATAAAATGCATTTAATAACAATACACCTAAAAGTGGAATGGCTTTTTTTAAGTGAGATATAATTGACTATAACATTATATTAGTTTCAGGTATATGATATAATGATTCAATGTTTGTATATAGAATGAATTTTTATTTTACCCAAACCCATGAATATGGCATGATAAGACTTTCTTTGTCTTATCAATACTTCACAAACCTAGGTAGTCACTTAGTTTCTATGAAAAATGACCAGCTACATGGATGCACGTATACTGTAACATGTGTACACATGGAGACACAAATCTGCACACATACCAACACTTGGAAACCCACATGCACAAAACATACCTTTTTCTGTAAGGCTATGCTTTGAAGACATTTGATTTAGGCAGCATCTATCTAGACAGTGAACTACATTTGTTTTCAATGGAGCTAGTTCATTGCTTTCTATCAACATGAATTATGTCTTTCTTGCTCTTCACCATGTTGTGAAAATACTATTGGCAGTGAATGCTATATGCCTGGAAAAACAATATATTTTATTCTTCCTCTTCCATCTCACCCATCTCTTATTTGTTCCATCTGTACTTCCATCAGTTCACCCAAGCCAAATACCTGGAATCATCTTCAAGCCTTCCCCATCCTTGTTCCATACAGAACATCGCTTCCTGAGTCCTGTAAGAGTTTTCTCTCTTAAATGATTCTCTAGTCTGCTCTTAGCTCCTTCTCTCTACTCCTACCAACTTAATTCAATGCCTCACTTTTTTCTCATTCTATCAGTTCCTTCTATTTTAAAAGCTATCTAAATAGGTGTACTAGTCTCATCTCCCCTTTTATCAATTCCCTTCACTAGAGGCCTCCAAATGAAGTGTTAGCATCACAGGAGGTAGACAAGATGACTGATTAGATCAACATAGTCCTGTGTTATATACCATTTTAATTTCTATGTCTGAGTCTGTTTTATAATTTAAACAATATGTTCATGCTATGGGACAAGTATATAACTTTATATATACACACTTATGAAAAGGTACATACTTAAATATTTTTAGTATTGGGGTATATCAACAAAAGTATTTGAAGACCATACATCTATACTGCTACTTGAGTAATCTTTCAGAGAGTATATTTGTAACTTCTGCTTTATAACTGTTAGTGTTTTTTCATCCTCCCACATTTCCAAAATATAACCCCCCCAAAATCAGGAAGCTAATGTTAATACATTGTTACCATCTAAATTTCAGACCCTATTCAACTTTTGCCATTTGTCCAGTAACATCCTTTATGGCAAAAGGAGCCAGTACAGGATCACTTGCTGCATTTAATTTTCATGTTTCTGTAGTCTCCAGGATTTTTTTAAAGATTTTATGTATTTATTTTTAGAGAGAGGGGAAGGGAGGGTGAAAAAGAGGGAGAGAAATATAAACGTGTGGTTGCCTCTTGCATACCCCCTACTGGGGACCTGGACTGCAACCTAGGTATGTGACCTGACTGGAAATTGAACCAGCAACCCTTTGGTTTGTACGCTGACATTCAGTCCACTGAGCCACACTGTCAGGGCTGTAGTCTCTAGTTTTGGTCATTTTTTGACTTTTATTATCTTGCCTCTTTGAAGATTACAGGATAATTATTTTGTAAAATGTCTTTCACTTTGTGTTTTTCTGGTCTTTTCTTGTTTTTAGGTTCATTTTATACTTTCTAACAGGTGACACACCATCTTTATTTGAACCATAGATAGTGATGTTAACTTTAGTTGTTCAGACTAGGAATTATATGAAAGTCTTCCCCATTCTCTTCCCCTTTCTAATTAATAGGTAATTTGTGAGGGGGAGAAAGTTGGAACTATGTAAATATCCTATTCCTCATCAAATTTTCATTTTCTGTGTTTTCCCAATGGGTTATACTGGTTATTATCATTATTTATTTTGATTTTCAAATTGTCCCAAATGTGGTTAACAGAAGCTACTCTGGGCTGGCTTCTGCCACTTCAAATTGGCATCTGTGTTCTTTTGACATGATCAGCAGTCTTTGAATTATTTTCTTACTAAAAATGTTCCTGGCTCAACATGTACTTTCCATTATCCTATTCCTGGAACCAGCTATTTATCCACAGAGCTCTGGTTCCTTTTAAGTAGAGAATGGTATTTAGAAACCAAGATATTGGTACTAGATGTGCTCATTGTTACTGGGATGTTGCTCCTGCTAGATCTTCTCAGTAGACAATGCCAAGGACTAGATGCATGTATAGGCACACCTTGTTTTATTGGACTTAATTTTATTGCACTTTAGAGAATCTGTGTTTTTTACAAATTGAAGGTTTGTGGCAGCCCTACATTGAGCAGATCTATCAGCACCATCTTTCAGTAGCATTTGCTCACTTTGTATCTCTGTGTCACATTTGGTAAGGTGTGTGTGTATGTACATTGTATTTTTAGACATAATGATACTGCACACTTAAAAAAATACAGTGTAGTGTGAATATAACTTTTATATGGACTAGGAAACCAAGATATTTGCATGACTTGCTTTATTCAATATTCTCTTTATTGTGGTTATCTCGAACCAAACCTAAAATATCTCCAAAGTATGCCTGCATGTAAATTTATACACATACACATTTATATCTATATTTCTTGTGCTTATTGGTATTATAAACCATTCTATTTTTCTCCTGTCCGTATTTGTAATTCCCTGACAGAAAACTGGCTCCCATTATCTTTAATATATATTCTTACATGATTAATCTCCTGATATAAAACTCATCTGTCTCACCCTTTACGCTCACACCAATGGATACTTACTTTGCTTACCATAACTTAGTGGCCTTAGATTGAACTGTGCAGGCAGGAAAGAGAGAGGGGGTGAGGATGGACGTTTATGTTTTTTAAAAGCTCTTCAAATCCTTTTAATGAGTTGTCAGGAATAACCACTGTTTTATATATTTTATAAGCTCTTCAGTTATTAAAGTTTTCAAGCTAAAAATGAACTTTTTTAGAATTTTAAAACAAATACACACAATACATATAACCCTAGCCAGACTTTAACTGACACTTAAAAATTATGATGTATATACTTACTTATAAAATATAAAGTAGATTTAATATTGTATTTTTAAAATACAGGGCACAGTTCACTGTTTGGTCTGTTTCTAGGGTACACTTGACACAGATCACAACAACTTTGGTCTTCTGAGACATCCAACATGAAGATGACTTATTTGGACTTGGTTAATGAACATGTATAAATATTTATCTTAAAGGTGCTTCATCCAAGTCATCTACATTCACAAGTGCCACTGAGAATTTAAATATACATCATACATTTTACAGTGGCTGTGCCGATTGTGATGGCAGCTTTTCATCCGTGTTTGAGCTCTGTTATATGAAAAGCATGGAGTACACATGATAGGTCATTGTCTGACTAGTACCAGATGAGCTGTCATAGCCTGGAAACCTCTGTGTGGTTTGCTTGTACTTGATATTTCTAGTATGCTACTCTTTTTAAGTCACAGACATGCATAGAAATTTCATCTAAATCCCTATGAAAGATTTTTCTGGAACTACAAATGCCAACTGAAAAAAGTGGTATTTTTTGATAATCACTGTATTAGAAATCCTTGAGTAGGGGGAAAGATATTTTTAAATTTTATTTTCTGAATTTTCTGCATTGAGCAACTAGAATTCTATAACCAATATACTTATGTTGAAGCAACATTTTCAAGTAAGATAGTCATTGAGAATTTTGCCCCTTTAATAATGGATCAGAACAGTCTCTCCAAGGAGTGTCTTGCCACAATACATTAAGCAAGAACATTTAATTGAACTTGGAAATACTAGAAATTGGATGTCTGAATTTTATGTATCATGAAGATTTATGAAAAATAAAAAAGTAAAATGAGTTATCCTTTAAGGTTCTTTTAAATTTGAGCACATAACTGACTCATAAAAAGGACTTTTTAATATTTTAATTATTCATTGGGCTTCTTGGATTTTATCTGACATTAGTTTAAATTTTAAATCTTTGAATTTAACACGGTTGACAGAGAAGTCATTTTGAGGTAAAATTTATACCACTTAACTGTCTTAACTCAGTACTCTTCTAGCACTTGTGTGACAAGCAGTAGGGCTCACCACAATGCACTTTAGTTAGCTTTAATGAGTATTGATTTGCCTTTTTACTGATACAGGTATGTAAAAATCTGGAGAAAACTTGTGTACAGTACCCTACATTAGAATCCCATAGAACGAACCTGTCTGAGAATTAAAACTATGGGATGCTTATCCCTGATTATGGCTATAGATAAATATTTAAACTTTAGATTTCCTCTTACATAGTGTGTGTGATAAAGCCCGCAAATTTCCAATTGATCTTCTACGTCATCCCAGTCCAAGTTCAGTGTGTAGCCAGTTACTCTAGCATTTTCCCTGGCAGGCAAAATTGTGTGTGTTTTTTACACCCGTAGTTTCTAATGGAGTGCCATACTTTCAGACAGGCAACGATGATTTGTGAATTCAATAAAAAGTAATAGCCATAAACAATTCCACTGTGCTTTTTTTAGAGTATGTTATTTGTTTAAACTGAACTTTTATGTACTGAACTTATTATTTATTGTCACGATTGCCCGCCCAGAGAGGCTGCTTACCTGATTGTCCTAGACGTGTTTCTGAAACCTATCCCTAGGTAATATTTTTATCAAGTAACGCTTTTCAGCAAAACCATGACTGTTTATGGTTATTCTTTATAATAGAATTAGAATCTATGCTGATCTGTTTAGTTCTGTAACCTAAGGTAGTTTTCATGGGGACTGTGTAATATGCATTAAGCATATTGATTTACTTCAATAAGTTACGGTCAGGTATTCCTTAAGAATCTTTTCAAAAATTTGATTTCTTCCCTCTAGGTAAAATTTATCAATGTTTATGACATATATTTAATATATATTTTATATATTTCAGCATCATATTTACAGAGAAAGAAAATGATTGGCACCTCTAAAATTAGACAGATGTGTTCTATATTAATAATATGCAAAACTGAGAAACAAAATTGGCTTTTTAAGTTACATTTACTACAAACTGGAAAAACCAAGCCATTTTCTAATTCCGACAGCCTGTCGGCCTCTGCATTTCCATAGCATGCTGTGGAATGCCACATGCGATGAGAAACGAAATCATAACAGAGATGACTAATCAAAGTGCAGTAGGGTGCCACACATAGGGTTGTCTTTCAAAACTCACCAACTTCATATTTTCCTTTAGTTTTTAAACTTTTTATGGTTTTATTTTTTATCATTTTATCATTTTTGGAGGGGAAAAAGTCCACTGCTAAGACTATGGTGAAGCTGAAAGATATTTCACTACCACTTATAAAAAGTTAATAAGAATGTTTTTACCTTATTAACCTAGTATTTGAAATATTAAAATTGGGTTTTATAATATAGCAATGTATAAATTCAGAAGGAATGTAGAATGTATGAATTACATGAACTTGTTCTTCCAGTGCTTGTCTGTAGTGTGTGTGTCAGAGACATGGTTCATTGCAAAAAAGATGGTCCTGGTCTAACTAAGCTGGTCCACTCTCAGAGCTGTGAGAGTCTCACCCGATTATTTGTGATTTCATGTATTCTAGATGTAGATACAGTTCGTTTATTCCTTCTAACATATTAAACATTTAGTTTATGTCATCATTTTGTAGAATTACTTATCTGTTAAAAATAGTCTTTTTAACCTACATATTGTGGTTTAAGCAGTACCTTTTCGCCTACAAATAAGACAGACTTCTTCAGATCTGAGCTAGAAAACTCAAAGAGTAAACTTTGATAGTTAATGGAACTGAGTTTTGAAATTAAATATATTTAAGCATTCTAATCTGATGTTCTTATGGAACCCTTACCCAGATTAATTAGAAATTATGGATTAGGGTTAGGGGACATAGGGAGAGTGGGTTATGTAGTATTACTTACAGTGTGACATTTATTTTTGACATTTCTGAAATTCAGATATGTATCTATATGCAGTTTATATCTTTAAGTGATAATATCTTTTCCATAAAGATGTGTCATTAAATTTATGGAGTTTCTTATAATTTGAGGCATTGTTGAGTAAGAAAGTAGAATAATTTAAAATACTCAGAAAGTCAAAGTATGCAATATGATGTAGAGAAAATAGCTTTATGAGCTTTCAAGAGATATAAATTGGGTTCATATATTAACTATTTACAGTGCTGGTGACCTTCAGCGAGTTGCTTCACTTTAGTGAGCTTCGGCTTCCTCATTTGTGAAAAGTTTAATGGCAATAACTGAGAATAATGGAGATACTCAGTAAATGGCATCTCTCTTTAATCACAGGGAGAAAAGTTGAAATTTAGTATTAATGTTCTGATTTTTAAATGTAAGAAATGTTTTTTTAAAAAGTAACCCAAAGAGCAATTTTCGGTGTTTTATTTTTTGGCTTCACACATGCCAGGTAAAAATCTTATCTCTCACACTTCACGCTACAGTAAGGTCATGTCTAATTTTTTTTCTTTTTTTTTTTAAATCATTGTTCAAGTACAGTTTTCTCCCTTTTACTCCCATTCCAGCCCACCCACCCAACCCTCCCCACTTCCTTCCCATTACCACCCTCCCTCTAGTTTTTGTCCAGTTTTTGTCCTTTAAATTTGTTCCTGTAAACCCTTCCCATTCTCCCCTGAAATTCCCTCTTCTCTCCCCTCTGGTCACTGTCAGTCTGTCCTCTATTTCAGTGTCTTTGGTTATATTTTGCTTGTTTCTTTGTTCTGTTGTTTAGGTTCCTGTTATAGGTGAGATTATATGGTATTTGTCTTTCACTGCCTGGCTTATTTCGCTTATTATTCACAAAAAAAAAGCTATTTATTTTAATTTCCTGCTAGAGTTAAGAGGCAAGGAAAAGTATTTTTATAATTAACCTGTTTTTAAACTAAGGCACCTATGGCTCTCTAGACTTTTAAAATTATATAGTATTGCATAAGGTATTTTTGCTAAATTTATTGTATATCATTACCAAATAATTGGTATTTTTATATTGATGGCAATGACTATTTCACATTAAGTATACAATCATGGTCCTCTGTGAATCACACAGATCATACATTAATGTTTTTATTTTAGCTTATAAGTAGAAGGCATTATATTTAGACAGTAAAGGTTTATATAACTGATATGTGCACAAAAGGGAAACCTGTTTTTAATTCAAGACATGTTGTATTAATAGGTTAGGAAATATTCAAGAAATTTTCTCCATATTGTGTAGGGGTATTCTTTCTTTGTCAAGGTCATTAAAACTATAAACTTGAAACTAAAATAGGGATAAAAAGTAAAAACAAAATAATTTAAAAGTAACCAACACTGAAAACAGATATAAGATAACTTATGTGTGCACTTTGTCAAGGTGTATGCAGTTTTCGATAATAAAAGATTCATCAAGCCTAACAAATGTCTTTTAGAGAGCAGGCATATATCAGAAACTCATCCTTTTATTGTGTAAATGTTGTAATACTTTTAAGGATGGAAATGTGAGAAACTCGAGGCTAGCATGTTCACATTCACTATGGAGTACAGAAATGAAGGGTATTAACTTTTGGGCACACTATGTAAATACATTTAGAATTTCATAACATTATTATGTGCCTTCAATATATGTCTTACAGCATTTATGCCAAGAGAAAGCCCCATTCTTAAGTGAGGAAATTATACTAATTCTCAGATGCTACTAATGCCTTTCTTTTAGAAAGATAAAATGACAGCATGTCCTTTATGAGTGAAAGGCAATAATTTATACATGTAAATTCTCCAGAACCCTATTTTTACACCCATTCTCTGCCTTTCTGTGACCTGAGCCCGATTCCCAGTGGCAGAAATCACAGTCAGCCCTCTGTATCACAATTTCACAACCGAGGATTCAACCGACCCAGAATCACAGTTGGTTGAATCGAGGGATGCAGCACTTGCCGATCTGGAGGGCTGACTGAGGACCTGAGGGTCTGAGGATTTTGGTATCCCCGGGAATTCTGAAACCAGAACTGGTTCTGAAACCAGTCCACCACAGATACTAAGGGATAACTGCACTTCCTTAATCATAGCATATAAATTTGTTTACCTTCATGTTTACTTTAAAAAATGAATATCTCCAGGAATATCCTATTTACTGTTTTTAATGTGTTTTCCACTGGCAAAATGCTGGAGAAGGCAAGTTACAAGACTGGGCTACAATACCCTTCACTGCGTCCTGGCCCCAGCACAGCCCAGTCCTGCTCCATACTAAATTCTTAACTTCAGTTCTCCTTGTGATAGGGCCCTAGGAACTACCTTTAACTCACTTTCATAGGTTAGGTGAACATCACTTTATTCCTTTTTGTGCATTATTTATCAAAAAATTAATCATCTGATTTACACCATAATTTATAATTATCATCATTTGTCAATTCACACAACCCAAATGCCTATGATTTCTCCTCAAAATGTAGTCTACAAACCGAACCACCTGCACCAGGATCTTCTAAAGTACTAGTAAACATGGCTTTCGAAGGCCCCATGCAAACCCGCTAAACCAGAACCAGTATCTCTGGAATGGTGCTCAGGAATGAGCATTTTCATAAACACCATGGGTGATGATTATGATTATTAAAATTTAAGAACTACTGCTTAGGTCCTAATCTCTTTTGCATTCCTGACATGTATGGTACTTTTGTCTCTAATTTCAGTATTCAGACTTGGCTGTTCTGTAACAGGACTGTCTTTCAACCCCAGAGGCACGTTCAAGGAGAAGGGATGACACCTGATTTAGGTTCAGTCCCACTGCATCCCGTGATTACTAACATACCATGTGCCCATTCTTTCCGAGTTCTGGAGTTGCCCAGCAACATGTCAAGGATATTCCCTGAGCTGTACTCAGTTTGTCCCCATCAAGAATCTTCCTTAGTGACTCTGCCTCATCTTTTGCTGCTGCTTCGTGGTAGTTGAAGAATTACCTGTTGGTAATTTCCTACTTTTTACAAACTCCTTTCTTTCCTTTAGTGAACCTGTGTTCTCTCTTGGTCTTCCCCCTTCTTAGAAGACGACATCTCGGTCTTTTTGATAGGCTTCTTGGGCTTGTTTTCACAGTCTGTTTTCCTCACTCTGCAGGTCTGAACAGCCATACCCAGAGCTCATTACCATGCAGTTTTGCTACAGGAAAACTTGGGATTTAGATTTAATGATCCATCTACTTTCTCTGAATTAATGTTCATTAGGAGAGAGGTTTTTCAAATATTATCCTTTGGTCTAACTGAGACATAATGTAGTGATAAGTTTACCAGTAAGTTCAGGTTGGCTATTTCCATTATCTAATGGTCTCCTTTTACTATAAAGTTTAGTACTTACTTAGGTAGGAAAATACATATCAACTGATCTCCAAGTGAAATATTATCTGGAGATATGATTAAATGCGCTGCAATGAAGGTGTCAGTCTCTAAGTTTTGTTTAAGTTTAAAGCTAGAAAGTAATAATTCAAAATAGTAATTTTTTAATATAACAGAACTAATAATATTTGTGTAAAACCTTGCTTTAAAAAAGATGTGCCTCGCACTCTTTTACTCCTTACTTCTTTTCTCTGACTCTACCTCTCTAGAGAAACTTGGAGTCAGAAAAATAAGTTACATATGTTGTATGTGTGTGTTTAAATTTTTTTTTATTTAATACATGGTTATTGTAGGATATTTAGAAAATTCAAAAAATTTAAATATTTAAAATTACTGGCAATTATTGCATCTAAAGGTATTACATTTCTGCTTATGTTTGGTAGTATATTGTACTATAATCTACTCTTTAAGAATTGCAATCATATTAAGCAAAGTAAACCATCGACAAAATGAAGAAAGCAACCTTTTGAGTGGGAGAAGAATATTCATCAGTGATATATCTGTTAAGGGATTAGTATCCAGAATTTTATGAAGAACTCATAAAACTTAACACCAAAAAGATTTCTGATTATAAAATGGGCAGATGACCTGAAGAGACACTTCTCTAAAGAGGACATAGAAAAGGCCAATAGACATATGAAAAGATGCTCAACATCACTAATCATAAGGGAAGTGAAAATTAAAACCACAATGAGATCACCTCACACCTGTCAAAGTAGCTATCATCAGTAAATCAACAAACAACAAATGCTGGTGAAGATGTGGGGGAAAGGGAACGCTAATGCTGTGTTGGTTGTAACACAGATTAGTGTAGCCACTATGGAAAATACTGTGGCATTCCCTCAAAACATTAAAATGGAACTACCACATGACCCACCAGCTCTACTTATAGGTATTCAAAGAAATCCAAAACACTAAATCAAAAAGACATATGCACCCCTATGTTCATTGCAGTGTTACTTACAACAGCCAAGATATGGAAGGAACTTAGGTATCCACGGATAGACAAATGGATAAGAAGAAGTGGTACATATATACAATGGAATATTATTCAGCCATAAAAGAAGAATGAAATCTTGCCATTTGCAACAACATGGATGACCTAGAGGGAATTATGCTAAGTGAAATAAGTCGGCAAAGAAAGATGATTATACTTATATGTGGAATATAAAAAACAAATGAACAAACAAAACAGAAACAAACTCAGAGAATAAACTGATGGTTACCAGGGGGTTTGGGAGTTGCAAGTCTGGGTGAAATAGGTGAACAGATTAAGAAGTACTAATTGCCAGTTATAAAAACAATCACGGATATTTGGTGTCACATTGGTACTAGACTTATTGAGGTGGTCATTTTGTAAGTTATATAAATGTCTAATCACTATGTTGTACATCTGAAACTATAATATTGTATGTTGACTGTAATTAAACAAATTTTTAATTAAAAATTACAATCATATACATTCTGTTTTAATGGTCTTTTCCACATAATTGTATACAGAATAATTTTTCATGTTAAATACATTTTTCTAACCAGAATTTTAAAGTACTGTACAATATTTCTTTGCATACATATACTCTCATTATAATTGCTGGGTCAAAAAAAAATGAACAATTTTAAAATAAGAAAGTGCCATAGTAGTAATAACAGCAATTAACATTTATCGAGCACCTCTATGTGCCTAGCATTATCTAAGCACTTAAAATGTATAATCCCATTTAATTCTCACCACAGTGTGTAAGATAGTTACTGCTTTTTATCTCCTTTCTGCAGCTTAAAAAAATGAAGTTTAAAGAATTTAAGGATTACACAGCTAATAAGTGGTATAAGAGAGATTCAAACCCACATCTGCCTATATTTTAGAAACCTGCTTTTGTGCATATATTGAAATAAGTATTTTGTTTTCTTTGTTGCAAGAGATTCTCAATTAGATTTTGTCCTGAAGCCATTATAGATTTTCATAATATAGAAACTGAGATAATTTTTTGTTCATAAATAAGCACTACCGTTAATAGGAAAAGGAAAAGTACTTTTGTTGTTAAGGAGGATCTGTTTTGTTCTTTCTAACAAGCTAAGGGCACAGAACCTGGAGGTTATTCTTAAAACAAACAAATTGGTTAAAGATGGTCATACTGTAAGGTGTGGAAGATAGACTGTAACTCCTCAAGGCTTTTTCTTCATAAAAGTCAACGAAATAAGTATCTGTGTTAAGAAAGTTGCCACTTGACAGTATGGATGATTTATATAGAGCCAGCAGAATCTAATCTGTCATACTTGCAGGGAGGGTAAGGGAAGGAGATCTAAAAGTGAATTTTTTATTAGGCACAAAACCCTGTAGTTGAGCTGAGTCAAATATTTCTTCTTAATGTTAGGAGTCGTGAAGTTTGAAAACCTTTATTGTGAAAAGAAACTAAAACCAACCACATTCAAACTCTTTGCAAAGATAGTTTAAGAGTATTCTGATTCATGCCGTGTCAGCCACTTTGTGTACAAACTGGAAGATTTTGTTTGCTTTCCTCAGTATCCGCATTCTTCTGCAGTAAAAATTCCTCTTACTCACAAACAATACCTTGTTTGTCGGTGGATCAAATACAAATTATAATGCAATTTAGACTCTTTTGGGTTCTTTGTTCATCGAATAGTATGAAATGGTTACTTCACCTATAAAAAGTTAAAAAATGTGTACCTCCTCCTTGACAGATAAAGATTCATATATTTAACTATTTTTACTCTATGGTTTTCCCACCTGTGACCTAGCTCAGCCATCTCCGTTCTTTTGTGGTCTCTGACTTCTACAAGTTGTTTAGCCTTAACGGATTGTTCTCTTTTTTCTTTTGAAATCTATTCATATGCTAAATTTAAACTCTGGTCACCTAAGATGCAATCTATTTTAATGTTTTCTCTGAAGGTTTCTTAAAGGTTTATGTTGTAGTGATATATCTTCACTGCAGTTTCGTTGGTTTTTTGTTAACTGTACCTTCCATAATGCCTACAAATGATTATCTGCTTCACTGGTTTGAAAACTCTTTAAAGTATGCTCACAGAGGTTAAAATTTTTAAGAATCACTTTGAAAAGTTCAGGCCGCATCAGAGCATTTTTATTAGTCCGCTTTTGTGATCCTGAGGGACTGGACTTTTTTCTTAACTTTTAAAGGCAAGTAGTATTCTGTAAATTTTGTTTCTAAAATCAGATTTCTGAATTTACCAGATATTTGTGAATCAAAGCACAGATGTATAGGGAGCTTAAAGCAAGTAATAAATGTGAGGTATTTAAGCATTATTTTCTTATTCTAATGCTGCAGTTTCAACATATATAGCAACAAAACATTATTACTTAATAACCCACTTTAACATTTATTCCAGGATCCAGTCATTAGTTCACTTACCACTAATTTTTCTCCACTTTAAGCCATTTTAAGATTGTGAATCAAGTAAGTATTTATAGAAAACATTTTCTCTTTCACAAGCAGGCAAACTGCTATATAACTTAGACATTCCTCTACCTTTTCCCTGTGACATTAGCAACAGTGTGGAAGCTTTAACCTGTGTACGGAGTAAAGACTATATTAAGTGTAGTCTTGTCCTCCATTTCTGCTGGAGCGCTCCCAAGTCTGCTACTCATGAATCTAACTTGTGCGTGAGGTAAACCTTCTGTCTGCATGATTTGTTTCCAAGTCTCCACATTTTTCTTCTTTTCTACTTTCTCGCCCCTTCCTCATTTTCCCCTGAGTTAATGAAAGCAGCATTGGGAAACATGGCACTCTCTCTATTTATCAAGTATATTTGTGTTCCTTTATCAGTAAAACGCTTCTCAAACATAGGAACTTAGTTCCCCAATATGGTCAACTATAGTTAATTACTTGTTATTTTTTACTCCTTATAGCAATTTGAAAAAAAAATCTTGCAGTCTGAAATCGACACTTTTTAACCAAAACCCTTCCAATTAATTTTAAATAAACAGTACAGAAGGAGACCAATGGAATTGGTCTTTCTCTATAAGAAATGCTTTCAGGGCTATCCAGACTCCTATCTTTAAAAGGCCAGTCTTCCATTTTTATTCAGATATAAGGTAAATATTTTTCCTGAATTCAAGACAAGATGCAAATAGAAAGCAACTTAACTCTTTCAGCCCAGTGACTTTAAACAAGCTCTGTTGGATCTTTTCTCAAATCACTCTAGGGCATATCTTACGGGTTTTTTGTTTTGTTTTTTTTTTTTGTTTTCCACTCTCCCTGAAGTATTAATAGCCTTTTAAAAAATATATCAAAAATGTTGCCCAGCTTAGTCTCTCACCCCGTTCAAAGCTTCTCCTCTCACCATCTACTTAGGTCTACTTCAAACTGGAAAGTCTGCAGTTTGGAAAGGGGCCTCCTGACTGGAATTTGCCTCTGGTCCCTGCCTCCTTTGTGGGTTTTCGCTGTCTGTCATTGCTAGAGCTTTCCTACTAGCAGTTCCCTTGATGTGAGAGATGCTTTCTCCTGTGGGTTACTTATAACTCACTTTCAGAACTTAAGTTTCTTTCCTCCTTTTTGATCTGTATCACCTCATTCCCACTAGGCTGTCCTCTGTGGTTAGATGCCTTTCTAGACAACTGGAGTCTGCTGTCTTTCATGGGTCATCACTTGTCCTCAGTAAGCACTTGCAGACCTTTGCCTTGCAGGCTCAGAAGAGCAGTGGTCCCCCCTGCACCGTCTCTGTTGCTCTGTCACTGTGCTAGACAGATGGGCGTCACCACGCAGTCTGTGTCCCTCACACCCCCAGGGGACCAATTCTCTGAGTACTTTTCAGAAAATCCTTCTTATGTAGGGGCTTCCTTGAAAGTACATCTTCTAAAGAAATCCTTACTCTCCGGTCTCACCTCTCCTCATTCTTCAGGCTTCTCCTTTGAATTACCAGACCAATTTTTGCTCCGAAATGCTTTTTTTCAGTGCATATCTTGTTAAAAAAGAGATTTTAGACCAGTTATGAGGGATGGAGAGAGAAATAATTCATGCACCCCTTGAGCCCTGTAATGCATGTCAAATGCCCCGTCACCAAGACTCACACCATGGCCTTTTTTCCTTAGGACTCCCACCTTTTCAAACACTTCCTGCCAGTTCCTCCGCTCTTCTCCAAACCTCCAGGACATCCTCCTCCTTCCGACTAAACTCCCTGCTTCTTTTTTAAACTATGATGTGGCATTTTAATGTACACTTTCATAAAACATTATAGCCCTCTATTACAGTTCCTCAACTTTCTCTGGATCCACCGTACTGATTCTTCTCAACTGTGTCTCCTCTGGCCAGAAGTAACTGGAGGAGATCATGAACGTAGGTCCACAATAACTGTGTGCCTCCTAAGTTACACCAGGCCTCGTGGCCATCGTGTGAGCCCCTTATCAGACTTCTCACAGCAGTTATTTCAGATCTTTGCCACATATCTCAAGTCTCGGTTTTACTTCCAGCATTCTCACTTATCAATGACTCTGTCTTTTACTTCACTGAGGAAAAGAGGGTCGTATCCTCATTTTATCTCCTCTCAACCTGAGAAATAGCCTTTGTACTTTTCCTACTTCAATCTTTGTTACTTTTTCTACCTCAATCTCTGTTTCTTATCTCAGAAGAAAAAAAAATAAGTCACTTACTTTTGTTCTTTATTCCAAAACATCTTTCTCTTCAGAGTCTCTCTTCTCATTAAGCCATCTTGGAAGTATTTCTCCAAGTCAGCCTATTTGGAAGATGACTTTTCACATGTCCCTCCAAGTTTGAAAACTCAAGGGAGGACCTCTCCATTGCCCATACTATGGGACAGATGTCAGGGTTTCATGCCTGAATTTCAAGGCCATCTACAATCCAGCCCCAAGCTAACAATCCACATAGCTCTCTCTCTCTGTCTCCCTCTCTCTTCCCACTCCCTCCCTCCTCCTTTCTGTCTCTTATAAATATCATCAGGCCTGTCCTGACTTTTTAAAAATTAAATGTCCAGCTTAAATCCTTGTTTCTCTACAGTCCTTGGGACTAGACTAAATTTCTTGTGCATTTGTTTTGCTAGACTGTTCATTTGGTATTTGGTAGATATTTCTTCATATTTTTATTCATCTTTATATGCCTAGGTTCTGTTTACCAGCTAGACTGCAAACTCTTATGGCAGAGAACATGTCTCATACTTCCTCAAAGACAAGGAGCTAGAATGTTACACATAATTTTTCTAAGATAGATTTAAAATTGCTTCTGTTAGCCTGTTTCCTATTACTTGTTATTGGAGTTATTTTTTAAACCTTTATTTTGCTGAATGGCAGTGGAAGAGTACAGGTGGGTTCTAGTTTTTGCATTAAATGCCCAAAGGCTACTTGTTGACACAACAAATGATGTCTGAAACGTAAATGCCTGCAGTCATGACCCAAATATGCAGAAAAGAATTGGTGTAAATGACATAAAATATCTATTGAGCAAGTTTAAAATAATACCCTTTCTTAGAATAGTTTCTGATCCTATCTAGTTCACTCAGCATTTCTATGAATATTTAAGAGTACTTGTAGTTTATAGAGGATTTCTATGGAATAGAGATAGTCTTAAATTAAAAAGAAACTGTCCCCCAGAAGGGAGAACACTGGAGTTGTCAAAAGAGTGTAACATTAATCTCAAAGACAATGTCTATTTTGTATTTTTCATCCATAAAATTTGAGAACAAACAGTAACTTTTATTTATACAGGTATTGTTCCATTTAAGATTTTGTTTATTTTTATAGAGAAGGAGAAAGAGAGGGACAGAAATATCAATGTATAGTTGCTTGTCCTGCAGTCCAGGCATGTGCCCTGACTGGGAATCGAACCAGTAACCCTTTGGTTTGCAGCCACGACCAATCCATTGAGCTACACCAGCCAGGATATTTTCTTTTTCTTGATGAGCCTACCCATATATCTGCATTAGGAACCCCATTTTATTGAATAAAAACCTGTGTAGTATTCAAAAGGGATGCCATATCTATTAGGTGCTACAGATATACTAAGATAATCAGATATGATTTGGTCTTTTAAAGAATTTATGTTCTTGAAGGACAGATTAGGCATGTATGCATATAATTATAATACAAAATTTAAAGTATTAAATGCCATTAGAAGGTACAGATAAGCTACTGTGGGAATTGAGAGATGAAGAACATTGTTTTTTAGCTCCAAGAATCAAAAAGAAATTGTGAATAACATGTCACTAGAATGGAATTATGAAAACTAGGTAGAGTTTGGTAGGAATGTAAATTAGGGTAGGCTAGATTATACAGCATAAACACAAAAAATACCAAATTTTTAGTGGATTAACACTTGTTGGCTTCTCATGGAAGTATAGGTTGGAAGACACAGTATTTACATATGGTTACGTGTGGTTACTCGGGGACCCAAGGGCCGATGAAATAAAGCTGATGACAGTTTTATTTCAACATATATGGTCCAAAGCACTGCAGCAGGAAACATGGCAAATTGCAGAATGACTACAAATCATGCATGGAAATTAACACATGTCAGTACAGCTTACATTCTACAAAGCATGTGCTTAGATCTAATTTTGGGAAGCCAGGGAAGTATAATGCTACAATGTACTACCATACTTTAGGTGATATCGGGCGCATTCTGGGTGGTGTGACTGTAGACCATACTTCAAAGGCCTTTGTGGTATTTGAAGCAACATAGTAGAATCTTTGTAGAAAAACAGTATGTGTACAATTGGTATGGGGGAAACTGCATAATAGTTTGAAGGTAGTAATTCCACTAATAATAGTTACTAATGTGTTTTAAAATTTATTTTGATTTTGCCCTGTTATTAACTAAAGTCCATAATTTACCTTAAGACTCAGTTTTTATAACAGTATATTTTGTGGGTTTTGAAAAAAAAATGTATGTTGTCATATATTCACCATCATAGTATCATTCAGAATAGTCTCACTGCCCTTAAAATCCAGTAGGCTGTAACCTATTTACCCCTGTCCCTTTTCCCAAACCCCTGGAAAACACGGATCTTCTTACTGTTTCTGAAGTTTTGCCTTCTTCAGAATGTCATATAGTTGGAATCATACAATATGTACCACAGTTGATTTATCTGTTCATCTAGATGTGTACACACTTAGTTTGTTGTGTAATACAATAATTTTGGTTGCTGTCAAGTTGGGGAATTTAAATAAAGCAGCTATAAACATGTACTGTGGGCTTCTATGTGGACATAAAGGAGTTCTCATTTCGTTTGGGAAAAAGCAAGGAGCATGATTACTGGATCTTATGGGAAGAGTATGTTTAGTTTGGTAAGAAGGTGCCACTTTCCTTCAAAATGACTGCACCATTTTCTGTTCCCATCAGTATGCTGTCTCTTCATATCTTCTGCTTATTTCTTAATTACGTTGTTTGTTTTCTTGCTGTTGAGTTTGAAGAGTTCTTTGTGTATTTTGGGTGGCAGGCCTTATCAGGCATGTGTTTCACAAATATTTTCTCCCAGTCTGTAGCTTGCTTTTCATTCTCTGATCAGTATCTTTTGCAGAGAGTTTTTCATCTTAATGAAGTCCAACTTAATTTTTTCTTTTGTGTGTTTTACTTTTTACTTTTGGTGTTGTCTAAAAAGTCATTGTCAAACCCATGGTCACCTAGATCTTCTCCTAATGTTATCTTCCTTGCATTTTACATTTAGGTTGATGATCCATTTTGAGTTAATTTTTGTGAAAATTATAAGGTCTCTGCGTGGATTCTTATTTTCATGTGACATTTAAGTGTTTCAGTGCTTTGAATTTGTTAGTATTCAAAAGTTAATTGCTGTCTTGTATTCCAGCAATGAACAACTGGAATAGGACATATAAGCTATAATACCATTTTTAATTAGCACCAAAAATTAAATACCTAGGCATAAATCTTATAAAATATATACAAGATCCATATGAGGAAAACTATAAAACTCTAACAAAAAAATAACAAAACAAGTGGAGAAATATTCTATGTACATAGATAGGAAACTCAATATTGTCAAGATGACAGCTCTTCCCAGCTTGAACTACATGTAAATTCAGTACAATTCCAATCAGAATCTTAGCAAATTATTTTGTGGATATTGACAAACTGATCTGAAGTTACTATGGAAAGTCTAAAGTCCCAGAATAGCCAATCTAGCATAGAAGGAGAAGAACCGAGTAGGAGAACTGAAGCTACCTTAAGTACAAGACTTACTGTAAAGCTCCAGGAATCAAGATAATGTGGTCCTGGCAAAAGAACAGGCATATAGACCACTGAAGCAGAATAGAGAGCTCAGAGAACTCTTTCTCCATATATACGCACACACAGTTTACATATATATGTAAAAGGAACTAATTTTTAGTAAAGGAGCAAAGGCAATTCAATGGAGAAAGGTATAGTCTTTTCAGCTAATAATGTTTTTAATGCAAAGTGGTTGGGAGGTTAGATTGAGACCGTATTATGAAGGGTTGTAAATATTATGTCATGCATCTGTAATTACTGAGGTCTGTTTGAAGCCCTTTAGAGCAGTGGTCCCCAACCTTTTTGGCACCAGGGACCAGTTTCATGGAAGATATTTTTCCCATGGACCTGGGGTGGGGGATGGGTTTATACCCTGCCACCAGATGCAGCTTAATTGTCACTTGCTACTCAACGGTAAGGTTTTGATATGAGTCTGCAAACAGTTGATTTACTATGGCCTCTGTGCCGTCAAACCTCTCTGCTAATGATAATCTGTATTTGCAGCTGCTCCCCAGCACTAGCATCACCGCCTCAGCTCAGATCATCAAATGGTAGATTCTCATAAGCAGTGTGCAACCTAGATGCCTCACATGCGAAGTTCACAGTAGGGTTTGTGCTCCCATGAGAATCTAATGCTGCTGCTGATCTGACAGGAGGTAGAGCTCAGGCAGTAATGCAGTGATGGGGAGCGGAGCTGTTGTAGATACAGATAAAGCTTGGCTCGCTGGCCTGCTGCGTACCTCCTGCTGTGTGGCCCCGTTCCTACCAGGCCACAGACCCATGCCAGTCCCTGGCCTGGGAAGGTGAGGACCCCTGCTTTAGAGGATGTTAAGAATCAGAAGAAAAGAAGTTATCATTTAGACCAGTGATTTCCAAACTTTTTCAATGAGGTTTATTTTATATACTTTGTTATATGTGACTTAAAGATTTCATGGAATAAAACCATGCTAAAAATTTTGTTCTTTTTTGGATCAAAAATGCTGATTAATCTCCACCAAATTGATTTCACTTCCACTTAAAAGGGTTAAAGTAAATTCAAAAATATTGATTATTAAAAGTCAAAATGCTTTATTTTACAGCAATGAACGTGAGACTCAGAGAAATAAGCTTAGGTTAATCTCAGAGTTACACAGCTAGTTAATGACCAGGTTAGTGCTAATTAGTGGTCTTTCCATAGTCATTTATTACTCTATCATTGAGCACTTCAGAAATGATTGTCATTATTATCATTAAACCTGTTCAACGATTAAAAACAAGTTTACTGAGAAAGGATAGATATCTGAAATTACTTTTCACCAACATGAGTATACTCAGACTATAGAAGGACACACAGCGAACGATTAGGTAGAGCAACACATAGTCCCCTGAGCAAACTTTGTCGGGAGACTGAAGGCCTTCTTGTGTTGCCTGTGTTCACTGAGCACTCGCTGATTTCTTTGTCTCCCGGCATTGGAATCCACCTCTGTCTTGACTTACATACTCGGCTGAGGCCTCTAAACTTGACTTTATTCCATCCCCACTCAGTATTTCTCATTACTACTTCTGGTATAAACAATGTTTTCTGAGAAATTAAAGTCTCTTAGATGTACTCAGTGTCCCTATATTCTTAGTCAAATATTCTTCAAGAACACAGGCTCAGAATCAATTGTCTAGGTATCTGTATAGATTTGGGGGTGACTTGTTCTCTCTGGGCCTCATTTCCTCTGTAATAAATAAGACCTACTCATTAGCTTTTTTTTTTTTTTTTTTTTTTTGCTTTTTTGTCTGTGTTGTAGAGTCTCTTAACAATGATGATGAGCCTGACTAGTACCTAATTCACTTTTCTATTTAATTGCACAGGAAAAAGAAATGAAATGGTTTTTACAAACATAGAAATTAAATATATAGCTATGTCTGGTACTTGTGAAACACTAAGAATGGCACATCTGTTGTGTTTTTTTCTTTATTTGAGGACCATTAAAATTATTTTAATAGAATGTCAGCTTTATGATTTTTAAAACTATAAAATTTAAGCTTATTCAAGTGTTAATTTTTTGTATATTTTTCACAGTAAAGAAATGTGGATTTTTTTCCCCCATTGAAACTCGCATCTTTGTTAAGGAGTAACAATTTCCTGCACTGGTAATGTTAAATATACTTTAGCTTTCAATTCATTGCTGTGGTTGTGTTTCCAGAGCCTGCTGTAAGAGATAAACCCATTGCAAATGAGGACAGCATTCATTTCCTTCCACCTCAGGCCACACAGAATTGATTGAGGTAATAAAATGACAGTACCCTGTAATATACTGAAGGCTCTTTAATTTGAAAACCAGTTCTAACCTGATTCAGAGCTTGTTTAAAGCTAATTTATAGCTTGTATAATTTTCAGCTGGCCAACCAAGGTAAAGGATGATATATGAAAACTGGTAAAGAATTAACCCATGATACATTCAGACCTGTCTTATTAAAGTCAAATGGTATTTAAAAACAGGTGGTGGGGAATGGTAGAAAAAATAATTAGTCATAAGCTTTGGGTGCACCTAAGTAACATTGACAACAGTGTAAATTTCCCAACATCTTATTTCAAGCCTAGCTTCTTGTCCTTTCTTTCTAAAATCAGCTCTGTTCGAATTTCTTCTGTTTTAAACTCCTTCATTTCTCATTACAGATTAAGGTCAGTGTGAGGCTGGGTACAGTCAGCAGCGATTGTGACTTCCACAGCGCCAGTCCTATTGTTGACACCCTGGCGATGCTGCTGCTAAGTAGTTCTGTCAGCATTTTAATTACAAATAACCTTTTTCAGGATGCAAGCTGAAAGAACTTAGACTTCTTCATTTTTATTTGGGCTTAAAAATTAGTATTTGATTAGTATTTGGCTTTTTGCCTTGTTGGCTTTTTTCATCTCTTTATTCTAGCGTATTTATTCACTTTTGACTCACAAATAACACAAGTGCCATAATAAAGTATTCTGTACTGTGAAAGAAGCCAGATTTTCAGAAATTTCTTGTCAGCATTTACAAGCAAAACATGGATTACATTTTTCTTCATGTTTAAATTTTGCATGGTTATTTTTCCCTTAAAAAAATGACAGTGCAGGATGGGCATATTTTTTGCCATATTCTATTATTACAGGATCCTAGAAAGTGTTGAAACTTTTAGAAGTGCATTTACCAGTCTTAACCATGCTTATCACATTTGGTACATTGCACATGTTTTCATTATCTAAGCTAAAAAAAAGAAACAAATTTAAATATATAACTTATATTTGTGTAAACATAAGTTAGAGACTAGGAAATTCTGTAATTTAGTCAATGAAACTTGTCTAGACATGTAGTTAGGTATTCAGACGAAAAGCCTAGTTAATCTACTTACGATGTCTGTGGTAGACATGGTCATACTTATTTTAATTACTTTTTTGAACATTATAAATAGTAATGCTTGTTATAAAGTAATATATAAAGATGAAAATAAAAATTATTCAGGACTAGCCACTGCTAACATCTTGTTACTATTTTCCCATGTGTATTTTTTTAAGATCTACTGTCATACCACACATGCCATGCATTCTCAGTGGGAGCAGTGTCACCCCAACGGGGCAAAAATTGGTTCTTGCAGGAGCAGAGACCAAACTTAATTGGTTTGTGACTCTCTGTTTTCTTATAATATCTTCTTGTTAGTATTTAACATCTCTCTGGTTTTCCTGGGTATCACCCAAGTAGTACTGACACCAAGTTGGGAAGTGTGTTAAATGTACACACGATCAGTACTACAAAACAATGACAAACAGATGGTCATGAGCAGGTAACTTTCAACCAGTGGCTTGATCTTGGAGTGATTTTACATGTGGTGCCGTGTGTGTGCCTGTCAGCCGCCATTGCTTTCTCCTGGGTGTTGTTTATGCTTGATCCTCAGTGCTTTTGTGTATGACTAGGGCTTTAGAATTAAATAAAAATAGACTATAGTTTATATTTTAACATTACAAATATAATTTAATCCATTGTTAATTGTGTCAGGTACTGAAATGAAAATGTCATATGATTATTTAGCAACTAGGTATGTTCTCTCTTTTTTTTAATAAATCTAGTTTTGACACATTTATTTATTTATTTATTTATTGAGAGGGGAAGGGAGGGAGAAAGAGAGGGAGAGAAACATCAATGTGTGGTTGCCTCTCATGTGGCCCCACTGGGGACCTAGCCTGCAACCCAGGAATGTGCCCTGACTGGGAATCGAACCTATGACACTTCAGTTCATAGCCTGTGCTCAATCCACTGAGCTACATCAGCCAGCCTAGTATTTTCTCTTATCAAGCAAAAGTTAGGGTTCACTATAAATGATTTTAAATATCTATTTAATTTTTTAGGTATTTTACTAACAAGTAAAATAGTTTTACTTGTTAGGACTTGATTTTATATTTTTATGTGAGTTATAATTTGCATATTTAACTTGATATATTATAATTAATATAAATAAAGATTACTCAGGAAATGTTATAAAGTTACATATTAATAGTTTTCATTTTTGATTAAAATTATATTTAGTCATTCATAATCTTGTATCAAATAAGTTCTGCTTTATTTTTATTCTTTATAATAAAGTACAACTTTACATATGCACATGAACAGATACACAGTACATATGTGGAGTTAAAATTTCATGGCAAATTTGGGAAAAAGTTTCTAAAAGACTCTTTGGGGGATGTTAAAGAAACAGTTGAGAAACACTGGCATAAATGACTTTTTTCCCTGCTTTTTCTCATGACATTACATAGTAAGCATTAAAAATTTCTTTTAAGCAAAGTCAGTGGGCATACTATTAAATTAATAAGTAAAAGTGGATTCACTTGTTACTGGAATCAGTCATTATAATCAACTTCATTTGAGATTTCATTTGAGACATTAATCCATAAGTGCGGGCAAATACAAGTATCCACAAAGTTTTAGATCACCTTGGGATGGATGGGCACAGAGAACTTATTTTTACAGCCTGAAGACTTCTATTTTTAATTTCAAGTTTCATTTTCATTTACTTCACTGTTGGTACAATTTAAGCTCATTGACTTGAATCATATAATATAAAAATTAATTTTTAAAAATTTTACTCCTTTTAAAGTGAATTTGGAGCTTATGTAACAAGCGATTCTGGAACCCAAGTAATCTAGCCAAACACAAGTATGTGGTTGTTATATATTACTTGTTTTAACAGCTTGGGGAGGGTTTTGTTTTTTAGACAAATATTTTACTTTTTTTCTTGTATGAGTAAAAAACTCTAATAAAAGCAAAGGCCTTGGAAATATTCTTATTACAGAAATTCAGGGAGTAGGAATGTCTGTAAAACATACGTGTTTTTTTTTTTTTTTGCATTCACAATGTTTATATACATAAGCAAAATTTTGTTTTATAGCAGAAAGTTTTTTAGATATGTTCTTTCAGTTCTACTGGAATGACAATAGAAAGCACTTAGTTTTGAGTAAAAGCAAAATTTAAAGCAAAATTTGTCCCTAGAACAGAATTGATTTATTTATAAATTTACGGTTTTATTAATAAGAAACACGTTAAGAGAAACTATTTAAATAATTTGTTTCAATTAAAAATTAGACATTTATTGATATTAAACCTTTAGATCCACCTTTTATTTCAATGTATACTTATTTCTTCTGATATTTGGAGAGTATTTAATACATGATTCAGTGTCATTTGCATTACACAGGAACATTAATTTTACAAACTCTGCTCTCAATTTGAGTAACTTTACATATTGACCTAGAAAAGGGCTTAATCAAGTCAGCCTAATTAAGTTAACTAATTGACACACTCTGATGAACTTCATATTGAAAGGAAATTAAAGGCAAATAGAAATCATCAGCCTTTGGTTTGAAATCAAATATGAAGGATTTTCAAAAGTTGTATTTAAATGAATAATGTATCTATTTTACACTAAACCTAAAACATGGATAATTTAAAAAGTTAAGACAAATATCTGGAGTATGCCAATCCTTCAGCTTTGTTTTGAAAGAAATAAAAAGTAAATTACCAAAAAAATGAAATATATGACAAGTAACTTTGGTACCTTTTAAAGGTGTAGTAGGTATACAAAAAGTACAGTAAATATTTCTAGAACTGATGAGAGTTCAATCAAATATTCCTTAGGATATGACTTAATGTACCGATGTACTTTTTGATCAGCCAGTCCATAAAAAAGTGACATTGACTTCTGGATTCCTATCAGGATGGTAGAGATGAGTTGGCCTATCAGATGGTTAATTTGGAGCAGGAACTTCCAAAGACCTCTGACTGGGAACCACCATCCCTACATGTGCCTTCATACCACCCTGCACACGTCCCTATGAATGAGTACCACTCTGTATACATTCCCACACATGACTCTGCATGTAGCTCTGTGCAGCAACCTTCTCGTCCATGCTATTTGTGATGTGCCCTATTTTATGACTTTCTTAAATTATACCTTTAAGACATAGGTTGTTCACAACTCACTAAACTCACATTTTTGTCTAGAGCAGAGCATGCTTGCTGTTATAATACACCCTGACTGACATGTAGGTCTATATAGTTTTGCTTGGTGTCTAGGCACATGGATACATACCTAGAAGCAAATACAGATAATCTAGCAGGAAATAATAACTTGCTAATAATCCTAATTTTGTGTAGACTTTTTTAAAGCTTTTGTGATGTGATCTTCTATTGTTCAGCAATGGTGCACTATAGATTTATAAATCCATTTTTTTCTCACCATACAATATTAATACAGACTGCAAAAATATACAGTAATATTTAAAGAAACTAGAAGTTCAAGCAAAGATGTTCAAATGCTAGGATTTGAAAGAGATTCAGGTAATAACATTGAAGTTTCTATACTTCATGTTAAAGTGAAGGGCTTCATACCAGTAGGATGGCAATAGGTTGCAAATTTTGGTATTATCTGACATTGTTCCCAGCTACTTACTGACATTGAGAAATGTTTAATTCCTGGGAAACATCTTTGATATATGGTCAGTCTTGTCACATAAATGTCAAGAAGCCAATACTATTTCTGTTTTATTTATTACCTGTGAGGTAATATATGCCAATTTCTATAAAATTGAAACTAAGTGAAATGTACCTTAGTAGCATGAGGTCTGTAGTCAAACAAACCTGGATTTGACTATCTACTCCTCCACTTAGTAGCTGTGCCACTCCTGAGTTTCAATTTCCTCATTAATAAAGGTAAATCTATATAGGCATGTTCTGCAGATTGGAGAATAGCATATGTAGAATGCCTAGCAAAATTTCCAGCCCATTAAATCCTTCATAAATGGCAGCACATATCAGTGTGATTATTATTATTGTAGTTACTAGTATTGTTAATCTCATGTTTATCCTGATTTATGAGCAAAGTCAAGCTATTTTATTGAATGTATGTTTGATATTTCATAACCTGAGTAAGAAATGCCTAAAAATTTATAGTAGCTCTTTACTGTCAAAAAGATTGCTTGAAAAAAACAGTATCGTCTATAAATTTGATTATTGAGACTTTTTTCTGGATTAATATGAAATTAAAGCATAGTACTATTTCACAATTTTTAAACAGTGGATTACACAGATACTGTATTTTTAAGCATCTTTTAATTCAGGACTGTGTTGTTGAATTTAATATGATACTAAATTCTTTCTAATAACAGAGCCCATTAGATAGGTGGTATGTGCTCAGACTTACCCTAAAACAAGTAATATCTCCCTTAAAAAAATCAGTTTGTTAGAATTATAAAGCATTGACACAGGGAGAGAATTTGTTCCCCAAGTTTATTTGAGGAAAATACCAGTGTCACCTTAAGTTTTATTCATAATAGTATACTTATTTATTTAGAGTAGTTGGAGTCAAAATTTAAATGTAGAAGTGCCTTTATAGATCAGCTGGTCAGCTTTCTCCTTAGACCTCATTCCTCTCCAGATTATCTCTGTGGTTAGGAAATTTGGAGTTTCAGGAAATTTGTGAACAAGTTGTTGAAGACCCATAATAAGTACCAGGGGCCAGATAAGGATTTTGAGTTTCTGTCTCCAAATCCTTTTGGTCTTTCCTCTATATGGTCCTGGTGTTCAGTGTTCATTTATGTACATTTGTGGTTAGATCTCTTTTAACCACAAATTCCCAAATGTTGTATAATTTCTATGATTACCTATGTGGACTTATTGTTTGACATATTTTCATGTAAGTTTTTAAACATTTTTTTTTTGCATTGTGTTATATAATAGACTGACTTTTATCAAGAGCATAATTTGATATATATTTCCCATAGGAGGTTTAATCTGTATACAGATTTATTCTTTGATATTGCCAGCTTCATTTTCCATCAGTGAGTGGTATATGTGAATCTTTTAGTATTTTTGTGTTAGATTTTTTAAACCTAGTTTCAAGTTATTTGTTCCTGGCACCTGTGAGTTTTGTATTTCTATCACTATATTAGTGGTATTGCTGTTTCTGCTTGATACTTCATTTCCTTATTATGCAGTCTCATGAAATGTAAAAATACTGCTTCATGAAAGAATAAAAATACTAGCATATTTTCCTCAAGTTCTCAGACTGTGAGAATTATTTGCCTACAAAATTTTAGGTGGCCACCTTTTGAATATCTATATCAGAAATGGCTAAATAAAATGAGTGATTTGCTTGAACAAATAGTTTTACTCATTATTTTTAACATTAGAATTGCTTAGACAAGTTTTTTTGCTGTTTCACTGTCACAGGTGCCTCTGAGTTAAAGCAAGTAGTTTTATTGCATTTTCTCTAACGTGCTGTAGACAACAATGTTAAATTTATTATCGATGCAAAAGCATGAATCCCAAACATGTAAAATTACTGATTTTAAATTTTCTCAGTAACCTTAGAGATCCTCAAATGTAAACGCTTGATGCCCTTTTCTGTTTTTGTAGTGGTGCATCCAGCTATTATTCACTGCCCCATACTGGATCATTTTTATCTACATCTTGTGTTTGTTTTGTTTATATAGAATAAATATTTGTTTTCTCATTTTTCGGAACTAAAAGAGATAAAATGGGCTTGAAGTATCAGCTATAATTTATTGCTTGAAAAGAAAGGCCTTATAGTGGTATTGTACGAGAGAGAAAACTACCTAAATCATTTCAGCAGCAAGCTTATAACCAAGATAACATCAGCATTTCCCTTCTTGAAGGAAAATATATGTGTTTTCCATATATTAAAGTAAGGCAAGCAGTATTTTATTACAAACAATATGACAAATTTAACCTCTCACAGTCAAAGACTACCTTAGAGAAGACTTTTTTTTTTGATGGGAGAACATAACAGTAAGCTTTGGTTTTAGCCACATTGAGTTTAGTCGCATACACACAAGATCATCAGGAAACTCCTAAAATATATTAAGAAGTGAAATAGTGCTCATCTTAATAGTTCAGAGTTTTCTACTTTAATTCTCAAAATTACCCTGTATAAACATAGTGAGAAACTACATTAATGATATAATGGCTAGTGGATAAAAGTTGTCAGTTTGAAAAATCTAGATTTTTCTCCTCACAGAAAAAAATGTAGGTCTGTGATTTAGTATTGCTTGTATTTTTTTAAAGATTTTATTTATTTATTTTTAGAGAGGGAATGGAGGGAAAAAGAGAGAAAGAGAGAGGGAGGGGGAGAGGGAGAGGGAGAGAGACATCAATGTGTGGTTGCTGGGCATCATGGCCTGCAACCCAGGCATGTACCCTAACTGGGAATCGAACCTGTGACACTTTGGTTCGCAGTCCATGCTCAATCCACTGAGCTATGCCAGCCAGGGCTGCTTGTATTTTTTAAAGTTAAATATTTGTATAGAATAAGAACAAGATAACACTGCACTATTTGATATATATTAGTTAATAACTAGAATAAAAAAGGTTTTAGTTATGTTAGAAAAATTTGACATGCTTAGGGAATTCAAATTTACATATCTTGACTTTGACTTGATACTGTCTTTTCTGAGAATGAAAGGTAAAATTTTATTGAACTATATTGTGTATACTAAAATATGCTTTAAATAATTTTTAAGATGGTATGTTATAGTAATTTGTAAATAAGATAAACTTCATTTAGCATGAATGTTTTCTATACATAACCATGCAGCCTTAATTTATTTTAATTATTACTATTTTCATAATGCTACTTACCTATGGTATATTCAGTAAGAAATTAAATGGCAACTTAGTTTAAGAGCTGTGTTTTAAATCTGTTAAGTACTTTGTTTTCATTATGCAAGGAATACATATTCTTTATAGTTCACTTGGAAAAAGTAGAAAAATAGATGAAGAAAACAAAAGTCATAACCTCTCTCCAAGAGACTACCACTATTAACGTATTGGTGTATTTCTTTCTAGCTTTTCTTCTTGCATTCATTTAACAAATATTTACTGAGCATCTTATTAAGTGCAAGGCCCAATAACAGTTGCTGGGAATACTAGGTGTCCGTAACAGTCTATAATGCCTGTCCTCATGATGCTTATAGTCTGTCAGAAAATACAGACAAATGACATGAAAGCTCTGGAGGAAGAACCCAAAGAACTGTTAAAACCAGAAGCAGGGGAACTAACCTGGTTTGATGGGTCCCAGCAAATATTCTTGAGAATTTTAGAATATGGTAAAAGTCCTCCTTAGATTCCTTTGCCATTATAGGCATGTGTTCTCACTTGCTCTGTCTGTCTGTCTGTCTGTCATATTTTAAAAATTCCATTGGCTCTATTGGTGAGGATCTAGAAGGAAAAATATTCTGGTGTGCATATAGCCCTCATATCTGAAAAATTCATATCACATTAAAAACCACTATCATATCATTATCACTGCTATAAACTTAAACAGACTGAAAATGAACCAACCTCCAAAATGTCTGTTAGGGAATTACTTCCCTTGGGCAGAAAAGAATTTAGCATTTTCAAAATATTTTTATGATAATATAAAGTTGCTTAGTCACTTGTTATATTTTATGGAAGCATTTTATTTTTTTCCAGTTTTAACACTACTGTTGTCCTAAAACATCTATCATAGTTTCATAGCAATTTTGTAATAATTTTATGTTAATATATTTAATTTAGTCAAACTATTTAAAGGCCTATTTTTCTAATCAAATAATCATGTGCTTTGTTTTTACCATTGTAATGTTAATGAATGTGAAAAGTAGCATGTATTATAGATATATGTAATAGTACCATAATCCTATTTCATTAAAACAGTAATTTAACAATATCATAGAATACTAACCCTTTTATTTTTTTTGTTTCATGTAGTTTTATTCTATACTCTATGCTGTACATTACCATATTCTAAACTTGTTTATTAGTATTAGAAAGTAAACTAAGGAAAATAAAAAACATTTAATATTTAAAAATTTTTGTTAAAACAATGGCAAATAAGCTCTTGAATATGTTGGGCCTAAATTTTTCATTATTAATTACATTAAATTAATTATATTAAAATGTTTCATTGGAAAATCTAGACTTCTAACACTATGTTTTATAATATAGTTTCTAGTGCTTTACACATTTCCTATAATTATATATTATATTTACATACTACAAAATTATATTTTGAAAGTAAACAATTTTGCTATGATCTAAGCCTTTATTTTTTAAATTAATACAAAAGAATATCAGATAAAATAGTCTTTCACAGACTCCACTCTTTTGTATTTTTTTATTGTTATTCAAGTACAATTGTCTCCATTTGCCCCCACTCCTCCCCCCATTACAGCCATCCCCACCGCCCACCTTCCATCCCACCCCACTTTGGTTTTGTCCATGTGTCCTATATATTTGTTCCTGAAAAACCCTTCCCTTTTCTCCCCCCATTATCTCCTCCCACCTCCCTTCTGGTCACTGTCAGTTTGTTCTTAATTTCAATATCTCTGGTTCTATTTTGCTTGCTTGTTTGTTTTGTTGATTAGGTTCCAATTATTGATCACATCATCACTTTTTAGCTATTTTTATTTTTATACTACAGGAAAACTTCCAAATAGTTATCTGTGCTCAGTACCTCCATTTTCTCTACTTCCTCCAAAACTGGAAATGTTTAAAAAAATAAGTATAAGAGTACAAAATATTATATACCTCCCCATTAAGTCAAGCAGAGAAAATTCTCAGAATATTAAGTTGAGGTTGAACATTATATTGAAATCAGGAAGATTATTCTGATTTGACTGTTTATGATTGGGTGTCTAAAGCAACATAATTGGGTTGGCCAAAAAGTAAGTTTGTTTTTTCCAAAAGATGGCTCTAGTAGCATTTATTAGCCTTTAACTTAATTAAAAACAATTTTGTTAGAGTGTTTTGTGACAGCTGTCATATTAGCATGCATTAAAAAATTAAAGTTGGTGAATTTTGTTCCATTTTAAAGATGGAAGAAAATATGCAACATTTTTGGCACATTATGCTTTATTATTTCAAGAAAGGTAAAAATGCAACTGGAACACAATAAAAGATTTGTGCAGTGTATGGAAAAGGTACCATGACTGATCAAATGTGTCAAAAGTGGTTTGCAAAGTTTTGTGCTGGCGGTTTCTCACTGGGCAATGCTCAACAGTCAGATAGACCAGTTGAAGTTGATAACTGTCAAATCAAGACATTAACTGAGAACAATGTTACACCACACAGAAATAGCCCACATACTCAAAATATCCAAACCAATAAATTTATTGGTGAAAATGAAAAAAGTGTCTTATTTTGCAAAAAAAAAAAAAAACCATACAGACTTTTTGGCCCATGCAATATATACACATTTTTTTAAAAAACAGCATTTATAGAAGTCTGCTATATGTGTTTCTTTCATATATACAGCTCCATACGGTCATTTTCAGCATAACTAGGAGATGAAAATGTAAAAGGAGATGGAAGAATGTTCTATTCACAGTAAAGGCATTGAACTCACTCTTTGTGCAAATCAGCACTGGAGTTGTTTTCTGTTTTTTATCCAGATTGAAAGTCTTAGAAACCAGGAGAAAGAATATATTGCATATTGATTTTAGGGGAGGGGTATTTTATGCTGCAGGAAAAGTTTGATTAATATGGGAGATACAAAAATGCAATATTCAACAAAAAGCCCTGGCTCTCAAGAGTAATTTTACTATGATTCTCTTGGTCTTCCCACCGTGCTTCCAGTCATCACATCCATGTCTCCGAAATTAAGGAGGGAAGCAGAAGTACACAATGGCATCTGCCAGTCCTTGTTTAAACTGTTCCAGCCAGGCTTTCATCTCTGCTACTCCACTGAAGTGGTTGTCTTAACAATTAAAATGCCTTGTCACTTAAAATCCCTTTGTTGTCAGACTCAATAGTCATTGTCCCTGTCTGAATCTTACCTGAACACTCAACACCATTTAATTATATTGACCATTTCCTCTTTCTCAAAACATTTTATTATCTTGGTTTATCTTGCCCCCCCCCAATAGTTCCCTAATTTTCTTCCTATATCTTTGCTGAATTCCCCACTATATCTAAGTTTTATTATCATGGCTTAGTCCTTGGGACCCCTTTTTCTCTGTTTGTATATTGTTGCCTAGATGATTGCATATAGTCTCATAATATTGCTGTGTTGGGACTTAAAACTTCTAATAAGGAGCTTTGAACAAATAGCTAAAGATTGTCTCAAGTTTAATATCAAAACAGAATCATTGTTTCCAGATCCTTCCTCATTCCCATCAGAACTTTCTTTTCGCATAATTTTTCCCAACTCACCTCCACCATATTTGGGTACCAAAAAACAAAGGCATCATTGTTAATAACTGTCTTTTGTTCCCTCTATCTGCCTATCAGCCTGCCCTGACTCCCACCCATATCGTAATTCTTTTCATTCCCACCACTGCTGTAGTACTTGGAGCCACCATCATTTCTGATCTGGACCATGGCAGTAGCCTTCTCCCTTATTTACTTATTTTTATAAACCTAACATAACCTCTACTCTTATTCTCTGTACTGCAACCACAATATGCTTAAAACTCAAAATCAAATCATATTACATAAATTCTTAAACCCCCAATGGGTTCTTATTTTTGCAAATGGAATAACCAGTATGGCTGCTGTAGTCTCACCTAACATTTCATCTCTTGCCAGGTATGCTGACCTTTCTGGTGTGCAGACCAGCTGAGCTCATTTGTACTGCAGGGCCCTTGCCCTTGTTCCTTACACCTGGAGTTCTCTTCCTACGTGACCAGGTCCTTCAAATCATTTAGGTTTCAGCCTGAATTCACCTCTTAAGCAGAGGGACTTCCCTGACTACTTTGTTTAAGAAAAAGTGTGCTCTATCCTTTCCCTCTGTTTTTTTTCCTACTACATCAAAATATGAAATTATTTATCTCTTAACAATGTACTGTGTATCTTTCCCTGTGGGAATTTAAGATCCATGCGGACAAGGACATACTATTGTTGACCACTTGTTTCTCCAGCTCCTGGAGCAGAACCCGGCACACTGAGGACATTCATATATTTGTAGGTTAAGCAATGAATAGAAAACATTTCTATATTACATGTGCAAGTTTGTGTGCTTCTTCATATAATAATTAGCATCTTTATTGAAATGCTAAAATTGTACTTAGAAAAGGAACTGAAACTTGGCATTTTTATTCTTGTAAAAAGAAAAAAGCACTTCAACCATGTACTTCTGAGCTCAACATTGGACCACACTTTTTTGAAATATGTCTTAAACTTAATAATAGCTGCCATTTTTTTGAGCACCTACTGTTACAAGCATTTTACTGGTAAAATTTGTGTGCATAATTCTATTTTTAATTTCCCAAATCATCACTTGTGAGTTTAGGGTTTTTTTATTTTTACATTTTACAGGTGAGAAACTGAGGCTGAGAGGTCACGTGCCCCGCCCAAAGTTGCACCAATAGTAACTGCCAAGGCAGGATTCAGATAGGTGTGTGCGGCGCCAAAGCCTACACGTTCTCCATTGTGCTCTTGCGGGTGTCTGGTGTAAGAAAATCACACAACTTGGTTTTTCAACATAGGATCACTTCAATTCACAGAATATGTACATATACAAACACAAACCTCACCAACTTGTTTTGTTTTTATACATGCTCTGTTTTTGCCAACATTTGATTTAAAATCATTGATTCATTATGGTCAACACTGACTCATCACAGCAAGCAGTGCCAGGCAGCACCTTAGGAGACATGAATTCCGATTCCAGCTTTGGTCCTGGAGAGCTGCGGGGCCCTGGGGAAGTCAGGCATGCCAAGGATAGCTCCTCTGTCCGCAGAGCTAAAAGAATGGGTCAGATGACCCCTCCTCTAAGTGAGGTACCTCCTAGCCCTACAATCTTATGGCTGTTAACAGAGAAGACTGGCCTGGAAAAGACTATTGAAATTTGTTGTAGGTTGGCAACTGATTTATCTCTTGAATGTGAGCTACTTATTTAATGATTCGCTCTTCTTAGAAATACACATAGTGGGCAGTATTCTTGCTTTAAGCAGTCTTAAAATTTAGGGAGGTAATTAGAAGAATGTAGATACAGAATTTAAAAGCTTTGAATAATCTATGTTGCATTGTTACCTACCATTGATTATCCTCATGTTATCAATAAAGGCTCTCACTGAATTATCTTAGTTTGTAACAGTGTTTCATTTGATCTCTTGACATTTCCAGGTGCACACAAATAGGGATGGTTTTACTTCCTCTTCTACAATTTTATACTTCATGTCTTTTTCTCTTGCTTAGTACTATTTGCAAGTATATCCAAAACAAGATTACTTAATAGTGGTATATTTATCTTCACCCTGACTGTAGCAGTAATGTTTCTAGTGTGCGATGCTAGCTTTGAGCCAAAACCTATGTTCTGTTAAGAAAGTATAACACAAATATACATGCAAAATGTAATGTTGAAAATAAACTGCAAGTCCTAGAAGAATATATAATATAATGTCATTCCTGTAAAGTGTTAAAATATAAAAACACACCAGGGAGTGGTTAATATCCAATTCCATGTACAAGGGAGGGAGGGAGGGAAGGAGGGAGGGAGGAAGGAAGATGGGAAGACAGGATGGGGCAGGACTCTTCAGAGGTCTTCGTAAGTGTTCTAAATTATGGTTATGATGATTATGTTTGCAGCATTTCATAACAAAATCTGATTTACTGAGGAAGCTTGGAGGTGTCTGTTGAGTAGCTATAAACAATGTAGGAGACAAATTCAATACACCTGCCCTGGTTTTTGTGTGGCTCAGTGGTTGAGACTGGACTGCTAAGCAAAAGGGTCACAGGTTCGATTCCCAGTCTAGGGCACATACTTGGGTTGTGGGCCATATCCCCCATGGGGGGCACTTGAGAAGTAACCACACACTAATGTTTTTCTCCCACTCTTTCTCTCTCCCTTCCCCTCTCTAAAAAATAAAATAAAATCTTTTTAAAATTATTTTTAAAAAATTCAATACATCTTCACATTTCAAGTGTACAAAAGTCCTGAGAGCAGGGATCAGCTCTGTTCTCCTTTCTGCTCTGAACATGTGGTAGGTAGTCAGTGTTCACCGGGTAATTATTGACTGAAAATAGGAAGGAAAGGTAAAAGGAAGGGAGGATATTTTTCAGTAGTTTTCTCTCTCCTCATTCTTACATATAAATCATTAAAATCATTAACTTTTTAAGTAAATCTTAGTTTAAATAAGGCATTTAGATGTTGAAAGCCTAGTTTTCCTAAAGAACAGACTGTTCCTAAGTTTCCCATGCAGATTTCCAGAAATCAAACACTGCACAGTATTTATGGTGCTGCTTGTAGTGTACGTGAAACATGTACCACAGAATCATTATGGGGTAGCTGCCTGTGTGCCGAGTCCTAACGATGACTCAGGCTGCCTACTTTCCGAGGGGACAAAATTAAAATGCTGTCGCAGTCTCAAAGGCCTGTTAGTGCTGAATTCCTGTTTTATTATTGTTTTGATATTGACTATATTAAGGCATTTCAAACTGTGGTGAAATGCAGAATATACAGTTTATACAAGGGAGGGCAAAGGTGGGTTTACAGTTGTCATACAAATAAATAATACAATAATTACTAATACAAGGACAGACTGTTTCCTGTCCTTGTAACTGTAATCCTATGTTTGCCCATCCCATATCCTATTTTAAGATAAAATTGAATAAAGGAAAGCTACATTCTATTTATGTATTTTCTGTCTGTGACAAAACGCATACCAGTAATTAAAAAATAAGTAAAATAACTTCTTAAAAACCCTCTCATAGTGCAATAGAGAATTTTAATTTCCTTTGTAATTGTTGAGCATCTCTATTATGAAAACACTTTTGAAACATTTAATATATTTTTTGACTTATCAATATGGTTGCCACGTAATGTGACTATGAAATCATTAACTTTTATTTTCTCATTTTTATAAACTTAAATGTATAACTTCATTTGTTGTTAACTATTGCATTATATCAGAATTTTTATATACAATTTAACAGCATACTAGGATTTTTTTCAGTCTCTTGAGTTTGAACTCTCAACATTCCCAAGAGTCCTCAAGAGTCCTTCACGGACCTTATGAATCTTCTTCTTACAAATAGAGGCTATTTTTTTTTTCTCGGAAAGTAAGCTTTTGTGTTAGTAGCTGCCAAGGAATTGAGAAAGCCACGGACCTTGATCATAAATCCTCTTTACATGAGCTATTTTGAAGAGCAGTCATCCCAGGGTAATGGCAGAATTTTATGTTGCTCAGAAAGCAATTTTTGTGACATCTTCACAATACCCCTTTGTGTCCTCAACTATTTCTGTATCCTCATGAGATTTAGGAAATCTAACACAACAAATCCTGAACATTGTCAGGGTGCTTGGAAACTGAAAAGCAGTTGGTGTGTTTATAAATAGTCTTCAGGGAGCAGCACCATTGGCCTGTTCCGGATTTGATGGCTGCTTTGGGATCAGTTCTGCAAGGTAGACCTAGGACGTTTTGTATACCTGAGTCGATATCTATTGGACAAAAATTAAGTTACTTTGGAAAAGGATGCAAAGCCTCCAAACTGTATTGATCATGAGCAATTATAATTATCCATGTGTTACAGTGGAGAGAGAATTCTTTGGAGTCAGAGCTGAGTTTGAAACCTGGCTCCTCCTCTATTAGTGTGTGACCAAGGGCAGTTCCTCAGTGTGTCCAGCCCTTGGTTTCCTCAATGGGAAATGGGAATGATAATACTTACCTTGCCTGGCATTTGTGGTGATTACATAGGAGGCATGTAAATCCTTGTTATTTAATAGGTACTAAAGGGGAGAAAACTATTTTTATTTTTGTTTCCAATACATTTATATAGTAGGGAATTCGTTCATAGATTCAGAAATACTCATTGAGAGGCTATGTGTGATGTGATAGCCTCACCAGTGCCGGAGGATACTGTGGTAAACAAGGCAGAAAATCTGCTGTCTTGGAACTTACACTCTAGTGGAGCGAGGGCAAGTGATCCCCCCCGCCTCCCTGCCAGAGTTGCACAGCTTTGGACACTGTGTGTATCAGTCAGGATTTGAATCTAGGCTTGCCGGTCGCTGACCACAAAGCTGTTTCCTCTGGGACACAACTGCACAGAAGAAGCAGGACAAATACACAGCATGTGTGGAGTGACCATCCGGGAGCACTGTGTAATGCTAGAACCAGAACAGGCTAACAGCGAGTACAGCCTGCCTTTCTGTGCCATTTCCCACTCCTGTCTTCTCTGTCCCTGGGCTTCAGCAGACTTGGAACTTTCTCCCTGTTCCCTCTACCTGGAGTGCTCATCCCTCTATTCCTTACCTTACCTGTCCTTATCCTTCAGCTCTTCAAGGTATTTGTCATTTTCGGGAGGGTAGGGGCCTTCCCTAAAACTTGTAGATTGTTCTATCAAAAGTATTTTGAGGCAAAGTCAACTTTTTTTCATGCATGAAAAATTAATGTGCCATAGGAGATGTGTTACTTGAACGTCTAATGAGCAATTAATTTCCAATAAAACTGTGAAGATTAATGGGTTCACTCTGGGAAAAATAGCATTCAACTTGAAATAGATATTTGAGGCAACTTAATCAGTTCACTTGGGAGTAAAGTTTTAAAAATTTGCTTTCCAAACATAAGTTTATTCCTGAAGGATGTAGTCCTCAATATTGGTTATCTTAATGAAAGAGCAGTGTAAGTTACGTTGAGAAGTATTTGTTTTTAAAGATTCGCCGTACTAACCTTTGAGCATGGGGGATGCTGTAGCCCAACTCTATAGAAAAAAAAATATTAATCATTAAAAAAATTCTCCTTATGAATTGTCATGGTTCAGTTTTCTTCCCTTCACATTTACATGCCCAATGAACATTATGATACACCTTCTCCACTGCAGGGCGGTTTTATGCACCGCTGTCTGCCTCACTGGAACACGGGCTCCTCTGGGCAACAAAACCTCTTACTCATCTTTATTATTTCTATCACCTTGGCCGCTGTCTGACACACCATTGTTGTTCAGTAAACTTTTGTGGGAGGAAGAAAGGAAGGATTCTAGGAATAGAATTTACTTAGAGTCAAGACCATCTTTAAAAGATCAATGTTTTCAAGTGAGTCAAAGGACAACTGTATTCCAGACTCTTCGAAAATGAGATTGCAATCAAGTCTGTCACTGTGTTGCAAAAGAAAATCAAAATTGGCTTTTAGCTTTTGATTTACTAACAGTTTCATTTTGTTTTGATATTTGTACACAGTTTAGTCAGTGTGAAATTAAATGATGTTGCTATGAAAGTATATCTTTTCTTCCAGATAGTAGTCAGATGTTGTTTTGGAATCCCTAACTAAAGGTACTGAAATAAAATGTCAGTATTAGTAGGAACAGCTACTACCCCCACAAAAACTACAATATGAAATAATACAAGCAGGTCTTCTTATATCTTATTATATTACCAGTTGAATATTGTCCTAGTGGTTCTTAAACTGCATGAGTGAGTCCCGAAAATAGGACAATGAATGTCATATGGAAAACATCAGTCAGTGTTGCTGAATAACTGTGTGGTTTTGCTGGTGAGCAGTAAACACTTATTTATACTGTACAGTCTGCAGTGTGCTGTTCATATCAGAGAAATTCTAAAACCTCATTATCCATAACTCTGATTGCTTCAGCATACTATTTTGATGAGAAACTTTATGGTATTTGAAACCAAAGTATATATATTCCTAAATCATCAACAAAGAGTATTTGCTTACTTGCCTGTACTTACTTTGTCTTGGGATAACTTTAGATTTTAAGAGTTGCAAAAATTGCTTAGAGTATGCACTTCTTATGTTAACATCTTAGGTAAGCATAGAACAATTATTGGTCATAAACCTTAGCATAACATTATTAAGTAAACTATAGAGTTCATTTGTATTTTACTGGTTTTGCCAATTGTCCTTTTTCTAGCCCAGGATCCCCTATTCATTTTGTCATCATGTCTCCTCCAATTCGTGACAGTTACTCCTTTGTCCTTGCTTTTCATGACCTTGACACTTTTGAAGAGTACTTTGCATTTATTTTGTAGACTATCTCTTAATTTAGATTTGTCTGTTACTTTTCATGATTAGATTAAGGTATACATTACTGGGAAAGCTACCAATTCAAGAACCATGGTTATTGCTTATATTAATGAATAAATAAAATATGCTATAAATAAGTAGTTTCCAGCTTGTATAATGAACTAAGCTATTGTTGAGTAATTTCTAGTCATAATAAACAGTGCATGCATCTATGAAAGTTTTAATTAGTTAATAACTGATTCTTCTTATTCAACCTGGAGATCTCTTAGTGATAGAACTATCTATAATTTGGTGATCTTGCATATCTCAAACATTTGTTGACATTATTTTACCTTTAATTTGGTAGAATTTTTTAAACTCTTGGGGATTTAAACCTGTATATTTGTATTTGGGGCAAAAACAACATATGTGTACCTGTTGGGAAAGCAGAGGTTTATATGTAATCTCTTTAAATATTATCACATTTTGGATTTTTGAGATTTAGTGATAGTATATGATATATGCAAAAGTATTTTCTAAAGAACCTCTTTAAATGTTATATCTTCATAGACCATAGACTTTAATTAATATATATTTGACATATGGTATACTCATTTGACAGTATATTTATGTTGGCCAGTTATGGGATTGGAGGGATTTTTTCCTATAATTATTGCTAACTACATACCAACTTACCAACCTAAATATGTAAAAAGCAAGTAATATCTTTTAAACGAAAAATGTTATAACTGAAGGGAAGTTGCCAATGTGGGGCCTCTAGTGTACAGTTCTAGTGTATACTTCTATGTTTATTTCCCACATGTTAGAAGTCTACCAGGGAAAGAGAGGTGTTTTTGTTTTTTTTTTTTATCTTTAAGACCATAAGCTCCTCAGGTGTTATTAAACATAGTCATCATACAAGAACTCATTTATCAGAAGAAGAAAAGAATATGATGGTATTCTTAGTTCTGGGAAGTCAGTAACACATTTTAAACATATCTTACACACCTAAAAATTCACATTATGAAAGTTGTGCTTTTTCATGTTTATGAGAAAGTTAAAAGCTTATAGATTTGGGTTTATGCTCATTAATAGTCTACTCTAACATACCATCCATCATTCACTTTATTTCCTCCCTTTTATCCTACCTAGTTTGCCAGACCCTCATCTTCTACTCACTGATCTTCACTTCCTTTGCTATAAATATGCCCTCCCTAGGTGGCTGGGCAAATTTTTATAGTCTTTCTTCCCAGGTCAGAGAGATTCCCTCTTAATCCCAAATCATACTTGGGAAATCCAAAGTCTTATTTTTAAATGCCCCTTTTCCATACTACCAAAAGCCACCACAAAGAAATAAAAGGTGACAGAAGAAACTAAAGCATCAAAAAGCACTAGATCTGCTTCAGAATCACCGATTGGAGAGATGAGTGACTACTCAACAGATAAAATAGAATTATTCATGTATTCTTGCACATGAAATTAGATATTACTCTTTTATCTATCTTGCTATTAAAGGATATGATTTTTGTAATATTAAATAAAGGGAGATTTCTTTGATTAGCTGTCTTTTGTTTAAATCACTACTCAGAGAAAAAAGAAATTTATAAAATAACTCCATTCTGTTTAATGACATATGTGTTTGAGCTAGGTTTACTAAGAACTTCCCTATTTTAATTTTACAATATAGTTCTAGACTTTCTAATTAAACATGCAACTTCTGTCATAAGAAAAAAAAACCTTGTATGCTTTTTTACAGTAAATTTAATTAAGCATTTCCTGTAAGTTCATTTCAGTATCTATCATGGCCCACTAAAGTTGGAATTCAGTTGTAAAATGGTAGATTAATTGCCTTTTGTATTAAATGAAATAAGAATCTCAAATATGCAAAGTCAGGAAATTTAATTGTGTTCCTCAATTGCTTATTCAATGCATTGGAAAACTGAATGCAGAAGTACAGAAAAAAGGGCCAAAGGTTGTTAAATGTAGCACATCACACACATTCTGCACTTTACTTAATGATCCAAGTATTTATTGCTATGAAGTAAATGTACTAGTAAAAGAATTATGGTGGAATTATAAAACATTAAAAACTCTAATTAATTTTAGTCTGGAGCATGGAGCGTGCTCATTTTGCCTAAAACATTTTCATTATCATCAGTATTTTTCCAGTTATTAAGATAAATTTTTGCTCACTCTGCAGCACGAGCATATTTTCTCTGTTAAAAGCACAGTCTTAAATGCTGTTGAGAGTTATATCTGGTATGTGTTTTGTGTGAAGAAAAGAAAGTTTTTGATCACAGACTGGAACAATATAATATGTATGGCTTTCCTACACTTGTTCTGTAAGTAACAGAACAGGTTAAGTGTGTCCGTGTATTTTTTGCCAAAACTACATGCTAGCTCCCTCTCATATGTATGTTAATATATATATTAACATTGAAAAAGGACTATTATTAAAGTATATGGATGGTTTTATTCAGTTGAATCCTGTTACAATAACTAATTAGTCAATGGCATATTTAAAATCTAAAGAAAATATCGTAAGAAAATAGAAATACTTTTAGTTAGTGTTTAGTTGCGCCTTCTCCCTGCATTTCACTGTTGTATCACCATGTGGCTTTGCCTGCTGTGAACAGCAAATTCAGTAAAGTAAAAACAAGTGACATCATTCTCTTTGTAAACATAGACCCCCCATTAGGCTTATTTCTATTTAAAATAGTTCAAATGGCCAGATTATGAAGGGACTTATTAAAAGAAAGCTTAAGTTTTCTGATTGTGAAAGTAATCCATGCTCAGAGAAGTAAAATAAGAAAATACATGAAAGCACAGCAAGGAAATAAAAATAACATAGCCATTATGAACATTTAAAGCACTCAAGAAAGGAATTTTAGACAGGAAATCAAAAGGAAACAGCGGCCTTAAATGACACACTAGATCAGATGGATTTAACTGATATCTCTAGAGCACTGCATCCCAAAGTAGCAGAATATACATTCTTTTCAAGTGCACAAGGAATATTATGTAGGATAGAGCACAATAAATTTAAGAAGGCTGAAATCATATCAAGCATATTTTCTGACCATAATGGTATAAAACTAGAAATCAATCACAAGAGAAAAAAAACCCTGAAAAACAACGACACGGAGGCTAAATAATATGTTGCTAAATAATGAATGGGTTACCTGTGAGATCAAGGAAGAAATCTAAAGGATACCTCGAAACAAATGAAAATGCGGACACAACAACCCCAAATTTGGGGGACACAGCAAAAACAGTCCAAACTGGGAAAGTCATAGCATTACAGGCCTATCTCAAGAAGCAAGAAAAATATCAAATAAGCAATCTAACTTCACACTTAAAGGAACTAGAAAAAGAACAACAAACAAAGCCTAAAGTGAGTAGAAATAAAGAGTCTCAAAAACAAAACAAAACAAAAAGTTAGCGAAAACAAGAGCTAGTTCAGAGAAAGAAAAGAAGGAAGGAAGGAAAGATGAAAGGAATTTTAAGTAGAACAATGGAATGCAAAAATTTCACTTTAGCTGTACATTTTTCATTTTAGCTACAGTGCTTTATGTTTTTTCTACATAAAATCTTCTAGTATATTTTGTATTTACTTTGAATTTAGAAAACTTTCACTAAGTGGCCATTTTTATTTCTTAATCTTTTTATTTTGAAATAATTTTGGACTTATAGAAAAGTTACAAAAATAATTAAAAATAATTCTCATTTGGCCTTCGTCCAGCTTCCTGCGGTGTTACCATCTCCCGTAACCAAAGTAAATTACTGAAACCAGGAAAGTAACATCAAGACAATACTATTATGGACCATAGTCAGATTTTTCCAGTTTCCCCACTAATGTTCATTTTATTGCCTAGGATCCCACATTGCAGTTAGTCATCATGTCCCCTTAGTCTTTTCCAGTCTGTGATAGTCCAGACTTTGCCTTGTCTTTCATGACCTTGACACTTTTGCAGACTACTGTTCAATTATTTTGTAGTTTTTCCCTGTTGTTTTCTCATGAGTAGATTGAAGTTGCACATTATTGGGAAGGACACCACAGACCAGAGCTGACGTGTCCTTTTCCGTGCATCACACCAAAGGTTTAATGTTACTGTGTGTCACTACCGGTGATGTTGACCGTTGTGACTTGGTTCCGGTGGTGTCTGACAGGCTTCTCCACTATAAAGGTACTCTGAAAGCCATCTCTAAAGATGTAAAGAAGCGATGGATAAAGTCCCTTTGTGTAATTCTACCCTAATGTCATCAGTGCTCGTGGACTGTAATTTGAATCTAAATATTACCTGAGATGTAGATATTCTGGCTGCTAAAACAAGTGGCATTTGTTTGGAGTTGGATACCTCCTAAGAGAAAGGAGAGTGGGATGGACAGGTTTTATTAATTGGCATCAATTCTTTGAACTGTCATGAGAACTAAGTCAAATTTGTAAAGAAGGAAAAATGGAAGACCCCCTCTTTTACAAACTGGTGCAAGCTGAATGGCATTTAGACAAAATCTTGCAAGTTTATTCAATGTTAAGAGGGATTCAGTGTAGATAAAAATGGCAGTGTTTTTACTTATTTCTCTGTTAGAATAACTGTTTAGTCTCATGTTGTCACCTGGAGCACTAGACCATAATTACATTGTTGCCTCACTACAGCAATGCTGTTAGGTAAGAAGAACAAGACGACTAAGGAACCATATTCTGTCGTATGACATTATGAGTATTATTGTTATATGAATAGGTATTCTTGAAATTCCACATGTACGTGGCAGATCCACAAGGATGTCACAATCAACACATTTTTTGGAGGATGAATTAACAAGCTTAAACATTAAGAGGTAAATCGGTCTATTTCCCAGCGGCCCCAAAGGGTACATTTTCTTGCTGACTGCTTCAGAACACTTCATGAAACAAATGTCAAACTTGTCAGGGCTGTCACCAAGAAAATGATCCGTGTGGCAAAGGTCTTTCACTGGGAAACAAACAGATGTCTTTTCTCAGCAAAAAGTGACAAAACCCTGCCATCTATCAGAAGAAATTCTTGTCTGCCTTTAATATCCAGTAGTGAAGAAATACTTTGGTAAAGAAAGCCTCCTTTCTTTGCAGTTTCACTCATTACGCACTCCTTTGTCAATGAATGATACTTGATTTGCTGGCTGAGTAATTTTTTTAAAATTGTTGTTCAAGTACAGTTTTCTGCCTTTTACTCCCACCCCAGCCCTGCCCACCCATCCCTGCCCACCTCCCTCCCAACTAGCTGAGCAATTTTAATGTTTTAATTGATCGTGAATTGCATGTACACTTCTTTTTAAAAAATTGACCTACAATGTTAAAAACACAAATTAACACTTCAAAAAAATAAAAGAGCCAAAGCAATCTCTAAAATCCTTTCTGGAGTTTTACTGGCTGTAATTCTAATGCTTTTATTTATAATGATAAAAATACATTAGTGTTATTTTGATTATTTTGATGATGTTATACTATAGCAGTTATGATGAATTATACTCTAGCAGTTAGGGTTAAATGTCTTTTCCACCCCTCCATAATTCTTTTTACATCCAGATCACAGCTATCCTTACACAAAGGAAGAAAGAGCTTGGATCTTGTTACTTATACAAGTGTTCTAAAGGCATACAAAGGCAAGATATTTTAAGACATGTCTTCAGCATAAAGGAAAGTATGGAAGTTTTCGCACCTGTCGTGAACAGACGGCAATGTTAGGAGAGACATGCATTCACAAACCACACTTTATTACTCAGAAAAATTCAACAAGAAAAAGACTTGGATTGTGTTGAGAAAGTTAGTTAAATGTGAAAGTAAAGCATATAGATACTTCCTAGTCCTCAGGATTATTATTAAGCCTTTACATTTCTATTTTGACTTAGAGCATAATTGAAGGTTGCCAGGAAAACTAGATAGCCAAGCTTCTTTTTTTTTTTTTTTTTTTTTAAGATTTTATTTATTTATTTCTAAAGAGGGAAGGGAGGGGGAGAGAGAGAGAGAGAGAGAAAATCATCAATGTGCGGTTGCTGGGGGTTATGGCCTGCAACCCAGGAATGTACCCTGGCTGGGAATCGAACCTGGGACACTTTGGTTCCCAGCCCGCACTCAATCCACTGAGCTACGCCAACCAGGGCGATAGCCAAGCTTCTTAAACCAGTGAGTCTTATTGGTGTGGGCAGTTGGTAGGCTGCTGTCCACATGATAAAAGCTCCATTCTTGTACATATTACAGGATATGAGCTTGATAATGGCTTCTTGGCTGATGTTGCTTCAAATATTTGCTTATTTCTGTTTTTAATATTGCTCCAGTAAGTTAAGATGGCCATCTGTCGGTGTCTCATCTGAAGAAGGCAGTGAAACTGTAGAGTAATATTTACTTTTTATTAGGATACAGTTAAAATGTAATCTCTAGAAATGTTTGTCTAAAAGTGGAAACTACATGTTAATAGATTTTCAATAGCCAACAGAACATAATATCTCTATTCAGTAGAGATAGATTGGTAAAAAGGATTAAACAAATACAGTGGTTTTTCTGCTTAGAGAAGTATATTAAAACTACATTGCCAAGATGATATTTAAACACCATCCCTCATATTCCACATATCTATAATATTGAGGTCAGTTGATAATACTGATATTTCTCTACTTTGCTGGTGTTGACTAAGTCTGAGTCACAGATGCTATTGAATTTAGAGATAAAGCATATAAAGGAATCTTTCTCCTACTTAATGTTTACAGGTGAAGTTTGGGTTTTCATGGAAAACAAATACATATACCTTGATTTGCACTTCCTCATACAAATATTTAATTGAACTGAATTTTGTTTCATAAGATAAGCAGAGTGATGCATTTGGTGATACTGATACTATTACTGTTGTCGAGCGATACTTAAGAAATTGCTACTCCTTTAATTAACTCAGGAAAGAGGTGGACAGTGCTTTGTACTTCAGTTAATAAAAATGAAAGATCTTACTTGATAAATCAAAAATACCAGAAAAGCAAGATGGCTTTGTACTTGGGTATTGTTGAAGGAACTGGTATGATGAGATGGGTTTCAAATTGTGAGATGAAATATTTTTCCAGCCTCTCATTATTCACACTGTGGAGGTCACCATTTTATACTGAACACCAGAAGCACTTTATTCCTATGGAGCCAGACATTATGATGTCACTTCATTTATTCACCATGTTCCACCAGCTCCTGCTCTGAATTATGAGGCACCCCCTAGAATTGCAGCTGGAGAAGATTGTAAGCGTTCTGCAGCCTGACATGGCCGTGCTTCCTATTTTAGAGCCGACTGAGCTTCAGATAACATATGGTGGTCCAAGTAATTGGAAAATTGGCAGACCTGTCAAGGGAGTATGCTGGATGACACAAGAACACCATGCTTGGAGCACACAGTGTCTCGGAAGTTAAATTTATTGTTTTTCATCAAACAGTGAAGCAAAAAGATCTGACTCACCCCTTTAAAAGGACACTCGGTAGTGGCAGGTCTGATTTCAAAAGATACTTTTAGGTAGTTGGTAAAATAAGTTGCTTTAAAAATATATCGTAGAAATCTTTAGTCAGCGTGTAGTATAAAATAGTACCCACTGTAAATATTTAAATGTTACATAATCTTACCATTTTGTTTATAGCCTTTTCCCTAGGATGACTGGAATCACAACAGTCAGTTCTTCAGAGAAGTAGAGTTAAAATGTATTAAGTATAGCTGATAAAATGCCCTAAAGTTTATATTTTAATGTTTTCTAAAATTTATTTCACAGGAAGATGAAAATGAAGCTGAAAGAAAAAATATATCTCAGGAGCTCAGCATGGAACAGAAAAATCCAAAGAAATAAAGGATTTTCTGTAGTGTTTTTGAAAAGTTGGCAATTTATGTAGTAGCAGACAAAATTTCTAATTGTAACATGTTAAATTGTAAAACCTTAATCTGCAAAATGTTCTGAATAAAGTTGTTGAAAATGAAATAGGAGCTTGCATTTGAAATTTGTATGTTTTTAGAGCAATTTAAACTTTTATATAAAAGTTAGGCCTTTAAAATATTTTTTTTAAAAATTTCTTAACTGAAATTTGAAAGTAGCAGAATTTTTATCTTCTCTGTAACCTAAGGTTAGCACATCTGGATGACCCAGAAAAAACAAACAAACAAACAACCCCCCCAAAAAAAAAACCCTCTGAAATTCTTTTATCCCCTTACTAGTCTCTGTTGTCTTCTTCAAGGGCCATAACAGAATTCCAATTATTTTTATCAAGAAAAACCAGCATAGTTTAAAAGCAAACAGGCAACATGTGCATGTGGAAACACTTAAAGTCCACCAGCACCACAAAATTAATGCCATTTTCTGATTTCATCTTAGGTACCAACTTAGATTTCATGTAATACTCTAGGATTGCAGGTAAAAGCTAAAAAGAAGTGATAACTTACCATTCTCTGTGGCAGAAGTAGGGCTGTGACTTTTTTTTAATTGAATTTTGAGGGATGACATTGGTTAATACAACTATATAGGTTTCAGGTGTACAATTCTACAACGCATAATCTGTATATGGTATTGTGTGTTTACCACACCAAGTCAAGTCTCCTTCCATCACCATTTAACCCCCTTTTCCTTCTCCTACCTGCCCTCACCCCCTGCCCTCTGGTAATCACCACACTGTTGGCAGTATCTGTGAGTCTTAGCCCCTTCACCCTTCTCACCCAGCCCCCAAACCCCTCCCCTCTGACAGCTAGGGCCATGACTTTTAATTTGTAAAATACTTACTAAGGACCTACTGTGTGCAGGGCCCTACACACTTTTCCTGAACATTTCAATAACAGTCTCCCACCTGTTTGTTTGGCTTAAGAATTGTGTCGAATTTCTGTGATTTCCGTCTTTATCAGTTCTCAGTAACCAGCCATTTTTCTTTCCCTGATTCTAATGCCCAAGCTATCATTTTGCCAGCTACAGCAGGAACAAAGAATCTACTTGCTGTTTGCAGAGCCAAATGTTTTTGACAAACGTCTTTGTTTGATTATTTAAGGCAGAGTTTCTTAAAATAAGAGGCAGAACTTTGGAAGCCTTGTAAGAGAATGTCAGAAACACAGCCTCCCTGTGCGAGCGCAATGCACACACTTGCCCTGCAGCTGTAGCTTCATCCCAGGCGCCTGACAAGCTCAGCAAAGGTGTGACGGAGGGGCGTGCTGGCAGCTCTGATGCAGTGAGCTGAAATGGGAATGCTGCCACTAGACAAGATAGAAAATTCCTCCCTGTGTAAGCCCCAAATCATGCAACCTAAGTGGCTATCAGGAGAATAGCCGTATCCCGCAGACCGGATTCCTTAGGAGAATCTGGGAGCAAAGACTTGGAGACAAAGAAAAGCCTGAGAAGTCAGGTCAGAGTCTGCCTAGGGCTTCTGCAGTAAGCAAATACAAATTAATTGGACTTTTCCTCCTATTTTTTCTATTTTTGAGATAGATATCAATGTATTTCAAAATATACATGTTTATATAGATTGGAATTACATTAATAGTCTCACTTTTGAAAAGAAGCAATAATACATGATTCATTTAATAGCTGACTTTATTTTTTATAAACACTGTGCTAAATACTCAGCATGGATTATACTGCTAATCATCCCAATTAGCATGTAATGTGCTTACTATCACCCTTCCCATTTTACCAATGAGTGAGGCTTAGACAAGGGAGATAAGTTAACCAAGGTAGCTTGTAATCAGCAGAGCAAGATTCCAGACCTGAGCAGTCTCACCCCAGAATACGACTTTTCATCTCTGTGGGACACTTAGTGCCTACCTCTTTCCACCCACTGTTCTCCCCCTTTCTTATCAGGACTTCGTTCATTAGCTGCCACCTTTCCTCTACTTATGTCCTTCCCCTAACTTCTCAGCCGTGTTTCATTCATTCTGAAGACTGACTTGAGTGGAATAACAGAGACAATTATAACTACCATTCCACCTGCTCCAAAACATGAAAATCCTGCTTTATCTTTTTTACATTGAGACATGATGGAACAAGAAATAGGAAAACCTCTGATCGTTTTCTATGATTTTTTCAATAACTTTATGGCCATATTTTTTAGTAGACTGTTTATTCAGTTATTAGTGTGTTGCATCTCAGCTGCTAATTCTTTAGTTTTTAAAACAAGTTTTGAGGATGAGAGGTACAGTGCTTCCAGCCACCCAGCAAGCATTTTAAATATTTATATTTAAGTGATATGATAACTTTATTGAAAACCCCAGTTTTCCTTCAAAAACTTCTTTTTCTAAATATATACCCCTTGATTGAGGGTAGTGAGTAATAGAGTAGAAACACTGTAAATTTCCTTTAGGAAAAATGTGCCATGTGAATTTTTCAGATTTTTAGGGTCCATTTACTCATACCCTAAGTTTATATATATAAATCTTGTTATCATGCTACAAGGTTACCCATATTATATGACTGTGATTAAGCTAGTCACTTAATTTGAATCAAATTCCGCATATTATATTTTATATTTTATAGAAAATTACATATTGTTTTAGCTCGTAATAAAGCACCCCAGGCTGGGTGCCTTGAACAACAGGTATTTATTTTTCCACTGTTACAGAGGCTGGAAGCCCCAGATCGAGCTCCAGCAGGTTTTGGTTTCTGGCGAGACTTCTTTCTGGCTCGCCAACGATGGCCTTGCCGTGCCCGCACACGGTCTTGGCTCAGTGAGTGCACACGGAAAGAAAGCAGGCAAGCTCTCTGCGATCTCTTCTTATATGAACACTAATTTTATTGGATCAGGACCCCAACCTAAGACCTCATTTAACCTTAATTTCTCCTTACCCCAAATACAGCCATACAGGGGAGGGGTGCAGGTAGAGCTTTTGCCTATGAATAGAGAGGGTACATTTAGTCCATAATATGTTATTTAAATAAGTCCAAATGCCTCCATTTTTACAGTTCTGAGTTACATAAAGGAGCACTACAGTGAAGTCCCAATGAAAACTCTATGGCGATATGGATTACATGTATTAGGGCCCTTAGAAAAGTTAATAATTAGAATATAATATAAATTTGATTTCTAAAGAAGGCAAACCACTGCACAATTATATGTACCTGTTTTATCTCTATATCCCCATTATTTAGTTTATTTTCAGACCAATACTAGGTGTAACACAGCCACTAGAAGTCAGTCTGTAACTAACAGTATAAAATATCTGAGGGGCAAAGTTCCCTCTACCTCATGATTCCTCCTGTGTAATTTCCACCCAGGCACCCAGAGTGTATTGTCTTCGTGTTAGTTATTGAACTATAATTCTTCACACATCACTAAAGAGTTTTAAAGTAAAACATCTTTTAATCAGTATTTTCCTCTTTCATACTTATGAACAACATTTAAAAATTTTATTCAGAATTCTTTTTTCCTCGGATCTATGGAACAAATGACAGAAATAAGAAGAGGTGTTATGTTGTTCTGTAATGCAAAGTGCTGGGCACTAAGAGGCCCAAATTCTTAAACTCATTCAATAGAACTTTCTTGGGACCTACCACATGCCCTGCATTGTCCATCATTGAGGATTCAATAACAGACAAACTTCGTCTGCTGTAACTGTCTTGAAATTCTTAAAAAGGTTTAAGTTTGAACAAAGGGCCTCACAGAGTTATTTTGCAATTGGCCCACAAGTTGTGTAACAGGTACTAACTACTAAATGTACTGCTTTTCTCTTTAAATCATTTTTACTGGAATATAATTTACATACAAAAGACACCCATTTTAAGTGTGCAATACAATAAATTTTGTATATATCTATGTAATCACCACTCTAATCTAGATATAAAGCATTTCCATTGCCCCTAAAAGTTTTTTTGTGAAATTTTTCTTGTAAAAGTTTTCTTGTGAAATCACTATCACATCCCTACTATAGTCACTGATCTGCTTTCTTTCTTACTAGTTTTGCCTGTTCTAAAATTTCACATAAATGGAATCATTTTGTATATGGCCTTTTGAGTCTGGCTTTCTTCACTCAGCATAATATTTTAGATTCATTCATGTTATTGCGTGAATCAGTAGTGCATTCCTTTTACTGCTGAGTGTTTTTCATAGTATAAATATGCCACCCCTTGTCTGTCTGTTCACTTGTTGCCGGACATCTGACCAGACATGCAAAAGAAGATATACAAATGGCCAGTAAGTACAAGTAAACATGCTCAACATCAGTTAGTTATAAGGAAAATGCAAATTAAAGCCACGATGAGTTACTGTTGTAGATCCACTAAAATGTCTCTAATGGTGTTATACAACCCAGCCCATTAGGCACGTAAAATATGACTAGTCCCAATTGAGATGTGCTGTGACTATAAAAGACATGTCAGAATTTGGTGAATTAGCATGAAAAAAAGCTAGAAGAACTCATTAATAATTTTCTCTAATTACATGCTGAAATGATAATATTTGAATAGATTCAGTTAAGTAAAATATTATTAAAATAAATTTCAACTATTTTCACTTTTTATTACGGGTCATAGAAAATTTGAAATTACATATGTGGTTTCATTTCTACTGGACATAATTAGTTCCAGGCTATAATTTAAAGTCTGATAAAAATTCATACAAAGGACTCATCTAAGCCATGTGCAGACTATAAACCCATGGAAATTGTGAAATAATTAGTGTGTATCATTATCAGCTGCTAACGTTGTGGTAACGTTTATGCAGCAATAGAAAACTAACAGGTATCACATAAGAGGTTGAGAATAGGTTGCTGCTTTTGGCAAGTTAGGCATTCAGCAGTGGTCACCAAATCAGTCTTCAGGAATAAACACTAATGTTCTTGAGTCCATACATAACCTCTCTCCCTGCAGAATGGCCATTTTGTTCATGGGCCTATTCAAAAAGCATCGATGTAGCCATGGAAGGAAGCTAACAGCTAAACGAAATTGTCATTTTGTCCACCTGATTATTGCTGCAAGTATATAATGCTACACCACTTTGGAAAAGAGCTGGGAGGTTTCCTATAAAATTAAACATACCCTTAGTCCTGACTGGTGTAGTTCAGTGAGTTGGGCACCGTCCCACAAACTGAAACGTCACCTGTTCGATTCCCGGTCAGGGCATATGCCTGGATTGCGGGCCAGGTACGTGGTTGGGGTACATGAGTGGCAACTGATTGATGTTTCTCTCTCACATTGATGTTTCTTTCCCTCTCTCCCTCTCTAAAAATAAATAAGTAAAATATTTTTAAAGATAAACACACACTTAATACATGACCCAGTAACTCCACTATAGATTTTTACACAAAAGAAATGAAAGTAGAATCCACGCAAAAATCTATACATAAATATTTTAACAACTTTATTCATAAAAGCCATGAACTAGAGGCATCTTTTTTTTTCCTTTTTAAGTAAAAGGCATACACTTCATAATGGTTATTCTTTTCAGAAACCACTTGTAACACTAAGTAGTGAGGTTCACAAGATTAGTGTTTAATCCTTGATTCTCTCAGGGAAATTGGAAGCATTGTGCAATAGCATTTGTGATAACAGCAGTGTAAAAGTTAGAAATAATCACTGCAAAAGATGCTAAAGACAGTTTCAAAAGAAATTAATATACAAAAATTCAAAACATAGTGTGATGCCTTATTGAAAACATTTAATGTAGTTAAAGCTTTTTAATGATTGCATTTGCTATTTTAATGACTTTTTAATGGCCTTATAGTTGAAAATACATTTAAACCCAACTTAAAAATTTAAAATCATCATACCTTCTGGACAATTTCTATCCATTCCCCTTTGGAGTAGAAAGCTGGAGGGAGCAGTAGAGCAAGTCGTGTGCCCAGTTGCCCCAACCTGAAGGGTTTATGAACTGCTTTGAGTTTCATCCCCACACACACCAAACAGGACATGCTCTTCCTGGGGTGGAATAGCTTTTCATTTGTAACTTTCTGATCATCCACTTAAAATGAGGTAAGTCTAGGTCATGTTGCTTGTTTAATTTTTTTTTTGGAAGCAATAATTATATTCTTATTGCTTATTTTGTATATTTTTCTCTGTAAAACAATCACACATTTCTACTAAGCTTAGACAGCTTAGCAGGCATTTAATATATCTGTACTGTCTGTCCCACATCCACCATGATTTTTCATTTTTCCCAGATGCAACAAACAGTTGCTCTTTAAATCAAATGTATACAGAGAGAGAGAGAGAGGGAGAATATGTTTTCTACAAATGCATCTCTCACATAGCCATGTAAGATTTACTATGAAGTCCATTGAGAATGAAGAAATAAGTTCAGTCAATTGCCTTGACATTGCCGATGCCTTGAGTCGCTGAGGCCTGCACACATTTCTGTTGGTTGGGTGCTGACACCATATGGGACTGGATCAACTTACTTCTGATGGTAGGCTAAATAGGATTCCCTCTGAACAGTGAAGGTTGATTAGAAACCTACTCCATTTCATATCACCTCAAGAAAACAAATGTTACATAGCCATCAATGAGCACATTTCCTTTCCACCCCTGACTACTCTGGGCAATCATGGCAGGTAATAAATGTCTCCCCATGGTGAATTCAGTGTGGAGTCCATGATTTGGTTTCTACAGAGGAAGTTAAGTGCTAACAACAACAGCATGAAAACATACGCAGCTATGGCAAAATTCTGATTTGTTTCAGAAAAACTATTAATTTCCTTGTTACAAAGCCAAGTAACAACCCCTTAAAACTATTGAACCACGAGAGCCATTTTCCTTAAGGGTTTTAAATTCGGGCATAGACTCATGAAATTTACAGCTTTAATGAGATATTCTTTGCCTGCAGTCACAGCGAGGGCTAGATCATTGGCTTCCCAGCATGACATCTGTGTGTTCCTGTGTGCACTTGGTATCATCAGGCTCGTAATCACACAGACGATATCACATTAATGTTTGAAAGGTTCATGTTTGTGTCTTAGGTTATGTTTTTCATTTCCATCTACAGCATACTAAATATCTGACTCTAGAAAATAAGATATACTCTACCATTATTGCTGCTGGCAGTGGGGTAAAAACGTCACAATTTTCATGTGCACGTTTCAAGCCACAATCAATAGATATAGTTTCCAGAAAACAATAGATAATTGAATCCAATGTTGTATGTGTAAGTCTGAACACAATAATCTCCCATATTGATACCTAAGGAGCAGAAGCTGTGACTCTCCATGATTCATGTCAGTATCAGAAAGAGGTAATAACTACTGCAGAATCTGTCATTCTCTGCCCCACAATGAAAAAAAAAAAGACATGTATAAGAACTCTGAAGATGAATTCAACCTATTATTTGCAAAACATCATTATTTTTTACATAATGAAATTCTGTGATTAAGGAGCCTAATACAACAAGCTATGTCCTTAGATTTGTATAAATGTTTGAAGCTGTTTATGTGTAAGTTTATGATCCCTCTACCATTGATCACCATCAACAAGATCAGACACATAAGAGTGGAGAGATTCCCTGTGGACTCAGAACTGAGATTCAAGAAGATTATTAAGATTTTTGCCATGCTTGCTTTATCTGTATATATTTTTCCCTTTGATTCCCAGACAGCAGTGCTTTTTAACATCTATTTTTCTCCTTTCAACAGTTCATTTCTGATTGGATATGTTTAATGTTTTTCTATGACATTTTGTTTGGTTTTTCAATAATGTGAGACAGTCAACAGGTTAACATGGTGATGGAAGACTGGACCTCAGGATATTCTGTCTTGTCCATCTCGGGCCACATATCCAGTGAGACTCAAAGAAGATATTTTGTTTGAGTTGTTTTAATGGTCATGATGTAAGAGGCAGAAATGGCACAGAAACAGCTCATGTTTGCATTTTTGCTCTTACGCAGAAAAATAGAACTGATCAGAGCTGCAAATCATAAAGGAGAACACACCCCAACCTCCAGAGCACTGTTGAACCGAGGCATCTAATATCAACAAGGGACAAAAGTGGTGTATTCAGCAGTGCCTTTGAAAATCTGTCTTATTAGTAAAAATCAAATTAACAAGTGGAACAGCTGTTCAGGATTATGACTCTAGTTATTTTTTTAGACTGCATCTTTTTCGCAATTATTGATTTAGGATTTGAAATTTTGCATTTGATTATATCTAATTTTGGAAGTGAAGAACAGACTTCCGCAAAAGCTTTTGGTAGGCTGTTTGTCTTCAGTGCTCAGTTTGTGAGTTCCCTCTTCCCTCATCCCAGCCCAGGCCTATCTTCCTGGAGGAACAACTTCTGCCAAAGACCTCTCCTTCACACCTTCATCCTTCCCAGACTCCTCTAAATTCTAGCTCTCTTCCTGCCTTCTCTCAAGCCTGGAATCTCTTTTCCATGGAGTCTCACATTTTCCTTTTAATTATATAGCAAGAGAGCAGCTGGTAAATATAGTAATGACCCTGGCCAGCATGGCTCGGTTGGTTAGAGCATTATCCTGCATACCAAAAGGTTGCAGGTTTGATTCTCAGTCAGGGCACGTACCTAGGTTGCAGGTTCAATCCCTGGTCAAGGCATGTACAGAAGGCAGTCAATCGATGTTCCTCTCTTACATCGATGTTGCTCTCTCTCCCCCTCCCTTCCTCTCTCTCTAAAAGCAATGAAATAATGTCCTGGGGTAAGGATAAGAAAAAAATATATCATAAGTAAATCTTCATGAGCGTATTAGTCAGGTTAGACTAGGCTATGTTGTGGAAACAAACATCCCTGAAATCTCAGCATCTTAAAAGTTTACTTCTCATTCACATCACTCTCTCGGGTGGCTTTCTTGGCAGTTCTTGGAGAAAACTGCCTCATGGATTTATATGTTCACATTGCAACTTCACCATTTGAGTTTCACCAAGAGAGAAAGAGAGAAACAGACATAGAAAATAGTCATGATTAAGTGCTTGAATAGAAGTTGATAAAGGAGTTAAGGATCATAGAGGGGAGTAGCTAAGTAAGCCCAGAGGTGGAAAAAACACTCCATAAAAGTCATATTGAATCTGTCTTTGAAGACATGGGGTTTTACCAAAAGTACTGGCGATACAGTCTCAGAGAGAGGAAATAGGAGCATGCACCGGCAAAGAGTTTTCAAAGGTTAAAGATGATTCAGCACGTCTGGACCCAAGAGAATGCAGGGCAGGAAGTGACAGGAGCTGCGGCTGGGAGGATAGGAGGGCTTTGGGGTTGGCTAAGGCATTGGGTTTAGTTTATAGACTTGGATGTTTATTAAAGCCAACTAGGAAGAGGAAATAGTGGTGATGGCTTTACAATATTGCTAATGTAATTAATGCCATTGAATTTTACTATTTAAAATGGCAAATTTCATGTTAGATACATTTTTACCACAATTTTAAAAATAAATAATGTAATATAACGAATACCATTAAGTTGTACACTAAATAGATAAATTATATGGTATGTGCATTATATTTCAGTAATACTTTTTTAAAAGAAAGATTAAGTCTAAAAAAAGAATAAAATCACATGAGGAGCTTTTAAAAAAACTGACACTCAAACTGCATCCAACAATCAATTAAATTAGAATCTCTGGGGGTGGGCCAAGCATCTGGTAGCTTGAAAAGTGCTCCAGGTAATTCCCATGTGCTGGCACGGTGCAGAATCCCTGCTGCAGACAATAAGGAAATGGTGAAGAATTTTAATCAGGGGAATAACATGATCAGATTTGCATTTCAGAAACCTGTATCCCGGCCTTATCTGTTCAGGTCTTTCAGTAGCCACGTGAATGAGCCACATGAACATGCACACGGCAGTCCCCTCCCGTCCAGGGGAGATCCGTCCCAAGACCCCCAGTGGATGCCTGAAACCATGGATAGTAATGAAATAAATAAACATATGTATAAAAATATATATATATATAATTTTATATGCATAGATCCCTATAATAAAGTTTAATTTGTAAATCAGGCACAGTCAGAGATTTATAATAATAATAATAGAATACAATAATGATAATAATATACTGTAATAAAAGTTATGTGAGTGTGATCTCTATCTCTCAAAATATCTAACTGTACTGTACTCATCCTTCTTGTGATGAAATGAGATAATAAAATGCATTATTAGTCAAGAACTTTTACCCTTTTACTTAAGGAAAGCATGTTATGGCTTTTCTGTGGCATGTCCGAATTGCCCGCATCACTACTGTTGCGCTTTGGGACCATTATTCAGTAAAATAAGGGTGACTTCAGTACAAGCACTGCGATACCTAGACAGTTGGTCTGATAACCAAGATAACCACTACTTGGCTACCAAGTGACTGGTGGGCGGGAGACACTGGACAGAGGGACAATTTGTATCTGGAGTGGGAAGGAGTAGAACCGTGTGAGATTTCATCATAATACTTAGAACAGTGCACAATTTAAAACTTAGGTTTATTTCTAGAGTTTTCCATTTAATATTTGGAAACCATGGTTGACTGCAGGTGACTGAAATTGTGGAAAGTGCAACTGCATACAAGAGAGGAACAACTGTAGAGAATTTATTCATAATTACCCAAACCTGGAAACAACTTAGCTGTCCTTCCACTGGCAAACTGAGAAAGTCTGGTATCGCCATGCAATAGAATACCAGTGAGCAACAAAAAGCCCCGCAGCTTTGGCCCGTATTAATTCTCTGTGTTTCTGCTACCTTGGGCTCTACTTGCCAAGGCAGAACATACTGTTTCCTTTGGGGCTCGTGGGCTGCCCAGCTCAGCTTTCCTACACACCTTAGCAATGTCATTTTCCAGTTATCACTCCAGTCAGAAAGCTCACTAATTTTCCTTCATTTCTGAAAAATATGATTGACATACAGTAAAATTCACTTTTAATGTGAAGTTCTGTGTTTTGACAAACCATAAAGTCATGTAACCATCACCACAATTAAGATAGCAAACAGTTCCATCCCACTTCCAACTTTCCTTGTGCCCTTTTAGAGCCAACTGTAAATGCCTCTCCCTGCCCCCAACCTCTGGGAACCAGTAATCTGTTTTCTGCCCCCCGAGTTTTGCCTTTTTTTCTAGAACATCATATAAATGGAATGGTAGAACATGTAACTTTTTGAGGGGGGGGCTATTTCATGTACCAGGACTTGATTCTTTTTCATTGCTGAATAGTGTTTATTGTATGGATATACCACAGTATGTTTACCCATTCACCAGTTGAGAGATATCTGAGTGCCTTCTAGGTTTCAGACCTTTGTGAGGACATACCTTTCTTTTCTATTGGGTAAATGACATGGAATAGGATTTCTGGGTCAAATGGTAAGTGTATATTTAACTTTGTAAGATGCTACTAAAATGTTTGCCACGGTGACTGCAGGATTTTACATTCCCACCAACAACGAAGGCTATAGTTGCTTCACATCTTCACATTCTCACTAGCACTTGGTATTTTTTGTTTTCTTTTGCTTTGTTTTGATTTGTCTTTAGCCAGTCAAATGGGCATCTCATAGTAGTTTTAATTTGCATTTCCCTAATGACTAATGATGTTGAATGCTTTTTAATGTGCCTATTTGCCATCTGTATATAATCTTTGCTAAAGTACACATTCAAATGTTGTGCCCATTTTTTCTATGAGGTTGTTTGCAAAGTTGTTTTTCTAATATCCTGACTGCCTTTCTCGATGACCGAGACAGTCAGCTGGTCCCCCATTCTCCTTTTCTATCAGGAAATATCCTTCTGGGTCCTGCTTTCTGAAACTAGTAGCACCCCCTTGTTAGAGTTCTATTCCAGCCACATGTCTTGACTCATTCCAGGCCATTCTCTTACAAAGCTGATAGTTTCAAACTCTCTTCATCTAAATGAAGCTTTGGGCTATTTTGCACTATTGCTTTTCACCCGCTGTGCCCCTAAGTAACCTGTTCCCCTCATTCTCCCCTTTCCTGTTGAAAGTTTTCCTCATATGTCTGGAAATCTTGGACTCACTCCTACTTACAGAGTGGGCACTGTGTACATGGGGCAGCTCATAGGCCAGTGAGCTTTGCCCCAGAAGGCTTCAATAGGAGACTCCTCCAAATGCCAGTACCTCTGTTTCTTTTTTGTGAGGCTGATTCCTGCAGGAAGAATGCAACAGCCTCCATCCTGGACCCATGTCTCAGGACAGACCATGTGCCAGGAGTGTGGGAGCCAGGGCTCTCGTGGGGCTAGAGAATCTCATGAGCCCACATGGAAACTCATTCAACCTCACAGTCAGTAGGGAGCCTCCTCTCTGTCCCTCCATCTGGAGACTTTGGTTTCCTTCGGGCAGGGAACAACTTCCTTTCTTTAGCTGGAGGGATACTCGCCTGACTGGGCAGGTTGGGGAAATGCACCTAGATGTCTGTTCCTTATTCATGTTCTTTTCCAGCTTTGCTCTTCACTCCAGCTTCCCACCATGCCAGATGGTCCCATTTCTTGAGTCTTTATGGTGCTTGAGACATAGACTAGTCTGATTCTCATCCTGCTTTTCAAGCACCTGCGCTTCATCTTCTCCGCTTAGCTAAGACACTTATCGCTCATCCTGCTCTCCTCCCATTGATCCAAAATTTGACCTCATTTTTTACTTGTCCCTGTCATTACACAACCTTTTATTTCTTTACTGCGATTTTACTGCTTCTTAGAGAAGCAGCAGAGAGAAACATGGGTTCAATCTACTATTTTTAAAAGAAAAGTCAGTCCTAATTTTCAAATCCAATTTTTCACAGGAATGTAAAATTTCTTAGTCACAAACAGTTAGTTTGTAAAGAATAAAAGTCCACTCAAGCCTATTTATGTCAAAGACAACTTTACGTGTGAGTGCAGGGATTTCTAATAGAATCCAAGGGCCAGAAAGCCTCAGACAGGCTGGGATAAAGGTAGCTAATTATCAGCATTCTTTTCTGTAGTCTTCCACTTATTTTTCTTAGCTAGTCGCAGTACCAACGCCCACCCCCTTGTGTGTATGTGTGGGTATGTGGGTGAAAATCATCCCTTTCTGAGTATTCACCATCAAAGTTTTCAAATTAACCATAACAAGTTCCTGATCTTCTAACTCTAGGAGCTTTCAACAAATTCTAGTCTCACATGAGGTAACCTGACACGAGTCTTGTGTCACATGTTTCCCCACATCGGATCAACTGTGGGTAGAGAGTGGTCAGCTACAAACGCAGTGACCATTAGGACCACTGGAAGCCAACTTTTTCCCAGACCAGGGTCACTAAGACTTATCTGCAATGTGAAGATTAAACCAGTAGTGAACATGATAGATATTAAATCATTTCTTTTTCTCAAATAGTTTTAAATTTATGAAATATCTTCTCTATCATATCTCTTATAATTTCATTAACATTTTATTCCCAAATAAGCTTAGAGCTATCATAATCTAGCAAGAATAAAAAAATGAAAGCTAGTAATATTAACCAAGGAGCTCAGGGAAGCTACACATAATGAGGGAAACCCAAAGCACAAAGAATATTACTGTCTGAACAAGCCCCAAAGAGAAAAATCAATCGATATTCAAGGTCCTAGGACAGAATCTACAACTTGGTGGCCAATACTCAGAGCAAGGCCTGAAGCTTCTTACTGTGACCAGAACAATGTTAAACTGAAGAATCTACAACCAAACAACTAATGAAAGAAAAATATAAATGAAGTTTTCCATGAAAATATTAATAAATAGTTTTCTTGAAAAGTAGGTCTAAATATTGGGAGGGAAAATAAAATATAAAAGAAGAGGCAAAAATCTATATAGAATTTAATTTAATTTTAGAGCTACTATGGCTTTGGATCCAGTCGCTGAGGGTGGGGAAGGAATACTTTTCCTCAGAATCATATTTTCAAGGATACTATATAGTGACATTGCAATGACAAAAATGATATAGTTTGAAATATAAAAGGTGATACAAAACTAGGGAAATAACAGTTGATTTGAAACACTCTTGCAAAGTTGGAACCAATTAATTTTTTAAAAGATACGATCTCATGGAATGCTATTTCCAAAATTTTGAGAACAAAAAAGCTAGACACGGGTTCATCTTTAAATATTCTAAGCACACACAAGAAAGACACATTTCTCTGGCTTGTAAAGGTTTGCATTTTCTGCAGTTCGCTGAACAGATAAAATGTCTCAGCTCTTCGTGTCCATAGTTTATATTATAAAACATAAAAGAAGCTCTGAGCTTCCCTTGAAAAACAAAACAAACCACCACCACCTACAAAACCCTCTTGCTCTGTACTCATTTAATGCCTGATGAACATCTTCTCCTCCCGGTTTGGTGTATCATGATTTACAAATCACATACACCCTTTGAGGAGCTGGGCTGGAGGTACAGGCTTGTGGGACACAGAGGAACTGGCCCTACAGGGTCAGAGGAGAGGTGTCTGGTAGACAGTGACCTGCTCCTCATAGGATACCACAAGGGGCAAGACCCTGCTCTTTGGTCAACCATGGTCCTGTGAGGAGGCGGTCAGAGGGAACACATGCAGCCACCCCTTTTAGACCCAACACAGCCTCAGAAGGATTCTTTAACAGAAGGGCTCAAATCAATGCCCCGGGCCATGTGTGCCTTGCTTCCCAAATATACTTCCTATAGAGCCCCAATTCCTTGCATTTCATCAGTTCTTCCAGCTCAGGCTTGAGCTGCATAAATGGAATATTTTTTTCTGCTGAGATTATCCTTACTCCTCAGGGGAAAAGAATGACTTCCCATTGGGTGGGACTGGGGTCACACATCATGCTACCCACTCCAGCTCGGTTTCTGTCTGCCAGCAAGGCTGAGACTGTCTCCTCCGCCCCCTCCCAAACGCCTACGGGTAACCATGCTTTACCACCAAGAGAATTCATCTCCCCCTGCTAACTGCTCAGGCTGGTCTGTCAGAGCCAGACCTACAACCCAGATGGTATTTCTCTGCCTGTGGTTCTTACCAATATCAAAGTCCCCTCGTGCTTTAATTTTGATTAATTTGTTTTAAAACAGTCAATACCCATTAGGATCATGTCTATTATACAAGAGGAGAAATACTGAAGCTATTCTACAAACACAGAATCCACAAATGCTTACTGAAGCTCAGCATTGCTAAGGTAGATATGTTAGAACGGAAAGCAAGATGATACAAAAACCTCTAGGTAATTGTGGGAGATCAGCTCTTAAGGTTGCTCCTGTCAGAGAAAACAGAGTTGGACATTTGTCAAAGGTGGCAAGACAGATCTTGTTCAGGGTGCTGTAGTAGGAGGAAGGCACTGCCCTGTAAACTGAGTTCACCTCTCTGAAACTGAAACAGGATGCCATTTAAATGCTGAGTGTGCTAATGGAAAAGTACTAAAGGATGTCATGGGGGGAGTTTGGTCAATGTGGTTAGGCCCCTTGTGTCTGCTAACTGGCGCTTATTGAGTTAGGCTCCTACCCTCCCACAGGGAATGGGGGACAAGGACCCTATCTCTCATGATGACCTCATTTAATGGAATGGCTTCCAGGTCATTGACAAGGACATTCCTCGGTTGTACAAAATGGCCCCAGGTCACGGTGCCAAAGTCTCAAAGAGACAGAGAAAAGATTTACAATCGCAAGTTTTCTAAAGCAAGTGCTCTATGAAAAGGGAGTCAGATTTTAGCTAGAAGACACAAAAAATTTTTCTGAGCCTTCTCAGGCAGCCATTTTAAGGGGCTGGGATTGTCTTTCCAGGAATGCAGCCCTGAGTCAACAGAAGTTGCTTTGTTCTCCTAGTGTGGGTGGTAGACAAAGTCCTTTGCACAGCATTTTGCAGTTCTTACCACTACGATTCCTAACTCTTGATATCCATTCCTTTCTGTAATTCCCTCCCTTTGAGTGCAGGTGAGACCTATGACTTGCTTCTAATCAACTGATTTCGACAAAGATGATGGAGTGAACATGAAGACATTTGTATAATTATGTTATATAAGATGGTAGCATACATCTTGTGAAGAGACTCTCCACTCATTTGGTTTTGATGAAAGGAGACCCAAGTGGCAAGGAACGGCCAACAAGAAAATGGAACTTCCAGTCCTGCAACCACAAGGAAACAAATTCTGCCAAAAGCCTGATTGGAATGAAGCTCTTCCCAGTCACTCAGATGAGACCCACCCCTGGACAACACCTTGAATGCAGCCTTGCAGAAAATCAAGCAAAGTGCACCCAGACTCCCAACCCACAGAAACTGTGAGATAATAAATGTGTGTTGTTTGAAGCTAAATGTGTGGTGTTTTGTTACACGATAAGAGATAGCTTATACAGTCAGTACCTCCCAAAGCATGTTTAGTTGAATACTTTTCTCATATGATGGAAAAAACAAAAACAGTTTCACACCCAAATCAGTTTGGAGAATGTCCTCCACCATCCTGGAGAGTCACAGTGCATTCTGAGAAATACAAAGAAGAATCTTTGTTAAATCAAAGTTAACTATTTTGTTCAATATTGAGCTCAGTCTCACTTTGATTTGTTGACTTCTAGTAATAAAACTAGTTTCAAATTACCACGCCACAGAAGAGTGGTTGTGATGAGCAATATCCTGCAAGCTGGAGAATACATCCCCCAAGGGAATCAGTTTTCAGGTTCTCACTTCCTTATGTTTTCCCCCCAAACTAATACTCCTGGAGAGGAGTCTTCCAGTTTCCATTTCCCATTTTATATTTTTAAAAAAGCACTCATCCCATCCATCCTCACTAACCCGCGAGGTGACAAACAAAAGGACAACTCAAAACACTGGTGTCCATGTTGAGAAAGTGAATGACTGTAGACTGGATATCAAATCCTTTCCCAGACCACATTTTCCTTCCTTTACTTTCACATTGCAGAAGAGCTTATGGGATGGGAGCGACGAATGTGACTGTCTTTGGAAAGTGCTGTCTGCCACACATGGGCGAATAAATTCGTAAATGAGCTTCCTCATAGGTAATTAAAGCAAAATGAGACATGTTCAAGGCTAGGGCTAGGACAGCCCTGGGAAGAGGTGTTGCTGAAGCTTGTCTGAGCATGGCAGCTGGTCATTAGGAAAGACAGAAACTTAAAGAGCCCTGGGTTCACGCACACGGAGTTGATTCCTACTGCCATGCCAGACATGCTCACACTGACTCCTCACAACCCCTCAAAAGCTAAGGGGAATGATTACCCATGTTTCATAGGTACAGGAAACTACACTTTAGTGAGCTGTAAAACGAGGACTTGAACCCACATTTGGTTCTCCAAGTTCAGTGTGCTTTTAATACCACACCATCAAGTGGGCTTTCCCCAACTCGGTGGGAAAGCAGCTAACCAAGCCTTTTGTTTTCCCTCTTTAAGGAAACACTTTAGTTCCTTCTATGGGGATTTCACCTCTGTAAAGGGGTCTGGGAAGCACTGGGTTACCAGGGCATTTAGATGCAACTCAAATCCCATGAACAGGCCTCTTCTAGTTGCATTTTAACCTGTAAGTGTAATGGAAGGCTTTTTTTTTCCTTATGAGATGTCTATAGAAAAGACTGATGAGATTCTGATAATCAGAAAGTGCTTTTTGTAATAAATGGTGATATGGCTGAGAAATGTATAGAAATAGAAGATTCAATATCATTTCTATGAGGTAAATCCTTACAGGACCTGGGACACAGCAATCTGACCTTACTATGACTTTGGATTCATATAGTTACATAGCATATGAACAGGGTAAGTAGGATAACTAAGTGCTTCATCGTCTCTGAATGAAGTGTACCAGGAGAGAACAATGACAAAGGAAATTGTAATTTTTCCCAGGAATTTCTTTATAAGATTCAATGCAGAGGCTTGTATACATTTATTTCTTTATATCTGCACTACTCCCTGAGAAATTAGAGATGGTTTATATAATCTATGCAATAAAACAGAAGAAAATAAGCATAAATAAATAAAATCAGGAACAGGTAAAATATAAATTAGGAACCAAGGTCAAAGCTGGAGAGAGGTAGAATGCAGAGAGGCAAGCCCCACTGAGTTATTAAAGTTAAGCCACAAATATGGCTCTGAGCTTCCTGGAGGCTAAGCGGCTAGAAATTAATGAACAGACTAACCGATTTTGATATGTTATCAGTAGGAAAAATACACTTTCCATTAGCCATCTAATTCTATAATACTTCACACTCAATATTCTTTGCAGATAAACTTTATACATGGAAATTTTTTGTGCAAAATACAAGTTTTTGCTAATTAGGAGGAAATGCATAGAGGAGTGTGTTTACTAAAGTGTTTCTCATGGTAAAAGCTGATGGTTTCCGAAAATGTATTATGATAACAAAGGAAATTTCAAAGAGGTCCCTGGTTAATCAGGAGAAGGAACCAAGGGCCTGCTGCTTTGAAGGTTTAATCCAAGATACTTATCCAACCTCTTTGTTGAGCAAATCTTGCAAATAAGGTCTTTTCAGGAGATTCACAGCATTTTCTGTGGGAGCTTGAAATGTCAGCAGAACAGGCTTTCTTAGGGTTTTATGCTGGCATAACGTCCTAACAGTTGGGGTGGGGATGGAAATGGAAGATAGCAAAATTGTTCCATTGCCTGATTTTTATGCTTTACTACCTAACAGCTTTTCTGGCAATGATGACAGGCCTAACATAAAGAGAAAACAAAACAAGTAAGTAAACCAAAGAAAGAAAACAAAGCTTGACAAGAGACAGATGCTCTCTGCCCTAGTCACAGATCTTTCTATGACTTGCCTGTAAGCTAAGACTAGGGCAGTTGGTGAGTGGATGAGATTAGTGAATGTCCAGAACTTGACAGTATTAACAAATCCTCAGTTTCTCAATCATTACTAGTGTTAAAGGATACATTTTAAAAGAGGATAAAATTATGACTCTTGTGCAGATAAAAAGTGAACATGCATTATAAATTTTATTTAACACATTCTTAACCATGGAACCAGGCAGATGTTACAGCCAATTCAAAGAAGAATCCAAAGAACAGATACATTTCCAGATTAGGAATCTTGAAATGAATTTCCAAATGAACTCATTAGAGGGCCAGCCCTCCACCAGACAGAATTCATTTGCATGTGCAGAGACGTGTATGATTTGCCTTGCCATCAACTGTAATATAGCTCAAAGGCAATAAAAGCTATAATCAGATAACCCTGGAAAGGTGTCTCCAAACAATGCACAGTTCTCCATTGAAGACCCCTAGTAATATTATTGATTTATTCTCAAGTTCTTTACACTAGTAAGTAAATATGTTTTTGATCCTGGACACCCCAGTGATAACAGTGCCCACCTTCTAGGCACTTTGAGACATAGGATGATCTTTGTCTTATGTCTTAAGAATCATCAACAGAACAGTGACCTGCCATCTTCCTTGAAGAAAACAAAATACAGGGTCTTGAACAGAGTCCTAATGTTCTGTGAACCCTCAAGATTTGCCCTCATAACAGATCTTTCCATGGCTGCCCTTAAACTAAAACTAAGGCATTTGATGATTGGAGGAGAATAGTGAATGTCCACATCTCATCGACCTCAACAAATCTATCTTGTAAGAAGAGTGACTTAGTGCTACAAGTTCAAACCAATGCTGTAGTAATACATGTGATTTCAACTATTCAACAAATAAATAAAATTCTCTTTTGCTAGGCCATTTCACTGGTGGCAGAAACAACACCTATTCAATATGTTCATTTCCTCCTCCCCACAGGATGCACAGCCAGACTATGTTCCCAGCTCCCTTTGCAGTTAGGGGTAGACACAGGGCTGCATTTTGGCCAAAGCAATGTGGGAAGAAGTGACTGCCCTACTTCTAGGCCCATGCCTCCTCCTGCTCCCTGCCCCGTGAGCTGGATGCAGAGGACTCTGAGATCCATAGGAGGAAGGAGACCTATTATGAAGGGAGTGTAGGTCCCTGAAACCATGAGCTTTGGGATGTTATGTGAGGGAGAAGTAAATACATATTGTGTTAAGCCTTTGAGTTTTGTGATTTAGTTGCAGTAGAAGCTAGTATTACTTAAACATATAAACATCCCAAATTTCTTTTGAGTTTAAATTTCTAAAACCAGGCAATATAGCCACAATGTTTAATAATCAAAACGATGAAAAGGGTGCACACTGACCATTTTGCTCCCACCTCATTGCTATGTACATTGCCAAGTTTGGATTTAAGCCTCATCCTAGTTGACTGCAGACCACAAGCCCTTCCCCACCTTCCTCAGGAAGGCAGGTACCTGGAAGAATTATCTTTTATTCACCAAAGACAACAATATAACACACATAGGGAGAGTCAGAAAACCAAAAATTACATGAGGATGAGGTTGAATGGAATCGCCCATCTCCCAGCACGTGGCAGGAGGAGGGCACAGCAGCTCATGCAGCTCTGCCTGGGATTTTCGGTGTTGACAGGACATTAGAACTGTACTTGTGCCCCAAGGGCCTCCCCGTCCTGTTCCTTATGAAACAGCATTTTTGAGGCAACTGTTAATCTGTGTGTCAGAGCCCATCTACCTGTTTTAGCTCTTAGCCCTCATTGCTGAAAGAACAAAAAAGATACCTTTTTTCCCAACTTAAAGTTCTGTAACTCTTGGCCTGCATTCTCACTTCTCTCCCTGCCTCCTGCACATTTTGTCTTGGGATGTGTAAGGCCAGATGTGGCATGTTCACCTTGCTACTTCTCCTGGACTCAAAGTCAAGGAGCCGCTGTTGAGTGTCCTACACCTGAAAGGCAGGAGCCACATCCTAGTGATTCTCTTTTCGCAATGTCCATCACACCAGGTAATGTGGAAGAGGCATGATTTCAACATAGATCTGGGAGGTTCCAAGTGCTGAGCTCTGAATGCTTTTCTAGGCTGTATAAATTAATTACTGGGGATGGTTTAGTGTGAGGCGGGACCCCCCCCCCAAAAATGGAATTTATTTATAAAAAACTGTGTATTTATTTTTATGTTTAAATTTCAGTCACCCTCAAAATATTCTCCATTTGCTGCAATGCACCTACTAACACATCCTTTCCACTGTTCAGAACAGTTTCCAAACTTGTCAATTTTGATGCCTTTTAGTGTTTCTACCATTTTGTTTGTTTGTCTGTTTGTTTCACCTCTTCCACATCAGCAAAACCTTTCCCTTTGAGGACTTTTTCCATCCAGGGAAAGAAAAAAAAAGTCACTCTGGGTGAGATGGGGTGAATAGGGAGGGTGGGGCACTGGGGTCATGCTGTTTTTGGTCAAAAACCGCTGAACACTCAGTGCCGGTGTGGGCAGGTGCACGTGTAAACCACCCATCATGAAATGGGCAAATGTGTGGAGTCTTTGGAAAAATTCACTGAAGCCAAACACAGCTCTCACACCACCACCAGCTGGTGCACTATTACAGATGGGCTCCTAGAACACTCACCTAGGAGGGAAGCCTGTACTACAAGGGGCCCACCCTCCAGACCATTCCATTTTTTCGAGGTGTGCCTTGTTGCATATAGACACTGCTCCCACACCAGTGTTCCCATCATCCTTACTAGCAGTGAAGCCTACTGAGAAAACACTAAGGCATTAATCCAGTGACAGGTTGAGATTCTAGTGAAATTGTAGATCTTTCAGCGTAAAAAGAGTCCTGGAGATTGACCTGTCCAACAGGCTCTTTTCACAGACGAGGCAACATCATGGAAGAAGACGTGCTTTGCTCGAGAGTGCGCCCGAATGAGTGACAGGGGCTTTGCCTTCTGATGGTCACTGCTTTTCTTGTTATATTTCATGCTTCACTTTCAAAACCCTGGATTATTGGGTGTGCTTTTAAATATCCTCCATTTACCAAGTACTATATGAGTAGCTGTTTTTGATCTGCCTAAGTACTTTCTTGGTTTTACAAAAGGCTAAAAGAAATGGTGGAAAGTTGTTGACCTTTGCATGTGTGAGTGCGGAGGCTTCCTGTGCCAGTTTGAACACAATGCTGAACTTCTTGGGTGGGGCGGGGCTAAGGCAGGAAGAGTTGCCTGTCACCTGGACTGAGCTCTGGAAACGGCCGGACATCCTCTGGGCATGCTATTCCTCTTGTCACCCTTACCCTGGGCATCTGGAACATTGCTAAAATCTTCTGTGTCAGTGCCACCAGGTACATTGGTGCCTCCCCAAGGGAGCCAAGGAGGTAGAGACATCCATTCCCTGTTTTCATTTGGTGCCCAGCCAGAGTTTTCCACCTCGATCTAAATGTAATTATTCCACCCACAGAATTAACCTTTGCAGAGTTAATCTGTGACCTTTCCAAACACTTATTCAATTTGCATCATATCAAATCATGACTTCCAAAAGAACGGTGCCAGGGTGAAAATGGGCTGCTCCATCTTTGGGGCCCAGTCCTCCACTTTGTCGGTTCAGACTCAGTTTCACGTTAGCCTGGGGCCATAATGCACAATTGGTTCAGGATAAACAAAAGTAGTGACACTGATTTTGTCTGTCCAAGAGAATACCCTTCCCACCTCCCCAAACGTTGGAACAGTATTCTCATGGTCTTTGGCCCCACGATCCTGAACTGGACCAATCACTGTATTTCATCCCTCTAGCACCCCACAAATGAATGTATCCATCCAAACCTGAACAATGGGATGCATTATTTAAGATTTGCTCAGCTGGAACTAGCAAAATCATTTCTCCTTCTTCTTGCTTATGGACTGTAAATGTAGGACCTCAGAAAAAAATCCCCCAAACAATGATGAGAGTAGAACACAGAGTTCCAGGTCCCATGTCCTGAAGGCCCCACCCAGTTCTGGGGCCTGAAGTTCCTTCTTTCAAAGCCAAACTGACAGTTTTCCAGGAAACTCTTTTTGTTTCACTTATTCTGGGCTTCTGTAAAATAAAGAGTCCTAACCACACACTAGACTCTCAAGAGTTTGTTTTATAAACTAGGTTGTCAGTCTTAAAACATATGCTAAGACAGAGAAAGGCCAAGTGGATTGTCTGGTTAGTGCCTGCCTTCCCTAGGGGACAGCCTGCGTGGGAAACCAAATTATGAAGAAAACGCTGCTTCTCGAGCTCAGTGCCAGGATGAAAGGAGCGGGACCATCTCAAGGGACAGTCTCCACAGTCCATGGCCCCCTAGGGACGTAGTGTCTGCTAAGTAGGGCAGAACAATTCTGCCAGCCGCGCATAATTCTCAGTGGCACACTGACAAATTCTTCCTACCAACTTTTCAGTTTAAAATTCCTTATCTGTAACCGTGTGATTGATTCTGATCCCTTCATCAGATACCATGGAGTGTCACGCCTCTATGACCGCTCATTGCACCTGCCACCACTCCCCTCACCAAACCTCTCCCTACCATCCACCTCCTGCCTCCCCTCTGATTCTGGACATCCTCCTCATCACTTGGACTTGACAGCACACACTGATTCCTCTCTGAGGCATTCCCATTTTTCCCAAGTCAGAGTTTAATCCCACCCTGTCCCCTGTCTTCTTTTGGGAGCCAATGGGACTCATCTTGCAGTGTCTCAAGCTGTGTATGTGTTGTTTATCCTGAGGACAGAGAGTCAACTGTACCTGTTCTGTCTAACCCCCAGTTTTCAACATAATTCAGTGCAAATAATAGATGCATAAAATGTATGTTGAAGTTATGTTAGCATGAACCACTGCGGTCTGGTTTCTTTTTCTTTGTTGTTTTGTTTTGTTTTGTTTTTCACTTACAAGGTGTTCTATTGCTTGGCACTCTTTGGGTAACATTTGACAGAAAATAACCTTAAATTAAAAGAGTTTAAGGTGAGGCCATAAGAAACAGGCTTGACCATCCAAATGACAGGAAGGCAGGGAGACAGCTGCAGCTTAGATCAACTGGTCCCAGCCTCACAGCCATCCTAGGACTGTCTGTCTTGTTTCCACATCTTTCCCTGCACCCTGCTGCAGACCAGCTTCTTCTGCATGCTGGCAAGTATGGGTGCCAACAGCCTCAAGCTTCACATCTCCTGCAGTCAGCTACCGACCACCAACTGAAATTTCCCGGTTTGAGGTAGAAGACTCCTGAAGAAGCACATGGGGTTCTGTGGTGGACTGTGGCACTGGTCCCAATTCTTCATGTCTCCCTGAATCTTTATCTTTTGCTTTTGACTGGAAGTTCTCAAAAAAGATGGACTACATTTCCCACTACTTGACTATGTTTGGATGAGGAGGAGATAGCAGTGCGCTGATTCTGAACCCGGGCCTCAAGAGGTCTCTTATTTCCATCTGTGCTCCTGCTCTTTGGCTACTCTGTAAGAAGAGCTTGTCCAGGCCAGCTCTCAAATCCGCAGAAGGGATAAGAGATGCATGGAGCACAGCCACCCACCCAGCCTGGTCCAGGCCATATCTCCTGACCCCAGCTGACCTGCCACATGAGTGAGCCCTGCCAAGACCATCAGAGCAGACAGCAGAGCCCAGACAGGGCCAGCCAGATCTGGGATAATACATGATATGCTAAGCCACTTAATTGTTAACCCAGCCTTGCTGTGGCAATAGCTGACTGATACAAACCAAGTCTCAGCTCTGCAACTTTCTAGCTATGTGACGCTGGACAAGATGCCAAAACCATTTGGATTTAACTCTCCACCTCCGCAAAATGTAGATAACAACAGTATCTACAGCATAGGATTGTTTTGAAAATAAGATGAGTTAAAATCTAAAATGCTTCACACATAAAAAACACTAATATATTTTTTTACTCCTATTACTGTTTCACATGCCCATCCACAAATAACTGTAGCCTGGGGATGGGAGGTCCTAGGGATTGGCCTGGCTTGAGCAGGTGTCCCTCTCTGGGCCAATCGGCAGTGAGCAGAGGGGTGGAGGGCCTATAAGAGAGTGGCTCCGGTGTTAAGGAGATGGTTGGATATGAGGGGAGAGGCATGCCCAAGAAGCCATGGAGGCTGATTCCACATTAAAATGGGAGGGGAGCTGGGCAGACAAAACAAGAAGAAGGCACCCAGTACACTGCAGTTATTTCTCAAATCAGTTTCATTGGTTAACTCTGAATCACAGGAGGTGGTTTCAGATATCCAGCACAGAGCAAGTAGCACGGGTATGTTTGGTTTCTTCTATTTGCCAGGCATTTAATCTTGAAGATTACTAACTTAGCTTCATTTAAATTCTTTGAATACTGGAGAATGAAACAATAATCCCCACTTCCCAGCATGCTTTTAGGAATTAAACGAGACAGGGGTGCAGTCTCGACATACAGCAGGTACCCAATCAGAGTAGCTATCGTTGCTGTTATTCTTGGTTCTCTCCACGATGTGTTGTGGTTTCTCATTAGCTTCCATTACAGGGCGGGGGGCGGGGGGTGCTTCATTGGCCAGTAGCCTCCATTTCTGGGCTTCTCTCCACTGACCACAGTATAGATAGAGCACATTCTATTACAGTCACACACATGAAGTCTGAGGATGAACACGGTGCATCTAGTCTAGTGCTAGTTAATGCTGACCATGTCCGCATCGCTAGTTTTTTGAAGGCGACAGGCTCAGAGAAACCTTGTGATACCTGATCTGGAAAGCCTTTTTAGTGCAGAATCTGAATTACAAAGCTGTTATTCAAACCTGCAAATGATCAGCAGCGGTAAGTGTGTGACATTAACTGCCTCCAACCCTCTTTGTCTCTCCTTGGCTGACACTGGAAAACTGGTGAGCAGCTCACTGCGCTGGGCTATAATTAGTGTGTGTCTAGAAATGCAGGTTGCTCACAGACAGACCTTTGCAGGGAATTGCTCATTATTCCTGTGATTTCAGGAAATAAAAACCCCAATTAATTTCCAAGCCCAAGAAAGAAAGAAGAGCAACAAGCAGTTTTCCTCTGGCAACAAGAAGGGGAGAAGCCGATAAGACCCAGGCTGTCTACACGAGATCACAGTCTGATAAAGTGTATTTGCCCCTGTTCATCCCCGTGCCCAGCAGCAGAGAGACTCGCCCCCCATCTTGCCCAGAGGAAGATAAAGGTGTGTCTCAATGCACTGCCCTTTCCAGGCACTAAAAGCATAAGCCCTTTGTTGTATACCACAAGCCTGCATCAGGAGATGTGCTGGGAAGAGAAGGGGAGTTTGTAGTGCTTGCATGAAAGGATTTACCCTGAAAAGAGAGGAACAGAGAAAACGTATTGTGTTTCCATGCAGAATTAAATAACCTGCCAGTCATAGTTGTAGATATATTCTCTGGATAAACAAACCATTTCCATCCTGGTATGCGTTTGTTTGAACGAGGGTGTGCTGGCATGAGGGCAGGGAGGAGGGGGAGGTTGTGAGTTGAGTGTGGCAAGCTAGAATGTTCTAATATGTTGCTAAATGTCAGAAAGTGGGGTCATGTGCACGATGAGTTGTCCTGGTGCCCGACTCTTAGCTCATCGGGGGCAATGGGGAGATGTCAGCAAGCTCGGGCACCCCAGCGTGTCCACAGAAATGCCACTGCACTTACAAACCTTAGGGGACAATGGCGAATTCTCAGACTGGGAAGCGGCTGCATGAGCTCCGGGGATGCTGTGATCAGACTGAAGCAACGGTCCTGGAACCTGGAGCGCATTCTAGTGGCTTTGCACGGAAGACATGATCAATGGCTGTTTCTGAGAGATCTTGATTTTAGGTCGCTTTGCTTTCCCATCATGAATACCACGCTATCAGAAAGACAAATTAATTTAACCTGAGTGACTTCCTGCTCCCTTATGAATTACTTTCCAATTGTTTTTAATAGCATCTCTTTATCTCTAGCACAGGAAAACACAGTTGACCTTTAACAGCCTCTTTTATAAATGAACCCAACTGCAGTCCAGCTCTTCCACTCTCAGATCTTTATCTCCTGGCCCCTTGAATCCAAACTCATCTGAATGCAGGTCTAGCTGCCGAACAGTATCTGTCCATTAATTAAACACTCGGTGCTTAACAGCTTGCATGCCAGCAGCTGTAAAAGATGAGAAGGCAGTTCTCCTTTAATCTACAAATATTTATTTTCTTTTTGGGGGGACTGGCTGGGAAAAGATTAAGTGTCTGGGAAGATAACCAGCTTCTAGAGAATGTGCGGGTTGTGGTGGGAGTTCCTTGTGGAGTCACATCAGGTGCAGTTAGTAAGCAGGAAGGCTGGCTCCTAATCCCTGCAATTACGAATGACGAAGTGCTGGTTAGAACAAGCATCTTCCTCCATCTGGGCTCTGGGATATGTTTGCCTTCTCTGAGTATCTCAATGAGTGCATGTCAGTGAGTTTACAGGGAGGGATGTATAACACTCACAGAGAATTGGACTCCGATATTTACGGGATCCTGTCTGCACAGGAGCTGGTCCTGGCTTGTATGCTCTCATCCTGCCACAGTGCATTCTGGGGGCTCTCCTCAGCCCATTTACATTTTTCTTTGTTTCTCAGACTCATTTATCACTAAACTGTACAGAAACTGTCTTCGAATAACAAAACAACAGGTTGAAAGTTGGACACAGCATTAGCCTACAATTTTTTTAAAAAAACACAGAAGCAGTGTATGTGTGTGGTAAACTATTAGAAAATGTAGACAAAAATAACAAAAAAAATTTATTGCAAGTACCTAGAGATTGAAGTGTCTATGCCTTTATGTATATCTTTCCAGATCACTTAAAACATTTTTATATCTTTTGGGATAGAAATATAATTGATATATATATATTATTTGTTTTTGTTTTGTAACTTGCTTCTTCAGTTAACAATACCTATTTTTCCACTTCACTATAGTTTCATCTCAAGTACAAGGCCATATTCACATTTTTATGATTGTCTAAAAAATGTCCTTTATATCTGACTTGTCCAAACCAGCATCCAATCTGAAACCATGTGTTGCCTTTAACTGATATGTCTCCTAGGCCTCGCTCAAGCTAGCCTGCTACATCTTTTCATGCACTACTGTACTGCAGAGAGTGAGTGGGCTGGTTCCCTGTCCAGGACAAGGTCCCATGGCCAGCTTAGTTCAGGCTCTCTGAAAGCGGAGCCTGAGATATGCACTTTTGTGCCAGTAGTTACTAGAAGGTGATCTTATGAAGTGGAAGTGAGGGAGCAGGAAGCCAAAGTGAAAGAAGGAAATGCCAATTGGGAGGGTGTTACTGACATTGCCACTGTAAGGACTGGGGTTCAATTCCACCTGGACTGCTGAGAAGCACCCAGGATGCCCTTGGTATTGTTCACCTGAGAGAAAGGAATCTGAATCATGTAACTGCCCACTCCCCTTGGGAAAGAGGGCATTAACTTCCTCTGCTTCCAGCTGCACTTGCCTGGGGCCTAGAGGTTGTAGAGCATCAGAGAATGTCCTGGGCGAGAATGCACACAGGCTCACCTTGCATCTATCTATCCAGGCTAGTTGTGGCTACAACCTAAGGTGGGCCAAGGAGAGTGGGTACCAGGCGCTATAGCCCATGTTGTAGATTTGTCTGTATTGTTCCCCCATGTGGAATTATCCACTTTGTTATTCTATAGGAGCATTTCCTATAAGCAAAATGTTATCCAAAGCCAGATATAATTACATGAAGCATTTTGGGAAAAAGAATGGCTGATCACTATTATTTACATATGACTACAAAGATGTGCTAGCACTTTTTATTTTCTTTTCAAGAGATTAATTCATCAAACAAACTTTTCCTGAGTAAGAGATATTGAGGTAGGTGCTGATGAAATGATCTTGCCCTTGAGTTTAGCAAGTTTTATAAAATAAAATGGTGCTGTGGTAGAATTTTATAGAGTGTAGTGCTGGGTCAGAGGAGAAAGCGATCAGTTCTTTCAGGGTGTGAGGGAGGAGGTGGAGGGAGAGAGAGAAGTCTTCCCCATTGCAGTTATGCTTGACCTGGGTTTTGAAAGACGAGCAGATGGGAAGACATGTGTTTTAGGCTGAGTTATATTGGGAACAAAGGTTATAGGCATAGAAACGGAAAACTTGTTGGGAAATAGAAAGTCATTCAATATGACTGATGAGTGGGTGTGAAGGGGTGAGACCAGCATAGGGGAAAGAAAAAAAAAGAAAGGAGCGGATCATGGAGACCTTGTACACCAGATTAGATATTGTCTTCACTACTTATTTTCCATGGAACATTCCTGGCAGGAATACGGCATGTAAGCATGAGTGGAAGTAGACTTCAGGAAAGTGGGAAACAGGAGTGGAGGGGTCCACACCAGGTGTGTGGCTTCTGGCGTTTCAGAGACTTATGTTGAGCCCTATACAAAGGGACTAGTGGCAAGACTGTGGGGGCTATTTCCATGAGGGAGGCAAGGGGTGGGGGCAGCTGCTTTAGTGCCCAGGTGCTGATGGGCAGTGCAGTGTTGGGAAGAAAAGAATTCTTCTGCTTTCTTGGGAACACAGGACCTTGCTACCTCCTTGAAAGTTGTGAAGGTCAGGAGATAGCCCCCTTTCCAGAGACATTCAAGGTTAAAGTTTGAGACACAGCTAATGGAGCAGCATCTCCAAGCAAGCACCTTTGCAGGTAGTCGTTACTGGAGTGGATACTGCAACATCACTCTGGCTGGAACTGACAACTTGGTAAGAGCAATTTCGAGTGACCCTGGAGAATCCCCAGAATAAGTAGGTTGGATATTACAGAGGGCCGGAATAAGTAGGGTCACTGAGATTGGTATTGACGTAGATATAACAAGTCCAATTTGATTCCACATGTGGATAAGGCCTGGAAGATTTCGGTTATAGGTAAATAATGACAGGAGCATACCTGGTTGGGCCTGTAGTCTGTACCTGAAAGCCCCTCTTCGTGTTTATGCTATCATGGTGATAGTGTCCATCTTTTGGTCACATCCTCCTAACATGTGTGTTATTATTACAGATTATGCCATGAAGGTTAGAAGCTCCTCAAACATGAGACACAATTATCAAAAGACCCAGACCAATCGCTCCCTTCCGCCCAACTGTTGGCTGGCTTATCTCCGTGCAGGTCTTGCTCACTGCAGGGGAAGAGGCTGTATATTCAACCCCTCCTGCCAGAGTGAGGAGATTTATTGGAGTCAAAGTAGTGAAAGGAGGCAGGGAAAGGGAAATTTGGTCAGGACTCAGCTACACTCAACAAGACAGTGATGTCTGGAGGAGCCAGTGACAAAAGAGAGAAAAATCAGAGCAGTGTCAGTCTCCGGAGCATAGCCAGCAGTGTCTCCAGGTGATGTATGGTGACACAGGTTGCCGAGTGCCACTTTCCTAACTGGGCTATGCTGGGCTCTCACACACAGCAGATTTATCGTACTGTCATTGGTGCATCACCAAGCACATATGCTGTAAGGAATTATGGGTAATAGGTTTTTGGGTTTTTTTTCCTGGTTGAAGCCAACAACCTGCTTCCTTTATACCTCAGCAAGCAGGAGACTCAGAGACAGAGAAAAGTGGAATTTATATGTATATTGATTATATTCCTATTCTTTTATGTTTCATTACAGCAAGTGTTTGACTTTTGTTGTTACAAAAATTATATAATAAAAATAACAAACTGTATTCATATATAATGTGTAAAGAATAAGCACTGTTGCCTGTCTTTCCTACATTTTTACGAGTGATCTATCAATATTTATAATACTTTCAATAATTGTGAGCTAATAAAATGTATCTGGGGTTCTTTTCCTGAGGATTAAAAGAGGGAGGGAGGTTGATGAGGAAGAAGAGTGTTCATGTACCTTGTTTGTGGCAAAATCACTTGGTGCACTGTTTGGGGGGGCAGTTTAAATACCCAGCAGAATTTAAGATGAGAATTTCCTTTGACCCTGCAGTTTCACTACCAGGTAAATTTCCCTACATACATACTCATGCAAGTGTGCAAAGATGGATAAAAGGAGGAGCAAAGAAGCACCATCCAGATGTGGAAAATTGGAAACCACCTGAATGCTGGTCAACAGGGGACTTGATTAAATACATTATGGTGCAAACTCATGATGACATATTACTCAGCATGAAAATAAGTAGCGTGCATTGAAAAAAAGCAAGTTGTAGAATAGTGTGTGGAGTAGGATTCCATTTTAAAAACATACTCATGTATAAATGTGGATGTGCTTGTATATGCCTAGAACATTTTTGGAAAAGAATGGAAACTGACATTCTTCTGGGAAAAGCAACTGAGGGGCAGATGTAGAGGTTGAAGTTAAATACCATTGTACAAAGTGAAAAAAATATGTTACCAGCATCTTTTACTGTGTGAATTTTAAACACATTTAAAAGAGAAGGAGAAGGAAGGAGGAGGAGAAGGAAGAGGAGGAGAGGTATCTAGCTTTTAGAAATTTTTTAAAATATACTTTATTGATTATGCTATTATAGTTGTCCCGTTTGCTTTTAGGATTTTTTAAAAACACAGCCAGCCTCAACACAGCTGTGGCCCACACGACTAATGGAGATACTACCCCTGCCCCCACCACTGTCTTACGACCTTACGTTAACACGTTCCTCCTCAGTGGGCTTTCCTCTCCCTCTTTTTACTTTCAGTATGAGTTTTAGCAAATGCAAAATATGTTAAGGAAAAGGGAAAGCTAAACTGAGTACAAGTGTTTGTGTGGAATTATGAAAAAAACACCTAAAACCAGTAGGAAAAAAAATCCTCACTGGAGGGATCAACCAAGAGGAATGCACCGTCTACTTTCTGTTTGAGGCTGCTGACAGTGCTGGTTTGAACAAACTCATGGCCATTCAACCACATTCAGGTCCCAAGGAGCTGGGGTTGGAGATGTTCTTCATTTTCTTTCCTGTGTAAATGCATGGCCTGAGTTCTATAGATGAAGGGAGCCAGATCACCTTGGAGGAAGAGCATCTCTAGTTTTCAGTATAAGTTTGAGCCGAAAGACCCCTGCTTCGTGAGATGTCACCCACTGTTTGACGAGCAAGAAAATCTGTGCACAACACCTATACATGACAGGTTAGCCCAGCAATTTTCAACCTTTTCCATCTGAGGGCACACATAAGCTAATTACTGAAATTCTGCAGCACACCAAAAAATGTTATATTTTTGCCAACTGATAAAAATAGATATAATTTTTACTGATTTACCAAAAAATAATATTAATTACCTACCCTTTTTGCTCCAAAGTGGCTTTAAAAAAAATCAGTTGTCTATACTTGTATATAAGAATTTCTGGCCCTGGCTGGTGTAGCTCAGTGGACTGAACACAGGCTGAGAACCAAAGGGTCGCTGGTTTGATTCCCACTCAGAGCACATACCTGAGTTGTGGACCAGGTCCCCAGTGGGGGCCACATGAGAGGCAACCACACATTGTTGTTTTTCTCCCTTTTTTTCTCCTTCCCTTTCCCTCTCTCTAAAATTAAATAAATAAAATCTTTAAAAAAAAAAGATTTTCTGGTATCAAGAATTAACCAGTTAGACATGACCTTATTATGTGAAGTGAGCAATAAGATGTCACTCTATTATATGACCTATATATTTATGATTCAAGCCAACATTCACACCAGACAGCCACTGTTGTGTGGCTGTTGTCATTTTTAAATTTGACAATGTAAATGAAAAGAGGTCAGTGCCACTTACTAAAGAGTCAGGTATTGCATGTTTTAAAATTTTTTGCAGCACACTGGTTGAGAATCACTGGTTTAAGCTGAACTTTCTTGATTGAATGGCCATTTTAATAAACTGAGCATATTTCTATTCCATAGGCATCATTGAATACTTTCTATGTATCAGGTCCTGCCAGCACTGGTGATATCAAGATGAATGTGCATATTCTTATGGACTTTACAGTCTAGTTAAAGAAGTAAATATATAACACATAACTTACAATATAACATGTTAGTTGCAGTAAAGAGAGTAGGTCTAAGTTATAGTCACAAGAAAACACACACACTAATATAATACTGGGAAATGCATGCTCATTTTAGCTTCTTAATTCGCCCGAAGGGATCTACCCTATAGTCATTCTAAGCTTTTCCTGGGACAAACTGTACAATGTTGTAAAATTACCACCTAATGCTGGGACAATGGTCTTCTGGGAAAATAAACCACTATAGAATTTTGTGGCTGCCTACTTGTGAAATGCATCATGTTTTCATTCCTAGGTTTTCTGCTTCTGTAATTAACATTGCAATAAAAATCTGTGTCCTCTTGAATAGTTGTTCAAACCTGTTCATTGAGAAAAAGTTTTTCCTTCTGAATATTATGTAAGAGACAATTACATTTGTATTGCTCACAAAAACTTAAGAAATTTTGAAGCAACTGTCAATCAATAAACAAGGGAGCTCTTGACATTGTTAAAGACCACTAGACTTTTTTCCTTCCCATTCTAAAGTCTTCCACACTTGTCAATTCCATTTACTTTTAATTATAGTACATGAATAAATCACATGGAAAAAGAATAGATCTGGGTATGTTAATTATGTATTGACAGACAAATAGGTTCAGCTGATCAAACTGAACAGAATAAATATGTGTGTATTCCTGGTTATTTTTGTTTGGCTGACTGTTTTAACAAGCAATACCCAGGTTTACTTTAGCGATAGAGTAAAAGGAGAATAAAATAAGAATATGATGTGTAAATCTAGGATTATGTTCAACTACAATAATGCGATAAAATTGAAGAGTCCAAAAGTTGTACAACAAGTTTTTCGTTCTATAGTTTGGTATTTGACATCCTTCAGGATGTGAACTACTGGCTTTCCAGACTTTGGAGTTAGGCTTGCGCCATCTGCTGGATACTATTGGGATTTGCATACATACTAGGATGGGGGATCTGGAAAGGCATTTGCATTACAGTTAATGTCTGTGCTACTGGCCACAGCAGAGGACCCTTTTTTCTGGCCTATAGCATTTTCTTGTGATTAAGTTTTATCTTCCTTCTGTCTTCACTGTCAGAAAGACAGATACATTAGGAAAATTCCATTTATTTTTCAAATCTGATATGAATAAAATATGGCCTTTGCAAACAAATGAGGTTTAGGAGACAGTGAGTGAATGCACATACCCGTGTCTTCCCCTCCCGTGCTTGTTTGGGTAGTTATGCCATTAAGCAGTGGACAAAAAAAATGTAGCCAAATAAACTGATCCACTAATGTCTTATTTCATTTTTTCCGTTCTGTTAGATATTTTATAAAGAAAGGTATCCATATTAGTTTCATTCTGACAAATGAGCCCTGTCTGACATATAAAAGGGAGAAAAATGTTTCAGTAAAAAAAGGAATTGGTAAATAATAAATATTTAAAATATTAGGTTTATGGAAAGATTAAAACTTGATATTATAACTGATAATTTTTTCATTATTCTAGGATAACTGGATCAACTTTGAAATCAAATTATTTCCTAAACAGCTTAAGGAATTCTGTCTCAGAGTGGAATAAATTCAAAGACTATTTCATCATCCTATATAAACAAAAACAAATAAGCAAACCTTCAGAAAAATGCACAAAGGGCATTTTTTCATTGGATAAACCTGTAAGATCTTATTGGTCATGGGTTAGCCAGTTGGTGAATTTTAGACTTTGCAGTTGCGTACCCATGTGCGACACAAACGTAGCCCCTATTTCCAAGGTAAAGATTCCCCATCAGTTCCTTCTTTAACTTTACCATTTTGTAAGCATTACCATGCTAGTGGAGGAGTGTTATCTGTAGTTCTAGCTGTACTCTAAGCCTAACAAATTGTAGTACTTTTCATGTAGCCAGCTAGCTCCACTTCAACAAATTAGAAAAAGAAACGCATTTGAAACACTGAATCCCTGTCTTGTAAATCGTGCCGTGCCACAGAAAGCATCGTGCAAGCCAGCATTTTCTCCGTCTCTGCGTGGGATAACAGGTCAGCAGGATTGCAGCATGGGAGGGAGTGCAAAGGTCGAGAGACCAGGGACACACAAAACTGACAGCGTGCTGCCAGTCTTGTTATGCAAGATCGGTTGCTCAAGAACAAATCTGTTAAATCTCACATTTACTTCTTGTCTGTCACTGGGGTTGGCCGCTTTAACAGATGCAGATGACAAGAGGAAAGCAACTGTAACAAAACAGAGCCTTGCATCTCAGAAAAGCTGCTGTCATTGCCCCTTTTCATTTAACCTCAGCATTGGGACCCAAACAGGAGTCTTCCAAACATCTATTAATACTTATCTCTAGGCCACTTTGATCCGGGAAAGACTGAGTTCAGTGAGGCTTGGCGGAATAGAAAACACATGTGCAACTATCTACAGCTGACAACTCTTGAATGAGGCCACTTCTAAAACACATTTATTATTACAAGAGCTCCTAACTTGTTTAGGAGAGTAATAACAATGAAAGTATAGGGAATAACTTAAACCATAAGGTACCAAGAAGTAACTCTGTTTCAATTAATTTGGTTTGATAAATAAGTGTTCATGCTTTTCTATTCTGGTTGATTAGTCAGGCATCTGTAGCTAGCCTCAGAACCTTTGAGAAACCTTCTACCTACATATATAGATGTACACAAGCACATTCATAGTTCCCCACTTGCATAATGATCCAGTGCATATTTAGAGAGTTCCTGTGACTACTATTGCTAGCAGTATTCTAACTGGAATATTTGGCTTGAAATTATATAAGATCATTCTGAAGACCTTAGAGATCACAGGATTGACTGCAGAGCTATGGCTTAGGAAAATCAAGAACTGAGCTAAGTCTACAGGGTGATGGGTATATTTGTCTAAGGGGTCTGAGCTGTTGCTCAGTCAGAATCATTTTCTACATGACACAATTGCTAGAATCTTTCATTAAATAAAAGTTAGAACAATGAACATCAAGTGCAAGGGATAAAGTGGGGTAAAGCCCATATGCTCCTTCGGGAAGCCTGTTGTCCAGCGTGGTTAATAGACTTCTATATATCAGCCTCTGGTAACATGCATTACATTGTGATTATCCCCAAATGAGAGGTAAACAGCACTACAAAAAGGTAATAATTCAGAGCAATGTAATAGGAAACGCTTTATGGAGGAGGTGGCATTGGAATAAGGCTCCAAAAGACAAGGGGCTGGACCTGAGGCCGATGGAACAGCGCAACTGTCACACTGAGGTCAGAGATAATAGCAGGTGAAGAAGGCCACAGGGAGTCGAGGAGGGATCAGAAGTGTATGAGGGAATGGCCTGTATTTGTAAGGGTCTGATGTGAGGGCTTTCTACATTAGACTCTTCATCTTATTTGAGAGGAAATCAGAAACCCCTTTTGCTTGCCAAGAATGGCAAAGATGGGATCGAAAGCATGGCTTTAAGAAATTATATTTCACTGTATATTTTACAATTCCATATGTGAATCCATGAAGATCTATGGAGGAGAATGCATGAGTTTCCAGTCCCCAGTGAGCCCGTAATAAGGTATGTTTTCACATAATTGCACAGCATCCATTAGGCTCATTCATTTCCTTTGAATTTGTTAATGAGTGACTGTTAATTGCTCTCTTCACACCAAGGCTCCAGGTATAATAATTGGTGGTTGTTCTTAATTCATCAATAATGCTCACTGTGTTGCAGTGATTTGGTCCATGAACATTTTCTGGAACTCTTTATTAAGTTTCTCTTATTGCTTTGGGAAGACCAGCACCAAGAACAGATCGTTTGCCTGAAGTGGAATCATTAATTTCGTTCCTCTTGCTGAATCTCTGTTACTTTTGCTTTATAAATTCCCTGTGTTATCTTAGACTTAGCCATAGTCTGGGAGAACATTTAAAGAATTGAAGTCTGCATTTGGAGGGCTTCGTGCACTTCCAATATAGTCTTTGTGAGAATGATGATATGAATGATAGCCCCTTACTCACGTAGAGAAATCAGGTTCTGTCTAATAAATGGATTTAAAAATACATGTCAGTGGGAATGGAAATAGAACATGAAACTATTCCTCAGCATAGGCATTTGGCTATTATGACATAGTGTCGAGAAAAAGAACAAATTCAGGGTACTGCCAATAAGACATTGCCTCAGAGTCAAGATTAATTCAAGCCTGCAGTTGTGAGGTGCTTTGCTAAGACTTTTGAAATGATTAAGGTCCCTACTAGATCCTCTTACGTGGACAAACGAGTTTATACAAAGATTAAGGTCTTGGTTCTATTGATGCTGGAAATCTCTAAAGTATTTGTAACTGAGTCTCTAAAGTGAGGCATGTCTCAAAAAGAATCATGAGTGTCGTAGAGTTTGGCGCCACAATGTCTGGAACTTACAATGTTTTTGAAAGAACCATATTGGAGAAAACATGGCCAGTCTGAACTAAAAGAGTGCCATCATTTGAGATATAAAAGGTCCTAGAAGGAATCAGATTGGAAAAATGGCTCAGTATCCAAAAAAATGTAATGTCCTCCAATGCCCTCCCAAAGCAACCAAGGAGGATGATGATAAAAGAAGATGGTCCCAGAGCAATGGAAATCAGTGAACCAGGGGATCACTTTCAGGAGCAGAACCAGGGTGTAATCAAGAAAAATTTCCCATCCTCACTATAGTGGGATCTGGCAACATTTTCTTCAGTGGGATTTCAGAATAGCTATGAAATAGTGACTTACGTGTCTCCCATTCTTCCATTTTTTTCCTGATGGGATTTATTGCTTTTATTCTACTGTTCTACCTTTGTGTGTAGGGTGTATTCTGGGTGGCTAACTTATCATTTCATTAACAAGTCTCTGGATCAGGAAGAGCTACATTCAGACCTGATGTAGATCACAAGGTCCTGGACTTTGAACCTGACACTGTGATTCAGATTTCTGAGGGTCTTGGAATGCGGATGGGCATATTTTCACATATGCCAAGATATGAATTAATATAAAGAACAGAACAGACTATAATAGTTTGTATTTTTGCTCAGCAACTACACTTTTCTCCCACCCACTGCCCCATGGGTGCTGGGCTTGTCCATGTGATTGTCTTGGGCCAGTGGGTGTTAGTGAAACTTGCTTGGGTCATGGTGCTTCTGTCACTGCAGTGAGAACATGCCCTAGGGAGTTTGCTGGTCCTGGGAGAAAAGAGATATTAATTAGAGCCAGCTCAGCTTTCCCAAACACCAGCAGCTTAAAATCATCACTCTAGCCTACACTGGACCTATGAGTATGAGAATAAAATCTCATTGCTCTTATACCACTAAATTTGGGGGATGTTCATTATATAGCAATAGCTGACTGATAGAATGCTATATCCAAGGCATCATGCTAAGCACCAATTAATCATTTCTTAGGCTTGAGTGGTATATTATGAGCTTGATTTTGCAGGAAACCAGAGTTGAGAAGAGTTCAGTAACAGAGTGTGACTTATAGCCAAGTCTGTCTGGTTATTAAGTCTTTTCTCTTTAACTCTGTCAGTACCTTTCAGTGTCTTTCAGTGTTCTGTAAAATGCAGGTTTGATTCTTTTCTTCCACCTTCCCTGACTCTGCTTTTGGAAGAACACACCCAGAAGGCAGAACAAGAAGGCTCTTGGCCTGCCACCACTGTTTTTAACCTGAGTAGAGATCACACTAGCCAAGGCTGGTCTAGGGTCTAATTATGAAGCTGGAAAAGTTGATTTGTGAGCTATGCAACTGTGCTACTTTATGTTGGTATTTCCTTTCCAACGTGTGTACTGACCTTATCTTTCAAGTATTTTTGTTTGTTTCTGAGTCCTTCTCAAATCGAAAAGAAAGAAAGAAAGAAAGAAAGAAAGAAAGAAAGAAAGAAAGAAAGAAAGAAAGAAAGAAAGAAAGAAAGAAAGAAAAGACAGACTTATTTGGTGAAAGAAACTAACACCTTGTATTCATCTTGATCCTAGATACCTGCATTTTAATCTTCTTATCTCTAGATGTGGAATCCAGGGCTTTGTCTTACCTTAAATATATCTGACTTAAACATGAGTAGGTTAGGAAGACTCTGGGCCTGAGGAGAACCTCTTCCACCCTGAGTTAGCGTCCCAGGTAAATCTAGCTCTGAAGGGCAGGAAGGATAGAGGAGAAGGGTGAAGAACAGTTAAAGGAAATGAAGAACAAAAATGTAGATTTGAACCCCCTCTAAGGCCAGATACTCCACATGTGTTCTGGTGTAGCACGCAGCCCACCTGGCCAGAAGGCACCCTACTGAAGAGCACACTGTAACAGGTGCCACACACCCCTTTCATGTATTCCAGAAAGGTGAACCTTGGCTGAAATAGATAGATGGAGGCCTCTCTTTCACAAACCTTCCCACTCAAAGAAAATGACTTACAGCAACTCTTGGGAAAAAGTTCTTTTAACTGTTATATAGCAAACTGTACCTTATATTGAGTGGTGTTCACTTTTAAATTTCTAGAATTTTTTTTCCCACAAAGGAAGCTGATGAAAATCCTTAGCTAAGGAAAAATTTTCCCAAACCTCATTTGGCTCAGAATCTCTTTTTGTGTGGTCTAATTCATGACTTCCTTCTTGGGAGATATTAGCATGGCTAATAAAACACAAAGCAATTTTCTATAAATACTTATGGAAGTAAGGAGGCTAAAATTTGTTCTTAGAAAAACTGCCACCCAATTTTTCAGGAGTCTAGTGATCCTCTTCCTTCCTTTTGGTATTTGATCTGGCAAGGCCATATCTTCCTTGGTTTCTAAAAATGTTATTACCAAGACTAAAACTTTAAGTTGGCCTGTGAAGTAAATTGGCCTCCAAACAGTAAAACTGTAGCCAAATGTTTCTGTATGTGTGAACAACAAGATTATGACCAAACACATATCTATAATTAAATTTCTAATATGTGAAAAAAATTAAGAACACTTGTCTGGGCTGATTCCTCTTCTCACTGTACTACTTGAGGCCACTCATCCTCTTTGTGGTTTGCTCTGTTCTTTCTACAGGTCCGTGTGTGTGTGGGAGCAGCGGGAGTGGAGAGGCATCATGGAGCTGAATTCAGCTTTGGCAGACCTCATACCCCATGGTGACACTTGTAAAATGCCCAACCTGTCATAGCTACTCAGTAAATATTGATGTTCCTCTCTTTTGGGAACTGCCCTGCCTGGTTTCAGGAAGCTGTAACCCTCTACGGCTAAGGCTGAGTGAGAGACCTCCAGACCAGGAGACACTTAGGAGACAAGCTTATCTCCCTGGCAGAAGCGCTGTTTCTGCTCCTTGTCTGGCCCCCATTGCTTGGTCAGTTAGCCAATGATGGGTAAGATTCCTCAAGGGAGGATGGACTTAAGACAGGCACGATTACGTGGGAAGGCCCTCAGGGAAGGACTTGGGGGGCTGTGGAAAGTGGGGGTGATCAACCCCTGCCCATCAGCTTTGACAAAGCCTGAGTCCTCATTCTGCCTATGAGAAGTCTCAAACCTCTCAGCTGCCTTGTCTCCTCTGCCTGACTCAAGCCTGTAACAATGACAAGGGGTGGTGCAGCCCTATGCTGGGAATGGCGGGCTTCCCAGGGTAATCAGGCCTGAGACAGGATATGTAAAATCCTGTGAAACCTGCTTTGCTGAGGATGCTGTTAATTGGATTATGAAGACCTGGGCAGGAAATGGGTTTGGCCCCTTAAGTTCTGTAGTAATAGACCCCAACTCAGCGTGAGCCCCATTAGCTCTTTGAATGTTATCTATTTATTAGATCCTCACTGTGAGACAATGATTAATAAGCTGTATCCATATTCCTACCCCAAACTACCTAATAAAAGCCTGTTCAGACAAGGAGGAGGGGCACTCTCTCTCCTTTAGAGAGAGTGGCTATGCCATCCCTATTCTTCCACAGGACTCAGTTCCGTGTGAATGTCTCTAGTGTCTTGACCATCTGCAGTGCTGCAGATATTGCTGGCCGGTATCTGTGTCACCTTATTTCTGCTGCCTTTCCTTCCTTCCTTTTTTGTTCCCTTTGCTCAGACCCTGCTGCTCAGAACAACCCTAACTGTCAAATGGTTTTAGGGCAAGATTTCCCCAAACATCAGGTTCTTATCCTCACTCTCTGCTCATGAATTTTCACAATTTCCACTTTAACTAATGCCTTTATGTTTTTTACAGAAATCTGTTCTTTCAATACACTCCACAAATCATGGAATAATTTTCTTCCTTTCTGTGGAGGACCCTGAAGATTTTCCTTTATTGAGATTTAGTGCACTTGCCCCTGTTCTGTGGGAGGGGTTGCCCCTGTGTTGGGGTGAAACCAGTCTAGGTGTTTTATTCCAAACACTTCGACTCACAGAACAACCTCATGGCTGAGGTGAAGCAGAGAATACAACCCTCCCCACGGGGCAGACACATGACTACCAGGGCCCTTTCTGTCCATCTGACATTAAAGCCCGCCCCTAACAGCAGAAACCTGGGGGCTGTCCTTTTCTACTTCATGCCTCCTATGGTGTGTGCTGGCTGAAAATCACACTAAAATCACACTTAATCATGGCAGGAAATGTGAAACATGGCAATAAATATCTTTATTTTGTAGAGGGGAAAGTGGATTCCCAAAGAGACAAGTCAGTTTTCTCAAGGTCATGTGGCTAGTGAGTGGAGGAGAATAATTCACACTGGCTGACTGTGGAGCCGTGTGCTGAAAGCACGCATTTCTGTACCTGTGACGCTTCACATGTTGCCCAGGGCCTTGCCATACAGAGTACAGATTGCAGACCAGTAGCACTGGCATTTCCTGGGAACCTGTCAGCAATAGGGAATCCCAGGGGTCACGCTACAGTACTAAATCAGAATATTCATTTTTACTGAGGTCCCAAGGTGGTTTGTGTGCACATGAAAGTTTAACAAGCACAGAGATATGACATGATATGCAATTATGAAATAAAGGCTTGGAGGGTTTGAAGGAAATTTTTAAAGTATGTAGGATAGATCAAGAAGTTCTGATATCAGTCACTTAGGAGATCTAGAAGAAAACATAGAGAATAGATGGAAGCACAAAGAATAATGGAGAAGAATTGCACTGCATTAGATGCCAGACTAAATGGGCTTAATGAGTACAAGTAGGAGGGAGGGAGAAAGAACAGCATCAACTCACACCTAAATAAAGAGAAGACACATTTCAGAAAATTTAAGACAAGGAAAAAACTGTTAAAACTCCCAGACAGAAGAAACAGATTAACTAGGGAATGAGAAGCAGAGATATAAGTTGCAAGAAGAAAATGGAATAATATAAAAATTCCGAGGGAAAATATACTTGAACCTAGTACTTTATACTCTGTGAATTCATTATTCAAAGACAAGAGCAAAGTAAACATATTTTCAAACATAAAAGCTGATTCAGTTATGATTCTCAGTGGCAGATCACAGAATTATCCCTATCAAGTTTAAGCAGAAAGGGACCTATTAAAGGTTTTTATGCAGCTCAGAGAAACTCCAGGAAGGTCAGAGAATGAGGCTAGCAGGCCACATCACCAGAATGATGCAGCCAGAGGAAGGAGCAGGTTACCCAAATCACTGGACAGAGCCAGCAAAACCCCACCATTGTGGCCACTTAATGCTCAGTGCTCATGGTGCTAAGAACTGAATGCAATGAACTCTGCTACAGCCCCCAGTGGAATCAGATGCCCTTAGTATTGTGCTTGGCCAAAGATCAGCTCTCTCTCTCTGTACCCAGCCTTCACCGCTGTCTTTGAGCCTCATGTGGGTGCATCTGCTTGGCAGAACTGAGGTTCCATGCAGATACCCAGCTTCTGGAAGACTGGAACCATAGTTTTCAGGTGGCAGGCTTTACAGAACAAAAGGCAAGCTAGATGAGGGGGTGAATCCCAGATGAGTGAGCCAGACTATAGTGTTTGGCGCTCAGTGGCTCAAAAGAGTTTATAGTTAATAAATAATCTCTGAAAGAATTATTAGTCAATATAAACCATAGCAAAAAAATTTGAATCCAAGATAAAAGAGGACTATAATAAGTAGGGTTATAAAAGAAATTAGAGTTTAAAATGTGTTTAAATGTATATTAACTATAAAAATTTTGGATCTAAAATTTTAAGCTATATCAAAATATGAAATAGGGTGGGTAGATAGCAGACAGTGAAAAGGAGTTCTTGTTGATACTGATTAATTCAGGACATTGTTAAAATTATGTTTTAATATGTGTGCTAAAAATGTAAGGATCATCATAAGAATAAAAACAATGGATAACTTTTGAACAAGTTCAAGAAAAGACACAAAGTAAACTAAATTAACCCCCCAAAGACAGGTAGATTTAATGACTTGATAAATCCAAAAAAAGACAGATAAAATTTTTTAAAGGATTAGAAATCTTACAAAATTGGATGCGTAAAACAAGAAGGCAGGAATAAATTTAAACATTCGGTACCACAATAAATGTTAGTGTGTTATGCCTATTCACACACACACACACACAAATCCAAAACAGATTCCCAGGTTTAAAAAATCCCTCCCCAGAGGTTTCAGAATAAAGGGATATTAAAGAAGTATGAGCAACTGGTTATTCATAATAAAAGGAAGTATGTATAGTAATGAAGTAGCAGACTAAACAAATTCAAGAGGAAAAGCACTTAATGGAGAAAACAGGATAGTTCACATTGATAAAAAGAATAATCGACCACAAAGATCTAAGCCTCTATTCCACAATGTTTTCTAACTAGTAACCTAAGTAGTTTCTTAAATTAGGAAGAATTTATAGGACATTATAGAACCAAGGACTCAAATTTAAAAATAAAACTAATATGTAACATTGCAGGAATACAACTTTTTTTTTCTTCTATTTAGGGGAATGTGGAATTAGTGTCACATGTGCTGAGCATGGAGGGAAGGAGAAAAAAACCTTGGGGTAAACAAAACAATTTCTTAAGTAGAGACGAACTATGTAGACTCTCACCTAAAAACAAAAATTAAAACTGCAGGAAAACCAGCCTCCCAGAAGAGATCAACATCACTAGGAGAGCAGAGGAAGAAGCAGACTTCTGTGAGGAGGAACTAGAAGTTTATAGAAAATCCCACTGTCTGGCATTGTAGATCATCTTTTCTAGATTTATGCCTTACGCTACTATGTAGAAAATGTATTTAGTTCCTATTCTAGAATGTAGCTTCATTTTACTCAGTTGGTAAAGCTATCATTGAAATGGAATAGTATTTTAATCCATCAAAATATTGGTTATTATCAATTACATGATTGAATAAAATAATCTTTCCACAAAGAAGGTTGCAGTGTAGCAAGTCTTAATTTTTTTGTGTGTTTAAAACTTGTTGTTTCACAAGTGTAGTTACCCACTCTGGTTAAAAGACAGACACTGAAAGGGTCAAGCTAAAGTATACGATCATTTGACCAATGTCTCAAACTGCTCTGCATTTAGTTTGGTATCTGGGTAGAAAGAGAATCGTATTTTTCCCAGGGTCACCATGTTATGCTTGGAAAGTTCAGTTTTAGCAGCTTTGGCTATCAGAGCTTTGCTAGCTGGGTGCTTTATCAGAATGGACCTGCTCAGTCTACAGACTTCTCTGAGTCTTTTCCCTTCAGGTTTACTGCTTGGAGGTCTGCCTGTTAGTCATTGTGATCAGGGACACATTTTAAGATTTGCTAAAAGTCAGAGCATAAAGTTTTCATTTCCATTTTCTTTATCTGAGGACACCCATGTCTTCTAAGCCCCTTGACAAGTGTGACAAGCATGGTTAAAAGGATGGATTTTATTTTTTTTTTAAGATTTTTTTTTATTTTTAGAGAGAGAAGGGAGGGAGAAAGAGAGAGAGAGAGAGAAACATCAATGTGCAGTTGCTGGGGGCTGTGGCCTGCTACCCAGGTATGTGGCCTGACTGGGAATTGAACCTGTGACACTTTGGTTCTCAGCCCATGCTCAATCCACTGAGCTACACCAGCCAGGGCATAAAAGGACGGATTTTAAAATATCATACAGTAGCACCTAAATCCAGGCTCTGCTACTTGATAGCTAAGTGAACTAGAGCAAGTCATCTTCCTTCTCTGAGTTCTGGGTTTCTAAGGCAGGTATAATTACAATAATGAATTGCAGAATCAGGTAGGTGATAATGAGTGTACAGTGACATGCTACAAATAGTAGCAGTTACAATGCAATAGCTTTAGATGTCCTTGAAAGGAAAGAGACCTGAGAGATCTCCTAAATATCTTTACTGTTGTCCATCTGGAGATGGTGAACGTGGAGCATCAGGGACTTGTGTGAGAAAAAGAAGTCAGTAACAGAGGATCAGCAAAGTGAACTGGGGCTCTTCACCTACAAGGACCTTAGTATTGCTGGCAGGTCTCATCATGGGTATTTTGACAATATGAATCTAAAGCATTAAAAGATAAGCCTTTGGGGGCAGCAATTTCCCTTCTAAGTTTTCCAAATGAGTTAATTAAACCATTTGCTCTGAATCAGGCCCCCTTCTATACAATCACTTGGGACTTACCAATATATAAATTAAACGCACTAAGTTGCAAAATTTATATATTAGAATGGTCACTGTAGAATCATTTATGTAACGGGTTCAGTCTGAAGTACAAATAAAAGCGGAGCTTTTAGTCTAATTTCATCAAATAAAGTCTAATTTGATCACTTGTGTGCCAGACTGAAGTGCAGTCAATCTTCGGTGAGGAGACGGGAGTTCCTTTGTTCAGAACTGTGCAGGAAGCACACAGGCTTAGTCAGTGCAAAAGAACTTTACAGCTTTTTAAAAACTGCGTGGCCAAAGAACGCGAAGGCATGCTCTGTTCACAGAGATTATTCCGAAGCTGTTTCACCGTTGCTCTCCTGAGTGATTCTGAGACCAGGTCCAATAGTGCAGTGTAAGTGAATGACGCTTATGCTTCACATCCTTGTGCATGCCCAGTGGTTCTTGGAGCGAGGGAGCTCCAGTTTTCTGAGCATTACTCACAGCAAAGAGCGCGCTCCATGTCAGAGCATTAATGGGGCTTATCTCTAGGCAGTGGAATTATGGGTAGTTTCATTTCTTCTCTTTGCTTACCTGTAATTTCTAATTTATCTATAAGAATGTGAATTACTTGTACTAATTTTTCAGGTCAAGAGAAGCCTCTTCTAAAGGGCACCTTATCAATTGTACTCAATGTGAAATTCCTCTTATAAAGTGATTGAGAAAAGATTAGGCATAGATATACCTTTAAAGCCAGCTAGATCAAACTTTCCTTTCAAACACTAGCCTTTTATTCAATAAGTAATTTGGCACAAAGGTGTTGAGAAAGGGAGACATAGACAGAAGACAGAAATGACCCTACACTCATGGAATTTACGGACTCCTCACTAGATGCTAGCAAAACCCATGGGGTCGCTTTCAGTTGCTCTGGCAAAGTGGAATGCTCTCTGCTTTGGGTGTGGTGGCTCTGCCAATCGACAGTTACAAATGGCATGTAAGGCAGGTGTAAAGGAATCCTGGCACTTTCACATGGGTGTTTATACAGAGGTACAGAGGATCGTGGAGAGATGCAGAGGTAAGAGGCAGTCCTACCTGGGCTTCCATCCTAGTTCTGTCAGTGGCTCCTATGTGACCTTGGACTTATTACTTAATTCTCTATTCATGGCTCAGTGTTTTCTGATCTCCAAGTTGGAAACCATTATAATAGTTGCCTTGAAGTGATGATGTAGATTATGAGGCATAGCACAGTTTTCCAATCATGTTAGAACCCACATTACTGCCACCTAGATATCCCTGCCTGTGAAAGGGCTGGATCCAGCCAGCTTCCTTCCTCCCCAAACCTTTTTCTGGTAGGTTTTGGTAGGCTTTAGGACTTGAATTATAGGCACTGCTGAGTTGGCCTGTAACACAGCTTGCTTCTCTGCTGTCTTTTAGTCATTGCTTTCCTTGTTGTCATCTCTAGAAAGCTTCACACACTGGACAATCCTTCCCTCCCTCCTCTAGGTATCCTTAATGTAAGACTGCTGTGTCCAACAGGCATTTACTTATGCTGTGAGTAACCTAAGAGGAACCTAGCAATACAGCAGAATTTGAATACATAACATCACCCTTAAAATTTCTAAGCCTCATGGGTGTTAGGGATTTTTCATTGTCATCTTTCTCAATAGGATCTTTTGCTGCTGTGTGAATGGACTTCTTTTTGGCTAAAACTCTTCCTGTCTCCCCAGTGCCTGGAAATACATTTGATCTCTTTGTTATAGATAAAACAATTTGGTCTCTATCTAGAGATTAACCTTCTGGTATACTTTTGGAAATCTAAAAAGACACTAATGACTTTCACTTAACAAAATAATCTCAATAGGTCAATTCTGCATTTCTTCTAGAATGTGAAAGCAGAGGGAGATATTCTCTTGTTTTCTAACAGAATTTCTCTCTATACATTAAACTAGCTATTGCTGTTGTTGGTTCTGCCACAACACAGCTAGATTCTGAGAAGAGGCAACTTGAAAGCAAATCAGTAGACTGGGTGTATCCTTCTAAGCCATTTCTCTAACTGTGTTTATGCTTTAGGTGAAACTATAAACTCCTTAATTTAATTGAACTTAACTGGTTGTTTCTCCATGATTTATTCATTTTTTAAAATATATATATTTTAAAGATTTTATTTATTTTAGAGAGATGGGGAAGGGAGGGAGAAAGAGAGGGAGTGAAACATCAATGTGTGGTTGCCATTAGCACACCCCATCCTGGGGATATGGCCTGCAACCCAGGCATGTGCCCTGATTGGGAATCAAACCGGTGATGCTTCTATTCACAGGCCTGTGTTCAATCCACTGAGCTACACCAGCCAGGGCTCCATGATTTATTTCTGTATTGATTCTGTCCAATATCTTGCAGTGCTTTTACAATAGAACTTCATAAATCTGACTTGATTGATAACTTCCATAGTGCCAGGGCTGGAAGATAAACAAACCTAAAAGCAGACTGGGTGCTGGGTTTCAGAGGACAATGGTGGTGGGGAAGAGGAGAGAGGGATTACTTTGAATGGTATTACCAAGATCATTTCAACCACTTGAAAACAGCTGATAAACACTGTAGAAAAAAAAATATTGATGTCCTCTGTTCAGTGAGACCTGCTTGTCCAGATACGGTTGGGTGGCTGCCAGAAGGTGAATCAAATGTCAGTTGGGTTTACTCCATGGAAGACAATCTGGTCTAGCAGTACGTGGACTGGAAAAAGAAAGTGAATTGGTAAAGAGCTGCCTACAGCAGGCCAGGCTTTCAAAGAATTGAGGAAAGCCTGCTGAATGCCAAATTGCTGCAGGGCCAGGACGGTGCCATATATCTATGAGCAGGCACAAGAATAACCATTTTCTCAGCATTAAGGATAATATCTTCTAAAGGATACTGTCCGGATGAAAAAAATTCAGGAAACAGATATTTTTGTGAAAATTTGGTGACAAAACTTGAATACAATTCATAGCCTCCGGGTTTTGGTACAAACCTAGGGGCATATTGGAAAATAGCAAATAGGTTGCCCTGGTTGGTGTGGCTCAGTGGACTGAGTGTCAGCCTGTGAACCAAAGGGTCACTGGTTCCATTCCCAATCAGGGCACAAGCTTGGGTTGCAGACCAGGTCCCCAGCTGGGGGCACACAAGAGGCAACCACATATTGATATTTCTCTCCCTCTCTTTCTCTTTTTTCCCCTCTGTCTAAAAATTTAAAAAAAATCTTTAAAATAAATTAAAAAAATAAAGTTAAAAAAATAGCCGATAGATTCCTTTGCCTATTTATTTCAGATTCACTTTTAAGCTTAAATATTCTCACTTCAGTGGTACTGATTTTTTTCTTAATCCTCACCTGAGGATATGCTCATTGATTTTAGAGAGAGAGAAGGTGGGGGGTGGGGGGGTGGAGAAACTGACTGGTTGCCTCCTGAGTGTGCCCCAATAGAAAATGGAACTTGCAACCTAAGTATGTACCCTGACTGGGAATCAAACCTACAATCTTTTGGTGTATGGGACAACATGCCAACCAACTAAGCCACCCAGATAAGACCAATTGTAATAATTAAAAAAATAACTATAACTATATTTTGGGAATACAAGAACAAAATATGCTCAAAGTCAAATAATCAGGCAATAAAATAATTTGAAAAATAAAAAACAACCATAGCCCATCATCTAGTAAAATTACTCCTAGCTTTACTTTATGATGTGTATCTTCCCAAATGATTTACACACACATACACACACACACACACACACACACACTGAGGAATTAAACATGTGTTTGTTTATGCATTTTTACATACTTACAAAATGAGCTTACACATACATATTGTTCTGAAACATGTCTTTTAACATCTCATTGTACCATGGCATCTTTCCATGTTAATAAATATGCAGGAATCCCTCATTTTATTGTGCTTTGCAAATATTGTGTTTTCATCAACATCAAGCCAAGACCTCCACCAGCGAAAAGATTATGATTCACTGAAGACTCAGATGATGATTAGAATTTTTAAATAATAAGATATTTTAAAATTAAGGTATGCACATTGTTTTTTAGACCTAATACTGTTGTACATTTAGTAGACTATGGTATAGGGAAAACATAACCTGTGCACTAGGAAATTTAAAAATCATGTGACTTGTTTTATTGAGATATTTGATATATTGTGGTGGTTTGAAACTAAACCTACATTATCTATGAAATATGCCTCTACATGTAAATAATCTTATTTAATGCCTGCATACCATTCCATTGCATGAATGTACAGAGATGTGTTTAGTTAATTTCCTATTTGTGGATATTTGAGTCATTTCTAATCTTAGCCTATTGTAAACAATGACATTGCTATACACTAAACTGTATGACCCTCAAACCCCACCCCAAACGAATTCATATGTTGAATCCTAATCCCCAGTATGACTACATTTGAAGATAAGGACTTTAAGGTTGCAACAAAGAATAAATGAAGTCATAAGGATGCAGCTCAAGTCCTATAAGACTGTTGTCCTTATGAAGAATAAGCATCTCCAGAGATTTTGCTCCTTCCCCGTGCATGCACAGAGGGAAGGTCATGTGAGGACACAGAAAGTGACAATCTGCAAGACAAGAAGCCCAAGCTAAGAAGAAACCAAACCTGCCCATACCCTGTCTTGGATTTCTAGCCTCCAGAACTGTGAGAAAATAAATAGCTATTGTTTAAGCACCCGGTCTGTGGTGTTTTATTTCAGCAGCCCTAGCAAGCTCCCACTGTAGCATCCTAATGGGTGTGAGGTGGTATCTCAATGCCGTCTTGATGGGCTGTTGTGTTTCCCTAGCGATCAGGGATGTCAAGCACACAACATTTTAAAGGCTTTGTTTTATACTGCCAATCTGTTCTCCAGAAATATTTTACTAATTAAAGCTCTTAACGATAGTGCCTCGTCTGCCCTTTCCGATACCCACAGGTAATGTTTATAACTTTTGAACAACACTGATTACAGACACAGAAAATGTTGCTGTAAGCTCTTTGACTGCTGTCACGAGGGGCTACGTTTCTTTGGCATTATACACGGCTGCAGCAGGCTAGGCACTAAAAATATACTTCCTGAATTGAAAGCTGCATTTTCAAATATATAATTGATCTTTAGAAAGATTAGCCTCCTGAGGCTAAACAAGTGATTTGATTCTTTATATCTGCATTTCCTCCACCTTTCTTAATCCTTGACACTTCTAATTCCCAAGTAATCCGTGTGGCCTCCCATCTCCCTACAGATTCTTTGATGATATTTACTTTTACTTACACCATGCCTAGGTCATTTCACTTTCCTTCTGCTGAAGTAGCAGTTATGTTTTTTAAGGAAGAAAGGAAAGGAGAGCAGGAAAGCATACTCTGAACTGTGGAAGCTCACATTTCTTGAACATTGACCCAAGAATTCATTGACATACTATGTTGCACCTTTTCATGACAATTAACAATTTCCTTTCTCTATTCTATTAACATTAAGGTGTCAAATTTAGTAGTAAAATCTTCTAGTAATGATATGTCCTTCAGATAGGAAGTGAATGCAGCTGAATAGCCTTGTGTTCATGTCTTGCCCCTTCATTCTCAGATTTTGGTGACTCTTTTGCCATATCTGTAGCTGGTTGATAATACTATTGCTAGAAAGAAGAGGAAAACTTCCAGGTGTACACCTTATCCGATAAAATGTCCTACTTGTGTGCAAATTGCTTGGAGGTTTCCTTCTCACTGACCTCTGTACCCCTCCCTGGCTTGTTGCGCTTTTCTAATCAAAACAAGGAAGAGCCATTCAGTTTCTCTCTCAGAAATATAAAATAAATTTAAAAGTATTTCGTTCTCTAAGAATGAATAGGGAGCCATAAATGACTCAGCATGCAGACATACATAAAAATGTAAATAACAGAACAGCAAACAAACAACCTTTGGAGAGCGCATTTAGGAAAAAATCACCAGCCACCTTCCTACAGGTAAGAGAGGGAAGAGATACCTCAAGTAAGTGCAATCACAAAATACTTGTCTTTGTGTGACTGGCTTATTTCACGTGGAATAATGCCCTCACTGTTTGTCCGTGTTGTCACATATTGCAGAATTTCCTTTTAAAAAAATACTGACTAATATTCTTCTGTATGTAGGTACTACTTTTTCTTTATCCATTCATATTTCTATGGACATTTAGTTGTTTCTACATCTTGGCTATTGTGAATAATTCTACAAAGGACAACAGACACATGGAAAAAATGCTCGATGTCACTAATCTTCAAAGAAATACAAATCAAAACCACATTGAGATATCACTTCAAACCTGTCAAGATGATTACTGTGAAAAACAATAAGACAGCAAGTGTTGGTAGAGAAAATGAGACCCTTGCACAGTGTCGATAGGAATGCAAAGTGGTGCAGTTGCTATGGAAAACAGCATGGAGGTTTCTCAAAAAATTAAATATAGCTCTGGCTGGTGTGACTCAGTGGGTTGAGTGCTAGCCTGTGAACCAAAGGGTCTCCAGTTCGATTCCCAGTCGGAGCACAGGCCTGGGTTGCAGGCCAGGTCCCCAGTAGGGAGCACTCGAGAAACAACCACACATTGATGCCTCTCTCTCTCATTTCTCCCTCCCTTCCCCTCTCTAAAAATTAATAAATAAAATATTTTTTAAAAAGTCTAAAAGTTGCAGCATTTAAAAAATTTAAATATAAAATGACCACATGATCCATCAGTCCCACATCTGCATATTTTTCCAAAAGGAACTGAAATTAGAATCTACAAGAGAAATTAGCAGTCCCATGTTCTTAAAGTGTGAAGGGATGGAATGAGGTCAGGCAGAGACCCAGTAGCAGTGAAAGTCCCAGGGACAACAGTGCCCTGTGTGGATGGCAACCACAAACTACAGTTTGATATTGTCCATTGGTTAAGTGAAGGCAAGCAGAGGCTAGAGTAGTGGGTATGGGGGCCTCTGCAAAACCTTATGGAGCATGACATTTGTAACATAGGGATGGATGGTCACCAAAGCCATTTAAAGGGTACAGTGACATGGCCAATCCTGGGCTCACACACATGACCTAGTAGGCTTTGAGAGGGTGGACTTTTAGGGAATGAAGTAGGAGCTGGAAGCAGGTATCCAACCGGGGATCCATGTTAATGGTCCAGAAGGTAGAACATGAGGGCGTGAAGTGAGACTGGAAGGAAGGAAGATGGAACTGAGAAATATTTAGGTAGGTTGGACAGGAGGGAGAAGAGAGAGGAGCAGAAGGAGTCACTGTGGGCATGTGGGTTCATTTAGGAGACTAAGTAGTTGGGGGTCCCCTAAACTGGGCAATGATTCAAGAGGGTGAACCCATTTAGGGCTGTAGATGACAAGCTCAAATTTGATGCCTAATGTGAAGATTCCCTGAAGTTATGGAAAGAGCTCTAGACCAGTGTTCCTTAGACTGTTGGGGACAGAGGGCCTGACTTTTAAAAATTTTCAATTCATTATAATCACCCCCCCCCTAGAAAAAAAGGAATTACTAGGAAAAGTGAAAAAAAAACATCCAAAATATAAACTGAAAGAAGTATAAAAATTCACAGGAATGTCCTGGGGGAATACATTAAAATGCAGGTTTGGATTCAGTAGGTCTGAGGAGTGGCCAGAGTGCCTGTATTTTTATGGGCTCCCTGGTGATGGTGGCAGCTCTGGTCAGTGGACCACACCTTACCAGCCCGGTTAGCCAACTGTTTCTCAGCCCTCAATATGTGCTTTGCCGTCACCTAGGGTGATGATGCTGGCATCCTACTCACAGACATTCTGATTCGGTTGGTCTGGAGATTTTTTCAAATTCTCCCTGGGTGATTTGGGGCAGTCGTGATTGATAACCACTGACTTGCTTCACTCTGTGACCACTGTAAGCCTTCTGCACAAGGTCAGATGCCTTGCTCACGCTCAGCAACCCACACTGATGTGGCGTTGCCAGAAGCTGCAGGTAAAACTTATAACTGGTAATTCTGTTCCATCTTCATTGAGGTGTACTTGGTATACCAAAAATGTACATATTTAATGTATACAATTTGATGAGTTTGAAAATGTCTACACTTGTGTTATCATCATGTGATTGGTAATTTTTAAGGATAATAGGTACAAGAACCTAGGGAAGTAGGTTCTATAAATTAGGAAGTCTAGGGTGTTACAAATAGAGTTAACAAATGTGTTTTGCCTAAGAGAATTAACAGCATAGCTGTTATCATCCTAATTTAATTGGTTATAGTTGCCCCTCTCACACTCAAAATTTTCCTTATTTGAATAATAAATAATATGGTTGATCTTCTTATAAAGGAGAAAATATGGTCACACATAGATTCTCTGGGTTTTCCTCCTCTAGAATTTCTTCGTGTATTAAGGGCAAGAACGTAGGTCCAGGAGGCATTGTGGAGCTATGAATACTTGGTTTCCTTCACCAGGCAGATGCTGCTGAGCTCACAGACTCAAAAGTTTTTCTTTTAATTCACATAACCCTTTCCTTCCCTTACAAGCTATCATTTTCTTCTTCGGAAACTCCGCCTTAACTAAGGTCACTGTGGACCAAGACATCTTTTACTCTTTGAATCACATTTGTCTAATTATATTGATTTAATGCATTCTGCTACTACCTCAGAGCAGAATATCTTACAACATATTGTTCATCCTCAATTTCTCCTTCATTTATGTGTAATAAGTTATCCCCCTGATAATATTATACTTATCCCTTCCTCATCCTATGTTGACATGTGTCTTTCTGAAATTTTTATCTCTTTGTTCATGGACCTATCATTTCAAATTTCCACATTCTCCCCTCCAGATTAGTATTACCCATTAAAACCAACACCACACATGCTATAAACTCAACTGAGATACTGACAGCCCATTAGGGGAATTTTCAGCTACTACTACTGTTCACAGCTGCTATCACATTTTTATTGAGGTTAAAATGTCCTGTTCTAAAAAGCAATGCACCAAATTTTAAAACTGGCATTTAAGTATATTGGCAGGGGGTGGGGTGTTTCAGAGAAAAACAGAGGCCAAGAAAGAAATAAGAAAAAATGTGTTGGCGAGGGACCAGACACACCCCATGAGTTAGGGACAACTTACAAAGTTTAGTTTGTCAACACTGACAGAAAGCTGCAGGTAGGAGAGTCTATAGATTTTTAAAAAGGAAAAGATGAATATTTCAGGTATTTTATACTGCTAGGTACAATTTCTTATAGGACAAATTTATGTTTATTCAATAGTCATCATTTTATGAAAATAACATTAAAATTAAGATTTTTGTAACTAAAAAAACACAAATTTCATTGTTGCAACATATTTATAGAGTGTCAAGCCACAATTATTTGTAGGTATATTATTGGAAACGTGTATCATTATTGGATTATTGGCTGCTATATGGAGACTTTCATAATGAGTTGGAGCTATTGGAAGCATTTAATGAGATTGTCTATTTTTCTTTCATTCATTCAGCTTTTAATAATACCAGTATGACTCATTTCTCATTTTGGTGGGCTGGCAACAAGTATGCATTAAAAACAGAAGAAAGCTCCAAGGCTCCTCCTGCCTAAAGTACTATTGCAAATTGTCTTAAGCATCTTTATCAGTCCAACTTCCTCTTTAACACATTGTGTGCTCTGTCATAAATGTTAACAATGAATTACTTTTTTTCTTTTGCTGACAACATGCCAGCTAAGCCCTGTTCAGTGTTCCAGGGAGAATAATATATATATATTCATATATATATGAAAGTATATATATATTTTTTTTGATTGTATTATGCTTTATAATTTTGCAAATATCTAATCTTGTTGCTGCGCTCTAGCTTCTCTTTGTATCTCAAATTTATATATATAGTCTAGGACCTTATGAGAATTAACAACAAACCCTAAACAAACAAAAAACAGTAACCCCCTGATGTAACTATTTGGGCACCCACTGGATTTCCCATTCAGTATACGTCTAGCCCTGGTTAAGATAATGAATTAAGTTTATTAAACAATTTTTCACTATTCCTTAAAGATTTCCAAACTGTCTGTGTGTGGGCTGTATAGGCTCTCTCAGTTATCAAGGACATTAAGCAGAAGGTAAAGAATATGGTAGGTTTCTTTTTGACGTACAGGAATTCCGGGAAATTATAGGCAAGCCTACGTAAACTGTGTAATTATTGCAAATAAACTCAGAACCCTGTTGTCTATTAGTCTTTGCTTTAGCACCATAAAGCAACACCTATTTTTTGTCTTAGTTGTATCACAAATCGTAAGCTAACTACATGCTACATTCTTTCACAGGAACAATTAATACGGCCCATTAGTAGTTGTGTCCACATGGCTGTAATGTCTCCTTTACACGTTCCTCCTCAGTAAGCGTTTTGATCATGACCTTACCGATTTTATTACTTTTGTTGAGGATAATGAGAAAATTGACCGTTTTCTCTTTCTGTAATCGTTAGAGCTAAGGATTTGACTTTTCTATTTTGTTGAAAATGGTTCTTTAGTTTTAACCTTCTTGATTTGCATGTAAGTCTTCCCACTTCTGCCACTTCTGACATTTGCAGTAGGTAGTCAATTAGAAAATTAAGGTAAATGCTACTAGTAGAACAATACTTCTTAATATTTTTTCTTACACTGTAAATCTCTTCAGAGCTCAGCTCTTCCCTCTGCCCTCAGGACTCTGCATCTGCCCAGGGACCCAACAGTGTCCCTAGGTGTTTCCACCAGGCCCATGGCTGCAGCCTCCCAACTGGTTTTTCTCCCTCAGCCTCACTCTATTCCATTTTCTGATCAAATGCCACTTCCTAAGAGAGGAAATTCTTTGGCTCCTAGTGGAAAGTAACCCCTATCATTCTCTTTTCCATTACTGTAACTTAATTTTTCTTTGAAACATATATCAGCCATCATTTTGAAAATATACTTATTGACTTTTTGTCATTTAGAACGTAAATTCCATGGGTTCATGGGCTTTGTTTCCTGCTGTATGTATAGCTCATATACAATAGCCCTGGCATATAGTAGTACTTAATAAACATTTGTAATAAAAGAATAAACTACTGGCAGGTATCAATGGTTTAATATGTTTGTATTTTAAGTGAGAATTTCTAAAATACAATGTGTATCACACACAAGAAAACTATGGTTATATAAGGTTTCAGTTTAGATGAGGGCATAAAAGATTCCAAACTCATTTCCTCCCATGCCCACGTGGGAGGGAATCTACATCTGTACAAATAGAACAATTTCCTCACAAAACAAGACAAAACAAAACAAAACAAAACAAAACACAGGCTGACCAACTTCTAAGCATCTGGCCATTGAAGGTCCAGCAAAGCTCAGTAGGAGAGGCGGGGGCACACTCTAACCCGAAACTCCACCCCCCAGCACAGTGACCACAGCAAGGGGGCAACTCAAAACCTGGACCTTCTCCCACAGGACCCAGGACCCAAGGGTTCAGACCTCACAAGGGCACCCTGACTTTAAGACCTGCACCTGAGAGACAAGCCTCCTGGAACTCGTATCTTTTGAAAACCAATGCAGCTCATGTTCACAAAACCCACAAGACTAGAGACATCTGAGATAGAATTCGCAAAGGGCTCATGCCCTGGGACTCACCCACCGCTGGGCCCAGTGCAGAAGCAGTCCCAGGCGCGGTGCCCTGACTTGGACTTGGTGTTGGAGTGGCTGGTGTGCTGGTTTGTGAGCATCTGCCTCTGGGGCAGGCATCTTCATGTTCCCTCTCTCCGCCTTGGGCCAGCAGGCTGGCTCCAGCATTTGTTTCTTAACTCCTGGTTCCTAAGTTCCTTCCTTCCTTCCTTCCTTCTTCCTTCCTTCCTTCCTTCCTTCCTTCCTTCCTCCTTCTTTCCTAACCCCCTTCCTTCCCCAGGTGAACCACATCTACACTGTCCCTCTGCCTCACTCCAGCTGGTGTGTACCAGCTTTGTGCTCTCCTTCCACCTTGCCCCAGGTGGGGCACAATATATATATTTTAAAGTCTAGACTGTTTTTTAAGTTTCTTTTTCTTTCCTGTGGTTTCATTTCCATTTTGCCTTTGCCTTACTGTAGTTGGTGGGCGCCTACTTCACACTCTCCTCTGCCTAACACCAGCCAGTGGGCGCCATCTTTGCAAGCTCTCTCTTTCTTTCTCCTTCTCTTCTTCTCTTCTCCTCGCCGCCTCTGCTGGGCTCTAAAGCAGCAGTATCTCCAGAAAGGAGCTCTCACAGGTGTTGTTTGCCCTGGGTTTTGTGGGCTGCTCGTTAGGGGATGCTCTCTATCACCTGGCTCTGGTGGGCAATGGGGCTTGTGGACAAATAGTTCTTAAACAGCTCCCCTCCTCTACTTCATAGCGAGAGGCAACAGATCCAGGAGCCCCATCTTTCTGTGAAAAAGTTCAATTAGCTAAATCATCCTCACTATATGCACATGCTTCTAATTAAACTCGCAAGTAAGGGCTGACTGTAAACCTTCCAAAGACCTCAGAGAGCAGGTCTGAGGTTTTGATCATGGTCATGATCAAGGAGGTCATGATCTATCTTCATGATCTCCTTTGCCGCCCTCTACAGCACCAGCATTTCCCAGAGGGAGTTTTTGTTGAGCATCTTGTACCCTGGATTTTTCTGGTGCCCGGTCTTTGTGACTGTTGCTTAGCAGATGTCCTTTAAGAGCCTGCCTCTGGTGGCTAGGTGGGCATGCATTCCTGGGTCTCACAGGACTGTCACCATTGGAGAGATAGTTCTAGGCAGACAACCACCCCCAGGACACTGCACAAAGGCAGACTGAGACACACCCAGGATCTTTCTAGGAAAGCTGCTTATTTGCTTGTCTTGGTGGTTTGGCCCGAGATACACACTTCAGGTGTGGCACATCTAGGGCCTATGGGCACACCATCTCTGTGCTGTCTGCCTGCCCCACATTACTTATCCCTGTCTCCCAGACAAAAGTTTGTAGATTCAGCTGCAGCCTTGATTTTTGCAACTGCCAGCCAGGCAACTCATTTAAGTCACTTGACCCTGGTGGCCTATGAGGCTTGCACTTGAGGTCCCACAGAACTATATATATTTATATACCTTAAAAGCTGCTTCCTGAGAGTCTGGCTTCCAAACAGCCTGAATCTAGGAGCTGACTGAGATCTTGCTCTTTGGGACACTAAGTGGTCCTGGCACACCCTCAACTACTGGCAGCCATTACAAGTAAAGTAGGCTACTGGGACAATCACAGGTTTGAGAGCCAACCAAGAGCTAGGACAGAGTTAAACAGGTCATGGTGAGATAATGTACAGCATGGTGACTATAGTTAATTACACTGTATTACATATTTGAAAGTTGCTAAGAGAGTAAATCTTAAAAGTTCTCATCACAAGAAAATAATTTTTGTAATTCTGTATAGTGATGGATGTTAACTAGACATAGTGTGGTGGTCATTTTGTACAAATCACTACATTGTATACCTTAAATTAATATTATATGTCAATTATACATCGATAAAAACACAAACTATAGTTAAATAGTTGATTTAAATGTGTTATTTAACAACAGAGGCCTCATGAAAGATATTTTAAAATATGGATTACAATTTCTGTTCAAGTAAATATATTAGGCCAGGTGAGAGCATATGTAGGTTAATGCCTATGATTCTACATTACTTTTCTTGACACTGACATACTTATTGAGCTTCATAATTTATGTGGTGTCCTGCTTAGTACACGGCACCTTCATCATTAATGCACTTGTTAATAAAATTATACTGCCCTTTGTCATAAGATGACCATTTTCTCATTTTTAACATAATTTTCCCTTTACATGCCTCTTTAAGGTTTTTTATTAGATTATGAAATTTCCCACAAAACTTTAGACATTATGGTTTAATTTGTCTAGCCCCCTTACCAATAATCTAAAAAAATACCCTTATAGAGGACTATTTTGAATATCAGAAAAAAGACCCTCTTTGTTACTTATATAAACTTACCCTTTATTTTCTAGTTAAAATTTATTGCAGTTTTAACTTCCAGCTGCCCTTAGAATTCCTGGCCAACTTCTTTTTCTTTAAAAGGACACCTACTTACCCTAATAGTTTGTTTCTGTAACTTGGGTGTATCTAAATAGGTGTAAAATATTACTCAAGACAATATAAAAAAAAATTTCCAGAGGGAGGGTTGGGTGGGTGGATTGGGATGGGAGTAAAAGATAGAAAATTGTACTGCAACAACAATTTAAATAAAATTTTTAAAAAATGCTAAAAAATTTCCATTAAGAATTTCACTCAGAAGTATTTTTCATCTAATAAAAGCTAGTAAAAGACACTATGAGGAAGAAAACAAATAACTCTTAATCTTTTCTAATTCCCATGGATTATTTTATTACTTAAATATAAAGTCTGTTTTGAAGTATTATTCTTAAGGATCAATGTTTTATTTAAAAAACAGCACTATTATTTGTAGCATTATCTTACCAAATTAAAAAGTTTCAGTGAGGTATGGTGTGATTATATCTGTGCTTGGCGCTACTATTTTCTTTTATTCTTCTGTATCCCATTAGAATTTGAGTCAAATCATGATTTCCTATTAGATCCAAAGTAATGCAAATTGAGTTGTTTGAAACAAAGCCAGCTGCACGAGTACATTCTAACGTTCCAACTATGGATGAAAAGAACCCTCCTTGGTCATTTACCTGTAATTCTAAGGCCAAAGTTAACTTCTGTAGAAGTTAGGTACACCTCATTTCAACTTAAGTGCCCCAAATTAAATATTGATACTTATGTTAATCAACCTTTAGCTGGATATTTAACAGTAAATATGAACCCCAAATTACTTCTTTGTTTAGCAAATAAAGCAAAGACAACTTAATGTGAGTTCTTGGGTGCTCATTTACACTTTAGTGTCTTTCTTAATGTTCTACTCCTGACCTGTTTTGTCCCCAGATGTTCTGCTTTGTGCCACAAATCCAGCGGGGATGCTCTCCACGATTCAAGTAGCCTTCAGGGCCACAGCTGTGCTTTCCTGAGAAAGTGACCTAATGACAATTTTACTGGCCATATCCATTTTTGAAACAAAAAAAGTTCCCATCTTTCTTAATTTTTCTTTTCATGGTGAGAATGCTAAAATGACGGCTGTGTGGACCACACTCAGCTTTCTGTACTAAGAAGGCTGACTAATGAATGGCCTGTCTGGGGAAGGTGCGCTACCACTTGAACATTACAACAGCTTCCTTCAAAAACATCAAAACAGGCGTGAAACTGGAAAACCAGCAACCAAAGGAGATTTTGTCATTTTGTTAAACAGGGAAATTCACCCCAAATCCATACATTTTTTTTCCTGCAGCTGGGCTGAGAAAGAAAAGTATTTATCAGAGGCTTAAAGGCAGAATTGAAATCATGGAGTTTATGAACAGCGGTAGTCACAAATACTGGCAGATGTGAGGTTCATAAAAGACCCGTTGGTCCTTTTTCTCATATCCCCATGATAATCACAATGATGACAGTTCTCAGTGATTTTTACCATCAATGATGGCTAGTAATATTAAAAAATCATAATTCTTGACATCTGCCTTCTGCCAGGTACACTTTAATGCACTCCTAAATGGATGCTTTTATTTACTTCTCACATCGAACCTATGCAATGGATATCCCCATTTTACTGATGAATGGGCTGGGTCTTGGAGAAGTTAAAAACCTTTGCTTCTGATCATTCAGTTGGTAAACTGCAGAGCTTATATTTGAGCTATAGTCAATCTGATTTTAGAGTCTTAGCTTAACAATTACACATATGAATATAACATTTATATCATTTTGAAGAAGAGTTGCCTGAACTTGAAATCTATACAATCAGATTTGAATTTTCTTTGATTCAGTAACGTATTTATTTTTAGCTCAATTTGTTGAGTTTCATTGTATCTATCTAAATGTTAATATTTGAAGATCAAGAGAATTACATAAAGGAGATGCATGGGTTGAATGTGCAAGTGGAAAATCCTATTTGTTTTTTTATATAGAGGTATTTTAAGAAAAAATAATCTGATAATCTCCATGACTATAAAGGCAAAGTATACTATTTAACTCATAGAGTGAAAGCGCCCATTCTTAAAACTGAAGTCCAACGTTAGCAATGAAATGCATGTTTCAATGGGGGCATACCAGGCTCCTTTGTCCACTGCTTACAGACACCATACGGAGTAGTCAGAGAAGCACAGATCGTTTTATTTCCATCTGTCAAATCTCAGTTGTCCTTCTCCGAGATTGCCTCTAGAGAGTATATACCAGTTTTCTCTTTCAAGTGGGATATAGGATAATTCTAAAAACAATTACTATACTCCAAATCTTTCTCTCTCTCTCTTTGATCAATATAAATCAGGCTTTCATTATGTATTTTAAAGTTGTGATCAAATATTTGTGGTTCTAGAAAAGTTATCTAAAAAGTCAGATCCACAGAGATCACTTTTCCCATTACACAAAAGCACTCTCACCCACATTTATAGGTATGCATGAGTATTGTTAGGCTGCTGGGTAATTAGGCATAAGTGGAAAATAATTCACATAAATAATTCTAGTGTTTTTTTACAGCCAAATCAAAATTTCCCAGGCTATTTTCTCAATTTTCCAGCATATATATTTAAATGTGTCACTGTTGGTGGTCTCTATATGCATCACAGTATTAGTTAACCACCTCTGACCACCTAGAATGCAAGTCATTACAGAACACTGAATTTTGGCTTCCAAGATTGAGAATTTAACATAAAGTTCTTGACAATAAAGTTCTCTGTGAGCTACCACTGAACATTCCGACTCTACCACCCCCCCAACCCACCCCCACCCCTACGCACCACCCCACCCCCCCCACCCCTCCTTTCCTCTCCTACCTCCAGGCTCCGGATTTCAAAATTGCTCAAGTGCTATGTGGAGTTTTTGCGTCAGCATCATCAAACCTGAGGTTTTTTATAAAAGCAAATATGCTCTTCTATCTCTCCTGAATTGCAGAATTAGAATCTCTATGCCTGAAGGAAGTACTTAACCCAGGTTTGTGATGCAGACTAGAGTTCCCAAGCTGTATTGTATTGGTGGTCTTGAGAGCACAGACAAATTTTATCGTGGGCCTGAGATATTCAAATGTGTCATTGAGATATGGAATGAGGAGAGAAGAGATGCAGACCAATGAGGAAAACAATGAGAAAAATCTCAGCATTTAACTTTCTCTAAATCTCACTTTTCCACTTTATAATGAAATGTGAGGGATATTAGGGCATTATATGTGTAGCAGACATAAAGCACAGAGCATGGAGTATTACCCCTAGTAAGTGCTCATTAGTTGTTGTATTGTGATATTCATTCATTCAACTAATTTTTAAGTGCCTACAGTAGTCACGCCCTATGCCAAGCATCAACTACAAAAATGAGCAAAAGTAGACATATCTTCTGTTCTAGGAATGTACAGAGCATGGTAAAGATAGGCAAGTATCAAATAAATACAAAAATGACTACAAGACAACAAGTGAGACAAATACTAGAGAAGAGAGAGAAATGACCTTAAGGGAATTTGACCTAAACAGAGAAAGAGAACAGTATGTTTCAAAAAAATTCCAAAGGATGTGTACAAGGGTTGGAGAATTGGAATATTTTAAACAGAAAGATCAGAATGTGTTTTACAGTCCTGTGGTTACTGTAAATGCCCATATTCCGTGATTTTGCCTCATAAGTCTTTAGACTGATCACCCTTTTACAGATGAGTAAACTGAGGCTTAGAGAAATTAATAAGGTGGGCAAAGTCACACATGATTTAGCAAGTGATGGGTTTATGATTAGAAGTCCTTTTTGTTCTGTTTGAACATTATAATTTTTTTTATTTGGACATGAAATGTATTTCAAAGAGAAATGATAGTAATATCTTCTCAGGTTTTGCTTACAGGAAGATGTTGGTAATGAAGTGGTAAGTCTACAAAGCTGGGAGTAAGGAGCAAAAGAGAAATGCAAGAGGGATATAATAATACTTTCTTATATCACAGTTTTGCTGTGGGCTTGTGTAAATTCCACTGTGGTAGAAATGGCAGAATGGAAGCATCTGGAATTTCTACCCTCTTCCAAAAGGTTAAATCAAAATCAACTCTGTATCTCCAGAGAAATTGTAGATGTTAGTGCCACTACTAAAGGCTTCAAAGATGGAGACTGATGATTCTTATCACATCCCCAGTTAGATTAATGCAGAAGAAAAATGGATCTCAGAGGATGACGGTGGGTTATTATAGGCTTAATCAAGTGGTGAATCCAATTACGTCTGCTCTTCTTGATGAAGTTTCCTTAGTTGAGAAAATCATTACAGCCTATTAAATCTGTTATGTAGCTATTACACTGTTGAATATCCACCCCCACACCTTTTCCCAGTAAATAAAAAATAACAGTAGCAGTTCGTTCTTACCTGGAAGGGAAAACAGTACATTCCTGCTGTTTCACCCCAGGGTTTAATCAGTCGTCCAACTTTGTGCTATAATTTTGGCTGAAGGAAATGTGGCTATATCATTGTTTCACTGATGTCATCTTTGTTCATCATATTTGCTGCATCCTGAAAATATGAGGAAAAAAAGGAATGGAAGAAACCCTGGAAGACTTGTTAAAACACTTTACCAAACACTAGAAGAGGAGGATAAAAATCTTGACAATATAGCATCCGGTTACCAGTTTGAAGTACCTAGGGAATATTGAGATAATTTCTTAAAAATGAAAAACAATTATTTGTTGAGCCTGTTACCACTAAGAAAGAAGTATAGTTCTTTGGAATTATTTTTTCGTGGGTCACTTTAGAGGTGATGCATTTTATATCTGCGTGTGCTCTGTGACCTTGAAGATTTCCAGAGCAAGAGAAGAGCTGTCTAACTGTTCCAGGCAAACAATTATGCAACACATTGATTTTAGAGAGAGGGGAAGGAAGGGAGAGAGAGGGGGAGAGAGACATCAATGTGAGAGAGAAACATCCATCAGTTGTCTCTCATACACATCCTGACCAGGGACGGAACCTACAACCCAGGCATGTGCCCTGACCAGGAATCAAATCAGCAACCCTTTGGTTTACCGGACGACACTCCAACCAACTGAGCCACATTGGCCAGGGCTGTGCCACTCTAATGAGCTAGCAGATATTTTGATCATAATCCAGCCACTCCAGTGCTTGTTTATTGAATTTCACTCAAACAAGTCAACATTAGACATATTTTCATAAGGCTTGTCTGAAACACTGTCAGCAAAGGAAGTACCACATCTTTCAGCTGTGGTTGGGAAGGCCAGAACAGGGATGACTGGGTAGGTGTATCCCACCATAACAGCATGTAGTACCTTTAGGTTTTCCTTCTAATTTCACCACATCTTAAGAGAACTTCACTGTATGTATGAGACAGACACCTTAGAACTGATTAAATGATTTAGGAAGAATATGTGTTCACAGTATACTTTGGAATATTTTATTTTCTTACCAAAAGATTTAGAGAGACTAGATGGTGAGGTAAACTGGGGTAGAGATTAGGTGAAGTGACGGAATATTAGGAAGCAGCATCTGTGGCGTGCTTCCTGTAATGAGTTGCACTGGCCTTCTTTTTATAAATGTTCTCATTTAATCTCACAAGTACTTCGAAAGTGAAGCATTACTGTTCTCAGTATGTGAAAAACAGATAAACAAGGGGTAATATTAATTTGCCTGGCTTCCACAGTGAAGTAAAGTGATAAAAATAGAAGTGAACTTAGCTCTTCTGGCTCAATAATCAAAGGGAAAAACAGATGAAAAAGATCGTGAGTTTTAAGCACATGACTGGATCTTCTAGAGCTGATAACTGGTCCTGGCAGTCTTCCTTGGTGCATCAGTTAGGTGGTCAGTGAGTGCCCCCACTCGTGAAAAATGTCCTGCCAATGAGGGACTGCAAAATGCTGAATCACATAGTAAACAAGTAAACAGGGTGAGGTTTCCTGTGTGTGTGTGTGTGTGTGTCTGTGTGTGTATACCCTGTGAACTTAGAAAAACTGAGTGTTTAAAACAACATGTTTATTTGACACACAAGTTTTCAACAATAGAGCTTTGAAAAATTGAAGTTCTCAGCTTTGGATTTGAAAGAAATTCCTTGTCAGGTATGGTTTTCCAAAGATATATTTTTATAGAAAAAAAATGACATTCAAAAGCATAGCTTTATTTTACCATGCTCATGAAAAGAGTGGGAAAATAGAATAAACATAAGATACCCTAGAATTCTATGTAATGGTTATATGTGTTGAAAAATATCCAAGCAGTCTGTACAAAAAATCCATTTCATTGACTTAAACCCACTTTTTTTCTCAGTCTGTTTGATCAAAGAACCATTTAACATGAAACACACATAGGCATTTTGAGGAAAACTAAGTTAAGGGAGCACAATTTGAGGAATGCTGTCTAGGCCAATGGCTTTTTTCAAAGCCATGTAAAGCCAAGTTCATATAGGAAACTAGGTAGTTAATATAACAATCAGAGTAAGGGAGGCACAACACAGCCTTTCTCCTGATACGGACAACAGAGTTTAGGGTATAACAGTCTATCTTGCAGTCTATTTCTTTCTCTAGTTTTTCTTTCTTATGCCTGACTTTCCCTATTTTGTTGAAGCTGGTGATCAATGCATCAAAGGAAAAGAGAATTTCCAGTGTGCATGTCTACATGGAATGGGAAATTTTGTGAATCTTATAGTTGGTATCTGATTTATGACCTGTTTCTACAATTTTCGAGCCTGGACTATGGGCAGTGGGAAAAGCACTAGGGAGCAGTAGGGAACTCATGTGTAATAGGGTAACAGGCAACTGAATTGCTTCCCATGAACTCAGGGAGCGCCTTCTGCTCAGGATGCTGGAGGGTGTACATGGAGGCTACGGGACATCGTACCAAATGGCTACACAGCATGGGGGAGATTGGAAGGATACAGCATGCAATAGGTACCAAAAAGCTATTACTTGGGCAAAATACACAGACAAAGTTTGCAGACTTCATTGGAAGAAATTAACAGTTGATAAAGACTATGTTTGAACTTCCAGACCACAAAACTAAAGGTCTTTGAAATGTGTGTTAAAAAATTTTTCTAAAAAACTATTTAATAAAAGGACTTTCTAGTTTAGATGTTATGTGCACAAGTGATAAATCATAAGCAATGGAGAACTGAATTTGTCCATTTGCTCACAAGTATTTATTAAGCATTAATTATGTTGCTAGCATGGGTACTGGATTTTTGACCTGATTTCTGCCCTAAAGGGACTACAGGGTACAATAAGCAGAAAGGAATAGCCTAGACAGTCCAGGGACATTTCCTTTAGCCAGACATTGCTGAAGTAACTAGAAATTAAAATTAGACAGACACTGTATATTAACTATAGATTGTTACATGTATTTACTTTACTCATAGATTAATGGTTAAATGAAGTCCTCACAGGTAGTGCAGTGGTTTAGGATGGCAGAGAATAAGAGTATTCATTCTTCATCATCCAGACTCTGTAGCTGGAATGTCCAAGTTTGAATCTTAGGTCTACTACTTAATTGTTCTGTGGCCTTTGGCAAATTATTTAACCTGTTAGTTGGAAAAGTACTAGTACCAACCTTAAAAAGCTATTGTGAGGATTAAATATACCTACTAACAGTCAGAGTGGTACCTGGTACATAGAAAATGTGCAATATATTTTGCTATCATTATAGTTTGAACTTATCATATTAGCTATTGCTTTAAATTAATTCTTTATTGCCATTTTAAGAACTTTATTTAAGACTATTATAGATTCTATCATAGCTGAATATCTGGACAGAACAGAACCAAACTAAAACTTAGTAATACTCTCTTTGGACTACGTAAACCAACAAAATAGCTCTCTCTCCCAAATGCTGCCTTATCTATGGTAAGTCCTATGCAAACAGACATATTTCCTAAAATAGCATGATTGTTTGAGCATAAAAGTCCTGTCCTACATCAGGATCCACAGTCTTTCTTCTGGCTCCACCACTGAATGACTGTGTCACTTTCATCTCTCTGGGTCTCCATTTCACATCTGTAAAGTAAGAACATATTACAAGATAATCTCCAAAGTCTCATGAGACTCTACTATTCTATAGGGTGGTATCATTAGAATTGTTAATAATATTCTGATCCCTCTTCTGGGCACACTTGCACTCAGCAACTTGCTTGGCTGATAAAATGTGAGTGGAAGTAATGTGTGTCCTTTTCTGTCAGAAGCCTTTACAAACCACTGTACAACTTGCAACAACCTTTCCCCATCTTGGAGACCATGAAAGCAAGGTTTGCCATGGTGTTCTGATGGCCACATAATACGAGCCAGAAATAAATCTTTGCTGTATTGAGCCACTAATATTTTAGGGCTATTTGTTCCTTGCATTGATTAACATGTCCTGACTGATAAATGTGGTATAACGCAGTGCAGAGGCAATGTATATAGCACTGCAGTGCATAGTAAGTGCTTAAAATTTTCCTGTTTTATGGCTATCGTTACAATGTTATCTGACCCCCAAAATTGGCAGTAAATATCAAGTGGCTCCAATTTGCTTGTACTATGAATTATTAATGTTTTCAATCTGATGTTTGGTTGTATTCAACCACGTATGGTACACCTCTCTCCGAAAGATTCATCAGTCACTTGCCCTCAGGCTCTGTGTCTGTGTAGTGCAAAATATGTGAGAACCGGAGTATCCTTTCTCTTGGTCTGCTGAAAATGATCATGACTGGTTCAGTTCGGTTAAACAGCCATTGATAGGGCACATGTTATGTGTCAGGGACAATATTAAGTGACTATTAGAATAACCTTCTAGTGTTAAGGAAATAATTTTTAGGAAGCCTGGGATGAGATACATTATTCTGGACTCAGAAGAATAATGTGTGAAATGGTGATTTCCCTCTACCCTGACCTAGTTAGTCATCAGGAGTGGCTCCACTCTGAGAGCCCGGAGTCACGCCTCGAGCAGAGACACCAGGACAGTGGCCCCTGGGGCCAGTTGTGTGCGGAGACCTGGCAGCTAATGAGCAGCTTAGGGGTAAGAGTCTGGCTGAGGTTAGGGATATAGACAAATTATCTTCATTGAGATCCAAGTTTTAGCTCTTGTTAAAGGAGAAAGGAAAAAACTTGTAGAATTTATACATTAGGTAAAGGTTTCAAGATAAGGAGCTTGAGGATATCAGAAAAACATCATAATATATGCTTTCTTTCCCCCTGTTTTTTATCCCATTTAGAATAAATGATAGCCCATTTCTAGAAGCTGATAAGTCCTCAAAAAAAGTTGAAATTGCAGTTGATTACACTGACCTAGGGATCTCCTAATATCTAATTCTTGAATGAGGCTGTAGCTAGCAAGATGATTCCTGCTGGCTTATAATATGATTATTTAAGAAAAGCCACTTACCAGGCACAGAGCCTTGATGTAGATATTTGAACATTATGGAAATGAATTCATAAGTCAAGTCTGTCTGTCAGATGTTTTTAATTTAAATCTTCTGATGAGTGATGAGACACAGCAAGAGGGCATCAAAAATTGTCTCATGAAATTAAAAAAAACATCAGGAGAAGAGGCTAGAAAAGTTTCAACATTTAGTTCATAACCATATGCCTATTTGGAATTGAAAGTTCCAGGTCAGGAAAGGTTTTGATTTTCCAGATTTGACCTTTACTACTTAAAAATCAAGTGTCATTCATCTTTTTAAAAAATAACAGATGTCATATATTTTACCACAGACACCTGTGGGACACTGGCAAGATCAATTCAGTAATAAGATAAGTCCTTTTCCCTGAGCTTCTAGTCTGACCAACACTACAGATTTCTTTTTCTAGATAAATACAGGTAGCATGAGGTCATTCTAATGTCAGACTATTTTTAAATATGTGTCTGTGTGTGCGTGTTTTAAATGAACGTTGTAGTTTTCATGTAGCATAATGCTCTGGGGTGTGACCTTCTACTTGAGTGCCAGGTTTTACTATAGCTCCCACACAGGATCTTGACACAGGCTTATTGCTAACACCAGAGTGGCCCATAGTTAGTTGGAGGTCCACAGCCAGATGGTTGCTAACTCTGTCCCACCCTGCCTCAGTTCAAGGGTTAGAGAAGCTCTGTTTTGCTGCCTTCCTAATTCCTGCAGTCCAACTCTACTGTCACCATGGTGGCAGAACCCTTAAAACTATCAAGTAGGCATATAAGAGAAGTAAATACTTGGTTGGAGGTAGCAAGGATGACAATGAGGTAGGCTCATCGCAAGCTGGCTGTGCTAACGTGCAGCGAAGCTTCAGAAAACAGACGTGGAGATGGCATCTCATCGACTCTGTCACTTTATCTGGATCTTTTCCTAGCATTCTGAGCTTAGCTTTCTTCTTAACTTTTAGCCACGGCTGGATTTTTCAAGAAGACTTCCTTCTTTGTTTATTGTCTTCCCTAAACATCTTTTATAAGTCTTCCTCTTTCAATTTGTTGTTTTGCCTTTCAAATTATGTTTAAGTATCTTTCAATGAGATTTTTCCTGGAGCTATCACTATGTGCAGAGCTAAAGACAAAGAAAGGGAGATTAAGTATAATCTAGTTGGAGATAATGGATTTACATGTGTGAAAACAACTCTGAAGGGTCTCAGATTTCACTGCACTTGCAAGCTTACAAGTTGGTCTGGCACAGTTCGTTTCATGGATGCTGATAGGAGACATTCTGACTGGTCAGTGTTCATGCTGTACTGGTTGCTTAGAATTTCAAATAGTAGCAAGCATAGCATATGTATGGATGGGGAGCATCTCTCTGCTGCAATTGGTTATTCTTCAATTAGGGATTCTAGATAAAGTTCTCTATTTTTATTTGCTAAATCTGGCCATCTGATCTTCAATATGGTAAGGCTAAGTCGCTACAGTGCAGGAGCTCACATCCAAACTGGCAGTTAGTTTTGTAGGTAAAGGAGGCCGATTAAAGGCACTTAGGCAAAGAGTTATATAAAAGATTGTTGTTTTAGGAAAAGAAAAATAATGATGGTGTGCTAGGATAGATGATGATTCAGATCTTCCTGACTGGATGATCCCTACAGTTCTCATTTGGAGCAAAGGTGGAGAAAATCTAACCTAAGGGTAGGAGAGAAGTGATTTAAGGTTGAGTTTCATGAAGACAGAGGATACATTTCATGGGTGTGGCAAAATACCATGTAGCAGAGCTGTGTCTCAGAGCATGGTTATGACATGCATGACCTGTAATTGCTCTGTGAATGTCAGTGTGAAACCAGTCATTAGTGGTCCAATTGAGTAGCAAAGAAAGAGGCAGCTGACACCTGCTCTGAGATGAAAGAGCCAATGAGAGGGAAACCTTTCCCAGAGTGGCCTGTAAGTGATACAATGCCAATGCATTGTTTAATTTACATTAGGATGTGAAGCCCAAAAGAGGAGCTGGGGGAGGGGGAAAATAGCAGTTTTCACACATTAGGATGTTGATTTGGATGAGCTATTCATTTACATAAGGGGGGTGGGTTTTGGTGCCGGGGGGTATTGATGAGGAAAATGAGGATGAATAAAGCAGTGAGTTGGAAATTGGGCAGGGGGCCTATAGTGACAGGAGGGGTAAGGGCTGGGGATGGGGGTGATGAGAAATCAGGATGTCTAATCAGGATGAGGTAATTTACAGAATAGTGGCGAACAGGAGCACTCTACTGTTTTAAGTAACTAGGCAGGGGTAGCTCCAGTATTGTAAAGGGAAAGTTGGTGGGGTTTAGCTAAAATACAATTGTCTTCTCTGGGCTTCAGTGACAACCCTGCAGATGGAATTTAGATCTTTTGTTTTCACAATCTGGAGAAAGCTAGGATCCTTTGTGGTAAGTAGAAGATAAAACAAATAATAAGGCCATTTTGTTTGTTCTGAAAGGTGGACAAAATGCCTTTGTTGACACATCAGTTTTATTCTTTACATGATATAGAGAACAGGTGCTATAAAATATACTAACAGCTAATGTTGGGGGAATCTAGGATAACCTCTAAACACTATGAACATAAGAAGAGAGAGGGAAATATAGGAAGAGAATGTTGTCATAGAAGTTTTAGTTGAAGCTGTGAGAACATTGATACCATATTTCTAAGTGGGGTACAAACCATGATGTAAAAGTTTCAAAGGAGGTGTTTGTTCTAACTTGAAAGCAAGCCTGAGTCTGACCATCCCATAGCAGTAAATGGCCTCAGTGCTCTACTGCACTGTATTATGAGATGACAATAAAACCTTTTATTACCTAAGAAGTATCAGAAACATCAAGGGGCCTGCCTTAATTTTCATCCAGGTACCAGGTACCTATTCCATAGAGTAGACTTTGAGATTAGTTAAAGACAGAAATAAGTTTTCTTTGTATTATATTGTTTAAGTCATGATTGTTGAATATTGTGATTATGCAAATAAGTCAGGCTGAAAGGCAGATACTAGGAAAGAAAATGGGTAGGACACAGAGTGTATGGAATAAAAGTAACATTTGTAGAGTCCAGTGTATCAAAAAAATATGTTTTAAGTAGGCAAAAAGGAAATGAGGACTTCCCAAGCACCTTAATACTCTCCAAACCTGTCAATGGGTAAAGCTTAATTTTTACAAAGAAAAATAATTAATAAAATTGGTTATTGTGTATGACATATTGGCATTCAGGGTTCAAAATATGCTGGATGGGCCCTGGATGGTGTAGCTCAGTGGATTGAGAGCAGGCCTGTGAACCTAAGGGTCATGGTTCAATTCCCAGTCAGGGCACGTATCTGGGTTGCAGGCCAGGTCCCCAGCAGGGGGTATGCTAGAGGCAACCACACATTGATGTTTCTCTCCCTCTCTCCCCCTCCAAAAATAAATAAACAAAATCTTTAATTAAAAAATAAAATATGCTGGATGGAATTAAGATCATGTTAGTAAAATGAAAAGTATAAGAAATATCACTGGCCAACATTTACCCCAGGCATATAAGGTATGAAATTAAGCAAAACCTCTTTTTCTCTAAGGCTGACACATACCAAGGACTTTCAGCAAACATAGGACATGACAAACTCTTTAAAATACTTCATTTAATGGACTGGAAAATATATTCTAACTATTAATTTTCTTTCAAAAAATGTTCTATGTCAACTTTTCTAAAATACAAATGTGTTACTTTTTAAAATAAATATTTGAATACTTCTGGGTTTCTTTTCTAGCATGAGGAGTCAGGTGGTTTGTGGGGGACGGGGAACAGTGACTGGCATCATAGCTGGAAGCTATGGAGGCGATGGACTGGTACCAAGGAGGCAAGTGACCCCCCTTTGCAGGGTCAAAGCTTTCTGTCTATAGTCCCTTGTTTGGCTGATACAGAAGGGAGGGTGAGAACATTTTGCTGGTATAGATCTCCTTTCTCCTGTGTGTCTTGACATCCTGTGACAAATAAGACTGTGCCTTAGCCACAGGGAAAGAAGGAGAGTGCCAGCAAGAGGGACAGCAAGCTGGGGAAATCAGAAAACTAGGCTAAGTCACAGTGGTTTGCCCTAACAGGTTGCAAGCAAGCCACCCACCAAGTAGCACTGCGTGGCTGTAGCAAAATCTTTAGAGTAGAACACCAGCATCGTGCCCAGAACATAGAGTCTTTTCAGTTGGAGTCCAAATGCGGAGCATCTGTCACTAAGTCACTTATAATTAATTCTGCCTTTAAATTAGCAGCTGTCTTAGGACATTTTGCTCGTGGGTGGGTTGGGGACAAAGATGCAATTTTGAGTGTAATGGATTTAAGCTTGTCAGTTGTAGGGCTACCACAGTATCCAAGACTGTTGTAGTCTGAGGGCTTTTCATGTTTATTACAATGGCAATGACTTGTTTTGGCATCTTTAATATTTCTTGGCAAAGACTAGTGAGACAGCTATTTTAGTTAAGGATTTTAGGATTCTCCCTTTCTTTTCTCCTATGACTTGTGTTTAAATAATTTGAGTGAAATCTTATTTGATTTGTGAAAATCATAGTCTAACCATCCTGCCAATTCCTGAGGTATTGGATGTTTAATTTCCTTACCCCACATCACCATTTGCTCCACCACTGATCAGAGGCATTAGTTAATTCAGGCATCCTCAGCTACGGAGTGGGAGAATCCAGAAGTCAGGGTGAAAGCAGGCCACTTTTGCAAGCCTTCGGAGTGAATAGATCATGCTGACCCTCCCATGGCCTTTTGCTTCTCACTGTCCCCCCACCTTCCCAGATGCAAAAAATTTCTAAAATTGTGTGTGCAGATGTAACTTGCTGGATTAATATTCAGTGACTTGAGTTTCATACTTGCATAGAGATCATTTTATTTGTCCTTAGGACATTATTTGAAGCCTGAGCACAAGTAATACCTCATTTATCCACTAACAATGAAGAAAGAGCTACTTTGTGAAATTGTCAGATGACCATAGTCACAGGAGCTAGGATATAATGAGCTTTTATTATGTGCTCAAACACAACGGCAGCCTCTCTGAAGATCCCGATGATCCCACCTCCCTGAAATCCTGTCTGACGTAATGCCTTCACCTGAATCTGGGCTGGATTAGGGACAGTGCCATGATCGACGCTGGGTACCTTCAGCCACTCAGTTTTGGGGTAATTTGTTACACAGCAACCAATAACTAATACAACTTTCAGCATGTTATTTCATCTTTATAACAAGGCACTGAAGTAGGCATTATTATTACTCTTATAAAGAAAGACTTTGAGAGGCTAAATATCTTGTCCAAAGTAATATAAGCAGGATGAAATAGGGATTTAAACTTGGATCTGCTTGACTCCAAAGTCAGTTTCTTAAACTGTTAAGTTACTTTTGTCTCAGGTGACAGAAATTTTAAACATTAATGCATAACTAAGACAGGCTTTTCTCATTAATCAGAATGCTGACGTTACTGCAAGTGTCTCTTGTCTTTCAGAAACTTAGCTGGATGTTGTTCTGATCCTGGATTCCGGTTGTAGCGAGGAGCGGCTTACACTGTTCACCTGGGGTCCCGTGGCGTCACTTCACCTCCCAGGCCCTGGTCTTCTCTCTGCTCTGCTCAAGTCCACCCTCTGAAGCTGCCCTCGCTGTCACGGGCAGCCCTCTAGGGTACTCGGCTGCTTTCCCTCCCCTGTCCTGTCCTGCTGTCCTCCTGGGAATCAGCCTCACTTGGCTATTGACCACCTGTAGTCCTCAAGAATTCCAGAGAAAATAGTTTCTTCCTCTTGTTAAGTTATAATTAAAACCCAGCTCATTTCGATGATGATGCTAGATCGCGTTGTTCCTTAGAAGTAACACTATGGTTTGGGTCGTATGTCCCCTATATGAAGGACATCAGATTGTTGCTTTTAAATAGAGCTAGTTGTTCTGCTTTTATGTACTTGTTTTATTCTCTTTTATCTTGAAACATGTTATTTACAACCCGGGATGGATTGCATGGTTTGAAAGTACAAATAGATGCACTAGGTGTGAGGGCTCAGGGCAGCTCCAGTGCATGTGCTTGTGGCTTTTTTTTCCCCAGGACAGGTTCACAATTTTATTTAGGATATGAACACTGCCAAAAGTTAATTTCTACCTCAGTGAGGTATTACTGTATGTGTTTAATTTCATTTTATATTATTTTCAAAAATGAACACATTCTTACGCATTTTATTCTTGAATAGCTCCAACAACTTTCTAACTATTCTTTTGGTGAATAGTCTATTCCTTGCAGTCCAGCCCCTCTCTGGCTACCTGACCAGCATTTCTAAATTAGCCCGCTCACCTCATGGGGACCCTGCTGATGGCCTCCAGCATGTCTTCCTGAGACAAGCTGAGAACTCCTCCTGGGGTTAACTGGTGATAGTTTGAATAAACTGAAGTTGAATGTCTACAGTGAAAAATTGGCTGACTAAAGCTGGTCATTGTCCATTTAAATGATCAAATAGGTTCATGATCACTATTCCACTAACCCTGATTATATTAAATCACATTCAAGTGTGAAAATAAGTAGGAAAAATAGCATGATTTCCAATTCAATAGTAACCTCTGATATAATGAAAGTCATTTAAATGTAATATAAATACCTTTAATTACTATGTTGCTTGAGGTATAGTAGTAGTGATAGAAATACTACTGGCAGTGTTGATAATAGCTTGATGGAATGACGAAAGTGGGACACTGATTGTGATAAGGAATTTTTACATGTTGTCTCTTGACCCTCTAAAAATCCTATGATGTAGGTACTAATACCATCCTATAATTTATAGTCTTACCTTAATTCACAAACTAGCTTATATATTTTCAAACCCTAGTAACTATCAGTCCTGTATTTATCAGTCAATAAAAAATTTCACGTTTCTTACTCGTATGTTATAGGTGTGTGCAACATAGCAGTTTAGGGAAATGAAATATCTTTTATCATGAAATATTATACTTTGCTAAATCAAGATTTATTATAGCTGTTTGAAGCTTTCACCTGGGGGAATTTTCTGTCATACAAGTCACAGAACTTCTATTTGTTCTGCCTAGTTTAGCTTTTCTCTCTACTTTGTTGGATAAAATAAAAAGATGTGACAAAAGGAGACATTAATACCCACAAATCCATCTCCACCAAAGTGAAAATCGGTAGCTTTTATGACCCCTTTGGCAAGGGGCTCCTCTTAAGAGGAAGCCACAATTATAAATAATACTAATAGCTATGGTGCTAGTAACAGTAGTCCATTTGTCTTAGAACATTTTTTTATGTACTTTTACTTTTCCAAGTGAATCAAGATAAAGTTCATAGTATCTCTATTATTGTTGTAGTGTAGACATGATTCAGAAAGAAATAAATGTTATTTTCTTGACTGTTAAAATGTACTATAAGGGATCATCAATCATTAGTCAGGTTATAACAATCTTAATGTTCCTAAGTCTCAGTTATTTCCAAGCTTGTTTGACCTAGAACAAGACCTTGGGAAGTAATTTTAGATAGAAAGCAAAAAGGTAAATAGACCCCAATCTGTTATAAATGATTACTTTTGAGTATGTGGTCAAGTAAAGAACCAATCTTTCCAAGTGAATCCTTCCTAAATTGAATCCCTATATACTTCTTATATGATCATATGGTTGAAATTAATCAAAGATGACTCAACAATAATCTTGATTAAGCATACAAAACATTTTCAAGGAATTAACCAATTCAACACCAGTCAAACACTATTAGTTCTCTCACTTTCTACATTTGGGTGTACAATTTAAAAGTAATATGGAATAAAGATGAAGTTTTTTTAAATTGCTGAATATGTTTTTAAAAAGTCAAGATCAAGGTAAACCATATCTGTTGTGAAAAATTGAACCGTGTCAAATCAAAGGATGCATTCCAATGGATAAGAAGATAGTAGAGCAACTATTAGTTTACGTGTTTTATATTTTCCAAGGATAAATGCCTGTTGCAGTCTCCTTTCTTCTGCATGCATATGTTTGTTTGCCCAATTACTTGGGATTTCTCTCAAATAATCACTTTGTTATATAATTTCAACTAGACTCAAGAAGTAATTCAAGGTAAGTGTTAAATATTTCTAATAAATAATAAATATTTTTTTCAGTGATTTTGACTGTTCATATTGCTTTAATTCATTTGACAAACTTGGTAAAGTTGGCAAATAAAGAAACCTCACACTCCAATCTTGATTATAGCCTTGAGTGGCTTCAGGGTCTTGTTAGTAGTGCTATTCTCTCAGAATCAGTAGAATTTAGGATCTTATTCTTCCAAATCAGCCTCCTCTTGCATTGTCCATAGTATCTGTATTTGTATCTGTACTTCAGTCCTCCTAAACTTCCAGATTTGGTTCTCTGGTTTCAATCTGGATTCAACCCACATCCTTGTCCCTCACCAGGGCCACAGGTTTGTCAGTGCTTGTTGTATCATGCGCATCCCATCTCTGTTTCCTCATTTTGATCTCATTAGTTCAGAGTTTTATCAAACATATATGTTCTCATTATGTTGCATAAATTATTTATTATTACTCCATAACATATAAGATAATATCCAAACTCTTTAGCCTAACATTCAAGATATTTCAACAATATAAACCAGCAAAAACATTCTATCCAATTTCCCTTTCATTTCTTTTACATTCTACTCCACTGAGCTTTATCATTTAGCTGTCTTGGAAAATGCAATTCTCTTCTCTGCCTTTATATGTTTACTTCTGAGGTTCTCTTACCCCCCTTCCACCAATGCCTATTCCCTTCTTAGACCTCACAACAGTGATCTGATCCTCAGATCACTTCAGTTTATAGTAATCATTCCTGCATTCGAAGCCTGAGAGACCATTATTCTCAACTTCACTGTTATTCTGTGTTCTTCTTTAGGATGGGGCCATTCTTTAGATCTCTCCTTTGAGCCTATTTTAGGACTCTTTAGATATCATCTAATTTATTTTTGAAAGTATTCAAATAAAGCTACTTAGGAAAATTCAATACACTGAATTTATTATTCCAAAAGACTTGCTGTGATGCCAGTCTTCCTCAGATCAATACAGAAGCACACCATGTAAGCACTGAGACATGTGGATGATGGCACTCAGAAACTGTGAGGACTTTTGTTGATGGGACATTTCAGTGAAGTCCTTGATTTTGCAGGCCTGTTATTGCATATGGCCACCCTTAGAGAACAGCAAGATTAATACTATTTTGGATGAACATTAATATGGGACAGACTAATCTACAACTGACAAAAATTCACAGGCTAAAAAAGAACAAGATTTTGGGAACAATCTGTCACAAAGTCTAAATTAATGAACTTATTTTGACATTTATTTTGAACCTACAAACAATGGCATTAAATCTTTCCTAGACCTTTGTGTATGATTTCAAATGCTCTGGATATTCCAATATCTACTCATAAAAAAGCATCCAGGTGCCCCTACAAATTATCAAAATGTCCAAGAAATGTTTACTATGTCAGAAATTAAAAATACAGTTCCTAGATAACCTCTTGCACAGAGAAGATTATTTGACCACCTGTTCATATACAGAGAGTATGTCTTTGTCTCTGCCAGATCAAAGGGTTCCAAACAGATCAGGTAGATGGTTGGTTGAAATAGAAATTTTTAAAATAGCTATGTTTTAAAATAAACCTAGTTTGACTAGACCAGAGAAAACAGACATAAAAGACAGAAGCAATAAAGAATTACTCTTCCTTCAGAAATTTTATTGGGTAAGAATGTCTCATTCCAATAAGTTTAAGTCCCAATTAGTTACTGAATTTGACAATGCAAAATAGTAAGTCATAATACAACTTATGGGAAATACTATAATTTTCTGAAATTGAAAAATAGAAGGATGTGGCATATATATTAAAACAAAGAGTTGATGTTGATCTAGATGCTGTAGATTTATTTTGTAATCTTTCCAGGGTCAAGGTGGGAGGGAGGGGGTCTCACCAACAAGGTAATGGAAAATAGTTTTTGGAAGAGAAAATGATGTGTTCCAGATCTAGCTCTGGCATATAATAGGTATATAGCCTTGTGGAATACTACCTAACTTTTTGGTTTATATTCTCATTTATAAAGTGAGGATTCCTTCATAGAGTGATAGTGAGGATTAAATAAAATGATATATGCAAATTACATAGTACTGTACCAGGTACCCAGGCATTTTTATTATATGAGCTCTTCTCTTCCTTTGGTAATAAAAATAATCTAGCTATGGAAAATAAAGATTTTATTGTTTTTAAGGATTTTGTATATAGATTATCATTGACAGAATAATAATATAATACAGGGTCCGGCACAGATAATGCTCCTTTTTTATTACAAAATCATAAGCATGTAATTATGTAACATAACAATATCATACTCGAGCACACCATATGACATTTTAGGTGAAGTGTTCAAATTAAAACTGTAACTTGTTATACCCATATAATTACCCTACACTTAATAGGCATTACTCCTGCCAGATTCTGTATATAGATGTATAACTGTTTGCTGCCTCAATACCTGTCAATAGAATTATAATGAGAGCCAAATGTGTAGTTTTAAATTTTCTAGTATTTTTAAAATATAAAAAGAAACAGAAAATTAATTTTACTAATGTATTTAATTAACCTAATATTTGTATAATATTATTTCAACATGAAACTAATATAAACATTATTAAGGAGATATTCTTTATATATTTTGGGGAGTACTAACTCTTGAAATTGAGCATGTTCTTCACATTTACAGCACATCATGGAGACAGCACTGCTGAGGGTGAGACTCTGCACCGGAACTCTCTGTATGGTCAATGCCGGCCAACTGAGATCATACCAGAACCCCTTCCACTGCCTTTCCTGCCAATATTGACAGAATGGATTCTGTCCTCCCCTTGCTTCTTTGCATCTTGGCTTCTAAGCCAAGAGTAGTGTGTGTGCAATTCATGGGCAAAATCTAGGTCATGCAAACTAGCTGAAAGGACAGCTGGGGAAGAAATTTTCAATTTCTAGAGTGAACAGTAGTCACTGCCTCTCATAAAGGTTCATGGAGTATGGATTCCTCCCAAAACAGCATAGAGTAGTGTCAGGTTGTTATAGTCCAAAAGAAAAACAATATCTACCTAACAAGCTTGGGTTTTCCAGTTGTCCAGTGGGATAGGATAGCGGTTCCTGAAGAAAATTTTAAAATTAAAAAAAAATTTATATGTTGAAAAACTTTTCTCCTACTATGAATGCAATGTCCAAAATTTATGACTTTGTTGCATGCCAGAAATATAACATGTGGTGGTTTATAAAATCTATAAAAGTATGTTTACTGACCTTCGTTTTTTTCTGAAAAAAATAATGAAGTTCTGACATAACATTTAGAAACCAGAGGACATGTCCGAACAAATACATAGGAATGAATATTCCCATTTTTTATATAGAAAAATAATTGAAATAATTAAGAAAATTAAAATATGTAGAAGTGAATAGGCTAATAAATAACACTCTTATTCTTTGCCTAAGTGTTGGACTGTTGGAGAAATAGTTACACAAGTCAGGGAGATGGAGATAAAAATACTGTGACTTTTGTCACTAGTTTGAAGAATGGGGCTTAGAGGGGAGGAAAAAATGAGGTTGATCATGCTTGCCAGGCAGAGACCTACTAGTATCATTACCTCCCACTCACTGGTTTGGGTAGCTAGAGAAGGAAAGAGACTGAGTTCTAAATATTTAAGAGATATAATATGAAATTCCATCTGATTTGGAAACCTAACCTACTAATTTCTCCCCCTGAACTGCGAGTGAGCAGCAGCTGTGAGCAGTGAGAAAGCGGCAGTGCAGTGACCTCGGAGCCCCACTCTGCCTGAAATCTCTCCACAGGGAATCGTGAAGAGTGAGGAACTCTTCATAAGCTCCATGACAATTCCAACTTTTTGTTTCTTGACACCATTTGGCTTAGCAATGAGCTGGTGGCTCCCCACAGATGTGACTGTGAGCCCCAATTGATATCACCACTTACCCAGATGGTTCTCTGACCCTCATCAAGATATTCTCTTAATTCCAACAGGGCTCTGCTGTGAAGACCACTAGGGAGTAGTGCAGACTTTGGTCTAGAGGCTCTAAAACGAAGTGAAAATGTAACACTATTTAAATCTATTCCAGGACCTGGGTCTATCCATTGCTTAAAGAACACCTATCTCTCCTCCCACATGAACTCTAGACATGCAGTCCACCAGAGTTCACCAGAGGATATGTGCTGAGATTGCAAAACAACAGGAAGATAGCCCCAAAACAGAATGCCATGATATGGAGATGCCCCAAATTTGAGTACCTGTGCCATGCTATTATCAGACTGCTAGGGAAAAACTAAAGTTCAAAGATTAAGAATACAAACAAACTAAACTCCAGAATTCTTAAGTTAAATTCCAAGACAAAGTTCCAAATCAAATTCTCTTGTCCTACGAGTTATAAATCCAATGAATTAAAATTTATTTATTTTTCCTCTACCAACTCTTATACAATAAGAATCTTTAAAACACACACAGGTGACTACTTGATGACTGTCCAAACATCTGCCCCAGGTTTAGAAACACTGGTCCATAGAACAACCCCTAACGTGAAGTCACGCATCCCTTTCAGGAGAAAACCCATGATCAGTGACACAATAAGCAGTAAGTGGGGTCAAAAACTCCCAGTCCCTCCTTACAAGTGAGTTTTTTGGGCGATGCATTGTTACATTTTCCTGAGGAGAGGGGAATCTCTTCCCAGTTAGAGGAAGAAGTCAGTTTCTCATCTTAAAAATGGGGGTGTCATGGTTCCAAGGTGGTGTCTGCAGTCTCACACTCCAGAGTTTGCTGGGCGTACCTGAGGATGCTTCTGCCATTCACAGTACAGCTGGCTCAACAGACCCCAGTTGGCAGATTGAAATTCTAGCCTGAGACTCCTTGGATAGTTGGTATCTTACGGGTAACTACATACACAAAAATGACACAAATCCAGCAAAATTTCCCAGGCCTCTAGACATCTGGGTGTGTTTGATAAGGCATTACCCTCGATTCTAGCTATTCTTTGATACATCCCAGTATCTCATCATTGAATTTGAGATTATCTAGATCAACTCTTCTTCCAATGCAGTGATCAATCCCTTTGGATCAAAGTTCCACATGGCATCATTCAAGAGCATCAAGAGCATTGTCCTTCTCTCCATGTTCATATACCCCAAGTCATTAGTAAACCTCATGGAGTGCTATGATGTAAGGTATATTCTCTAGAGCATTTGGGTGGTTCTTATATACTATGTGATTTTACATTCTTGTATCTTTACTTCACAGGCTGATAAAGGCTGATAAATTCTCATGGCCACCATTCAATATATTACCAAACAACTATTTTTGAAAAATACATTACAGAATAGTTGTATATTTCCTTTTCCCTTTTTGTAATGCTAGAAGCCAAACTTTGGAACACTTGAAACATTACTCTGATGATTATTAACCTCATGAACACTGTGGGAATCACTCCCCACTGCTTTATGGTGCTCTGCTTTTGGAGACAGAAAAGTCAGGTATAGTTTTTCCTTTTATCGGATACCAAACAGCGGATGAAATCATATTCACACATACTATTAAGAAGCATATCTGTCTTGAGAGAAGACCAAGTGGAAGGCCCTGAAGACTAGAATCTCTTCTCTGAACAGGTGTCAACCAATCTGGGGGCACATTTACAAGTGGCATCCTGCTGTCAGCTCATGACGCCTGGTTGTTTTTTCTAATCTTCATGGGAAAAGGTTCCATCCATTGGGATAATTGTAGCTTTTTAACACATTTCACCATAATTAGTGAATCTGCATGTCAGTGTTTTCTAGCAGATTCCCTGATTGAATTGGAGACCGTTTTAGTTCTCCCCATGATCTGTCAAAGATAAAGAATTTGTTTACTGTAAATTGCACACCACTCACTCCTATATGCCATCTGCCACACTTAACTGCACAGCGCTATGATTTTCTAATAATAGCTCTTTGAGTTTAAGAAAAATAGTCAAAGGTGTTAATCATATGTGCTAAGGGAATATTTACCTCTATCAACCAGCCTTTTACTTCTTTGTGGGATTCTCATTTTACTGTACTAACTTAAGATGACACTGTATTTCTATGAAATAGTGCAGAGTCAAGCAGCGTTCAGAGATTCCCCTAAGTTGCTGTCATTTAAGATAATTTTGAGAAGTGCACTTCCAAGAAAAGGTAGAAACACTCATACTTCAGAAAATAATTTAGATTTTTAACATGGCTCTATTGTCAGGTCACAGGCCAAATCTGCAAAGTCTGACTCTGGATCTGCCTCACCTCCTCCTTTACTGTTTTCTCCTTTTTCTTTCGTCTTTTATGGAAATCTTGGGTAACAATGAAGTCTATGGGTCATGTTCTCAACTTTTCTTCACATTCCAAATGGATAGCCTTAGCTACCATACTGGAAAGTGTAAAAAAGTTATTTTAATGCACTTTTAACCAACAGGCCTCCTGTGCTAACAGGACTTCCTTCAAAGAAAAGAGTTGCTAAAATTTATCCATCAAGGGCAACAATGGCTAGATGCTGTAAGACCTTATTGGTAAGAAGTCCTCAGAGCCCCTTATATGCAATACCTGCCCTCAGGTAAGCTATCTATCTGTTCTGGTAGAATCAGAAACAATTAAATCTTTTATTTTTAGACATGAAAGAAAACTAACAATAAAGCCACTCACTCACTGTCTCTTTATGAAGTATTGCAGTCTATTGCTCCTTGAGAGTTTTGTTTTTCCATTTGGATAACCTTAGAGAACACTGTGTGATGGAGGAAAGCCAGCTGGCTGGACTTGAAGGACAGGTTGATCCCTCTTTCAACATTTAATATTTATGTTCTCAAATATATCCCCAAACATTTGGGGATATTGATGTTACAACTTTATTTTGTTATCTCTGAGTCATTGCATTGCCAGAGCTCTCATTTAACTAACTGTGATGAAAGAGCATCACAGATAGTCTGTCTTGCAGAGGACAAGCTATAGACTTTTCTTTAGAAATTCATCATTTGTACTTTGATATTTTTGTTACCCAATGTCCCCTGTGCTCACAAGCTTGTGGATAAAATAAAATTGCATTTGTATTTATGACTAAATATCAATGGCTTTAAAACCTCACTTAGCTGACTAGCAAGGTGTCCTTCCCCAAACTTTTTAAGGTTCTCCAGGGATGCTTAGACATGTCCATGAATCAGTTATCTTAGAAGAAGTAGAAATTCAGATCTTTCGTCTGCCCCACTGAGGCTGACAGCCAGGCAACTTTATCTTTCAGGTGCATCCAGGCAATCAGGAGCTTCCAGGTTCATTGGAAACTAATCTCCTTAAGTCAATGTGGGCAACCTCAGGAGCCCCAGGAGATTCACAGAGATAATGCTCAGTTAAATTTTCTGACCCTCCAGGTTCTAAGGTCTCACTTGTTTGTCTGATTGCTATCATCATTGAACCTCCCACTTTGTCCAACCATGAAGTTTCCTTTCAGTGCAAAGAAGAACATTTATTTCTTTTGTATCACACTCAGTAGGGAAAAACAAACAATATTTTTTAGATATGATGCTTTAAGGCTTTGGATGTATATACACAGAGTCATATTTCCAGACATACCCATACTGCAATAGTGACTGACTAAAGATGGGTTCCAAAGTTAACCAAAACCAGAATCCAGAAGTCACATTCCCACCTGGAACACAGGTCCAAACACTTTCTTTCTTATGGTAAGTTCATTTTCTTTAAAAAAAAGTTCTCATTGCAAAAGGCATGGCTTTATATTTGAACTTTAATGTCAATGGTGGGTTGGTGAGTGGGGAGAAGAAGAGTCCTGGTCCAAGTTCTTTATCTTCCAGGAGACTCCAGTTGCTCTATATGCATTTGTGACATTAAATATATATATTGAGAGAGGGTTTTCCCCACTTCCTCCAGAGCCAACCCACTGGGGAAGAAACAACATTACATGTTTCTCATGATTATATCTAAGCACAGATTTTCACTCAAGCAAAACTCCTTGTTAATTTTATATATTTTCGGTACTTAGAATGAATGTATTCATTTTTGCTGAAGTATGCCCCCAAATTTATGATAAAAGGATAGAATTGGCATTGTGAGAATTGGATTTAAGATAATCATTATAATGTAAAGGATATGTATGAACAAGAGTCTATTTTTTTTCCAACTGAGAACAATAGCATTAATTTAAGTTAATGAAATGCAGCATAAACTTAAGATCTGTAAATTATGCGGTATGTTTTCCTTGACCCTCTTTCCTTTTTTTAACTACCCATGTACTCATTATATTGTTATTCAGCTAACATCTATTTATCTTTTAACTAGGTTATGTCTTAGCAACACTTGGATGAATTAAATATAATTCTTACTTTTAAAGAGTTCATGGTGAGCAGAAACTACACAGGTTTAACACACACACATATACCTTGCACAGTATCAGCAATTCAAAATGGGTCTGAGATTTTACTCTACTCAAATGCTTAAAAAGTGGGTCTGCTATGGTTTTGTAGATGCTAACATAAGACATGACATTCTTGGGACAGAGAAAAGGACTTTATTACTCATTGTACAGCAGACAGCATGAGCTTCATGTTCTCATAGATTCCTTCCTCACCTCTACCAGGTTCTATTGGAGTGATACAAAGTGGCTCAGGAAGATGTGTATACAGGAGGTTGGTATCACAGTTGAGGAATCCTAAGTTTATGAAGCTCCCATCTTATAAAGGAGACTGCTACCAAACTTGTCTAACCTTCACCTTGGTGGGCAACATTACATTATCTTCATTATCAAGACAGGTTATGAAAAACCGGCCTTTTCTCCCCTTGAAGGGAGACACTATCTCTGTCTTCTAAGGAATTTTGAGATACAGATACCCTTGAAAAGAGAGTTAGAAGCAAAAACAGCCCATGTTTTGCTCTGTTCAAATGGGCAGAAATATGAAGCCCATGGAGATCTGCCTCTCAACACATATAATAACAATAATAACAACGGTGTGATATATTCTCTAAAAGAGTTATGGATATGCCACAGAAGAGGGCACAACCGTGTCTGCCTAGGGGAGTCTAGGAATAAGAGGAGATACTTTTGAACTTGATATAAAAGGGGAAGAAATCCAGACAAAGGAAACTTCAAAAACATGGGAGCATCAACTGCTGCTCCATGACTGCCCCTAGTGTGTGGAAAGGCCCCACCTCCGCTGTATGCGGCTTTGAGGTCTTCCTTTGGTGTGGGAGGGTTATCTAATGCTCCTGTGAGCATTGTGGCTTTGGAAGTACAATGAAAACCAGCTCCCTGCATATACCACCTGGAGATCTGTTCCTTAACAGTTTTCTTAAGAATTTGTACTGCTAAAATCTCTCTCACCTTACAGCTTCCTTGCTGCCTTTTTTGTGATGGGGTTAAGGAAATGATTTCTCTTGGACTTGGAGAACAGAAGAATAGCTGATTGGTTTTGACAGTTTACCCCTCACTGTCTGTAGCTTATATGTGTGCACATGAAGGTCTGGCCCAAATAAACGGAGTCATGGAGACACAATTTTAGAGCTGATTCATTCATAGGAGTTATCTAGTTTTTCCCTCATTTCTCTTATTTTCCTTACTTCCTCTTTTTCTAAAATACTTCAATTAGTTATTATATTTTGTGCTCCATGCTGGGGATACAAAAATAAAGGACAATGGATTTTTTCCTTCGGTTGCTCACAGAATAGCAGGGATGAAGAGATATTGTCAGTCAATTAACAACAAACTAAGGTATCGGTAAGTTCTAAGACAAAAGGAACTGCAAGGTGCTTTGGTTAGGGAATCTGATTCAGATCAGGATATCGTAAGTGAACATTCAGAGGAGATAATTCTTAAATCGGGTCTGGAAGGATTAGCAGGAGGTATCTAGGGAAAGAATGGGTAGGCAGGAGGTTAGTCCCTATCACATGCTAAGGAGTCTGGATTTCATCTCAGTTGGTACTAGGAAACTTTTGGAGGATATTTATCAAGGAAGTGATATGATCAGACTTGCATTTTAGAATGATTACTTTGGCAGCAATGTGGAGAACAGACTGAAAGAAGAAACAATGGAGACATGAAGATCAATCGAGACATCCTTACAGTGACCTAGGCAAGATACGCATATTGAAAGGAATGTCTGGAACAGCACTGCAATGAATAGAATTGATAAAGGTGGGGAAATAGGAGAGAGTGAGGATTCAAGGATGACTCAAGTTTGTGTTTGGGTAACTGGGTAGGTGGACTATCATCAGACAAGATCTGGAGAAAGAATATTTGGTAACAGAGATAAGATTAGTTCAGATTTTGACATATGTGACTTCATTATCTCTGTATCGTCTATACAGAAATGAAATTTTGACTTGGATTTATAAATACAGAAACTCACTTTTATTCTGCCCCTTCATCCCTCAGTCAGTATTTATGCCAAATTTTCATTTCTTTCTGCAGTCCCTTTTGAAGTCATCATGCTTGAGCAATGGACAGCAAAGCATTTCGAGTTCTCTCCTTCACTGAGCACATTTCTCTTATCTGAATGCTCATACACCTAAAAGTAGTTCCTTCATGTAAATCTTTGCCCCTTACAGAATGTGACTCGAATTTACTGTAAGTTTCATACCTTTATTTGAAAGCCATTTAATTCAATGGGTCTGTGTTATTAAACTGTTTTTTTTTAATAGATCTACTTTTCTTTTGCCCTCTCTGGGAGAAAGTGTTAGAAGTGTTTTGATTGTTCGGCAAGTATGTATAGCATTCTCAGAACTCTTCAGCTTGCCCAATACTTTCTGAATCTGTTATACCTGGAAATTGTAGATTCATATCATAATAAAAGATAGTTTCAATTTTTTGTTACTGTGCTGTTTGTGGAACTTGGTTGCTACATTATACTCATTCAGCATGAATTATTTAAGAATAAGACATATCAATACAGGCATTTACACACTTATTATATATATTTAATTTCAGCTTCCAGATGGGGAAAAAGAGACAAATAAAGTGGAGAAGGGGGAGGGAGCTAGCCCTTTTAGTCCCCAGGAAGTCACTCCAGCTCCAGAGGGAGGGACTTGCAATAACTGGGGAGTGGGGGAGGTGCAACAATAATGGCTAATCACCCCTGGCCTGCACGTCTTTGATCAGAAGCAGCAGGGTCCTTTTTGCTCGCTGTGTTTCCTGCATGCTGTGTGCCAGCTGCTCTGGAATATGGGAACGCATGTATCGCTGCCTGCCAAGGAGGGGATGGTGGGGTAGCTGCTACTCTGCTGGATGGAAATTGACTAAAATTAACTATAATTTACTGCCCAAGACTTCCCCTGGAAGGTACAAACCTTCAGTAGTCTCCAGAGATCCAAAATAGTTACATCAGAGAGATTCTGCTGTGCAATTGTCTGGATGGGGAGACAGATTTCCGGTGCTTGCTAATCTGCCATCTTCCTTTCTTTTTTCTTTTCTTTTTCCTTGTTTTTTCTTTCCTTTCCTTTTCTTTTTTTTTTTAAGATTTTATTTATTTATTTTTAGAGAGGGAAGGGAGGGAGATAGAGAGAGAGAGAGAAACATCAATGTGTGGTTGCTGGGAGTCATGGCCTGTAACCCAGGCATGTACCCTGACTGGGAATCAAACCTGCGACACTTTGGTTCGCAGCCCGCGCTCAATCCACTGAGCTACGCCAGCCAGGGCTATCCTTTTCTTTTTTCTTCTCTTCTCTCCTTTTGTTTCATTTTTTCCCTCCCTCCCTTCCTTCCTTCTTTCTTCTCTCTCTTCCCTCCTACCTTCTTACCTAACAACCTTTTTTTTTTTTTCCTAAGAGCCAGTTTAGCAGTATACTGCCACAAAGGCTGCTGCTCTGTGTTCCTTGCTTTAAGTTGTGTTGGGATCAATTGGGCCAGCTGCTCTGACTTCAGTTCTCCACAACGCCCCCGGGCCACTCCCCACTGCTGCTTTGACACACTGACCTTGGGAGTTATTTAGGTGTAAGCGTTTGTACCCGGTGGTCCCAAATTCTTTTCAAAATCTGGATCCCATTCTTCTCTTGCACAGGATTTTCAAGTGTGTCCTTTCCTATCATTGGACTCTCCAATTCTGTACTGTATCATCATTTCTCATTACAGATTGGACCATTTATATAAGAATGCACAGAAACAATACAAAGAACTGAGTGACGTTGCTACAACAAATTCTTCACTTTTCCTTCTATGACTTTGGAATAAGGCATTAGTTTTACATTATTTAGTGAAACTAAATTAATACAAAAATCCCTAACAACTGAGAAGAAATGGAAACAAGTAGATTTAAAAGTAGATCATGTTTGTGAGGAGTGAGCACCTAGCTGTCTTACCTAGCTGATACTTAGTTTGTGCAATGCCATTTGCTGGGTGTCTGTGGCAGCTCAGATGTCTAGTTAGGATGGGAAGTGAGACTGAGTTTCTGGAATTTGAAGACAGCAGGTGCCAAAAACACAGGCTAAGGAAGTAGGTGACAGAAAGGCAAGTTCAGTTAGTCCACAAAACAGCATTGGATAAGAATGGAATCTTCCACAGCAAGAAAAATTTCTACAAACTCATATCCAGAAATGTATCATTTTATTTATTGCCTTATAATTAAAATTAGTCTCTGTCTTAAATCTTCCCCTCTCTCAATCACTACGTTTATGTGACATGCTGGTAACATCATGAACCATGCAGATGACATCTCCTGACTACTTTCCCTGACACCTTAGGCCATTTGCGATGTTTAATCCTGCTCAGAACTTTAACCGCCAGCTGGTTTTTCTAATTTGCTCTATTCACCAAGAATTATTCATTGTTCTTATTCTCCCTGTCCAGGCATATGTTCCATGTCACCCCAGGGGTAGTTGTCATGTCACACACATGTTGCTGATAATCTTGGAATTGTCTTTTCTTCAAACCAGTGGCTAATGTAATGCTTATTTTAATATAATAATCATTATATTTCTTAGGCAACAATCATGTAGTTTATCTTCAATGTTGTTTTTTTAAATGACTTAAATTTTTACAATTACTGTTCCTCTTGCACAAAATGCTATTAAATGACAGAGTAACTAGCTGTGTATGCATTCCCAAGGTTCTTTAAGGATTTTACAGATTACATAGCAGGCCATTTCAAGGATGTCTCTCTTGATAGAGACATTTCTGGAGAAAAGAGTGGTGAAATTAAACGAAATTTAGTTCGAGGCCTAATAACACTCCACTGGGTTGTGTAGGTTACTAGTTTCTTCAAAGGGATTTTAATCCAGCTAACATCTATCAGAAATTGCTTAAATAGTTCATCATGAATATCAGTTTTCAGAGGGGCAAGGTTTTATGTTAGATTACATAAGATTCTGTCTCAGAGCAGATTGGGGATAGTTGTTAGTTCAAAGGCCTCCTTTGACAGACAATCTTCGAAGATCTGTCTCAGTAAAAAAAAAAGGTTCTCATTGCAGAGCTGTGCTAAGATCATTTATTGAGTTTTACATTTTTAATAAATGCAAAAATTAGACACAGGTTAATTTATTACATGTACGTGTATATATATATGTAATAAATTATACATACAGACACACAGAGTCACACCAGGCCTTCCACAGTGTTTCATTATAATGCATTCCTTTTCCTAAATCACAGGAATATTTCTAAAAAAAAAATCCTATGACAACTCAGTCTTAGCTGTTTTGTATAATCTGTGGATTAAAGCTTTTATTTTATCTATGTTCTTTTTAATATGGCCTAGTTTATTTACCCCAGTCCAATTAAAATGTTGATTAACACTCTTGCTTTTTACTTAACAAAACTAAAGTTATTCCATAATAAGGACAGAGAATTAACTTATAGTCAGAGATTTAAAAAAAATACAGGCTGCATTATTGTCCCAGAATTTCCTTTTCTTTCCTTTGCTTCATTCACTCTCTTCTGTTCTCCTCACCCTCCCCTCCTCATTTATCTCCTTCTTCATCAACTCTTCCTCTCTTTCCTCTCCTTAGTCCTCTTCTTTCCATTTCCTTCTCTTTTCCTTTTTTTTATTTTTATTTTTTTCATTTTTTCTCCCCCTTCTTCCTCCCTGCCTTCCTTCCTTCCTTGTAACTGCTCTTGTTGCCTTACCTACTCCGAGGAAAAGGACTAATCAACAAGTGGCTGGCTCTTTTCTTCTAGGACTGCCCACCATCATCTAAAAATTACTCACTGCTCTTTGTTATACCCCTGATAAAGTTTATCACTGTATCTGGCCTTCCAGGCATGGTGACATATATTTCACTGTAAGGCTGGAACTCTAGTTACAGAGTAGGTATCAGACCAAGTTTCATATATGAAGTGCAGTTCTAATTCCTTTAGTGTGGGCTTATCATACTTGATTAAATGAGCTTAGCTTTCAAGTGTGATGTTTCTGTTATGGTTATGATTATAAATTTGGTTTATCTAATTATATTGAAACTATGCAAACAATCACCTTGTCATGAGCAGTACAGGGAAACAATAAAGGCAATATCCATAATATTTGACTTATAACACAAGCAGTCTTACAGCAAGGCCAATCCACACATGTGATTTTTACAGAATTGTCATATAAACACCATCAGTGGTTTGATTATTTAAAGATATTTTGTGGTTAGAATAAGTAAACTGTATCTCCACATCTTTTTAACTAAAACAATCATGGTTTTCTGGAGTTCACCCCATGTAAAAATCACTTTAGAGCTCCAAATATTAGAGATAGTTGTATTAAGTTCTTTTGAGAACCTGCTTGTTACATTTATAGTTCTTGCATTAACTCACATTTTTTATAGATCCCATTTGATTTTTTTATACAATTATATTATCCATGAATAATGATAGTTTTACCTCTTCTTCTACAATACAGATTTCTTTTATTTTTGTTCTTACCCTTGTTACAATGTCAACTAGACATGGGGAGATCATGCATCCTTATTTCTGATATTAAGGTAAAAACATTCACCATTAAGTATAATGCTCTTTTTCAGGTTGAGGAAGTTCCCTTCTCTTCTTGGTTTGTTAAGAGAGTTTTAATCAGGAAAGGATGATAGATTTTGTCAATTCTTTTTCTGCATCTAATGAGATATTATTTTGTCATTGGACCGGGTCTGAGCTGAGGCTAGTCCTGTTTGGGCATGGTCTGGGATGACAAGGTTTTTGACTTGTGTAGGAAAGAAGTTAAGTCCAGCTGAAAGTAAAAATAAGTTTATTGATGCTCAGAATAGTGAGGCAAAGGAAGGGCCCTTGAAGACGGGATCAGGGGATCAGCCTGGGATGAGCTGCTGCTGCCCACTGCTCCCTCGGTTGCAGGACTTACTGGAACCTTTAGAGCTTAGGATAGAAGAAGCAAAAGTACCTGCCTGAGCAGATGGCACAGGCATGCTCAAAGAAGAGTGCATGCTGGTGTTCTTTGTCCTGAGAATTTTTATCTATTTTTCTATACAAACAGATTTTAAGGGAGGTTCCAGGGAGGATCCCAACAGAATGTTTATTATATTTTTGAGGAAAGTATGAAGACATCTCAGAAGAGCTTTGTCTTTTTTTTAAATATATTTTATTGATTATGCTATTACAGTTGTCCCATTTTCCCCCCTTCACTCCCCTCCACCCTGTACACTCTCTCCCACCCATATCCCCCCTCCTTTAGTTCATGTCCATGTGTCATACTTATGAGTTCTTTAGCTTCTACATTTCCCATACTATTCTTACCCTCCCCCTATCTATTTTAAACCTACATTCTATGCTACTTATTCTCTATACCTTTTCTCCCTCTCTCCTCCTCCTACCCCCCTGTTGCTAACCCTCCATGTAACCTCCATTTCTGTGGTTCTGTTCTTGTTCTAGTTATTTGCTTAGTTTCTTTTGGTTTTGCTTTAGGTGTGGTTGTTCATAATTGTGAGTTTGCTGTCCTTTTACTATACGTGTTTTTTCTTTATCTTCTTTTCTTAGATAAGTCTCTTTAACATTTCATAAAATAAGGGCTTGGTGGTGATGAACTCTTTTAACTTGACCTTATCTGAGAAGCATTTTATTTTCCCTTCCATTCTAAATGAGAGCTTTGCTGGATAGAGCAATCTGGGATGTAGGTCCTTGTCTTTCATGACTTGGAATATTTCTTTCCAGCCCCTTCTTGCCTGTAAGGTCTCTTTTGAGAAATCAGCTGACAATCTGATGGAAACTCCTTTGTAGGTGACTGTCCCCTTATCTCTTGCTGCTTCTAGAATTCTCTCCTTCATTTTTACCTTGGCTAATGTAATTATGATGTGCCTTGGTGTGTTTCTTCTTGGGTCCAACTTCTTTGGGGCTCTCTGTGCTTCCTGGATTTCTTTGAAGTCTATTCCCTTTGCAAGATTGGGGAAGTTCTCCTTTATTATTAGTACAAATAACTTTTCCACTTGTTGCTCTTCCTTTTCTCCTTCTGGTACCCCTATAATTCGGATGTTGGAACATTTAAAGATGTCCTGGAGGCTCCTGAGCTTCTCCTCATTTTTTTTGAATTCTTATTTCTTCATGTTTTCCTGCTCAGTGGTTTTTTGTTCCTTCTGGTCCACTCTATTTTTCTGAGACCCAGTTTCCTTCCCATCCCTATTGGCTCTCCATGCATCTTCCTTCATCTCTTTTATGGTAACCTGCATTTTTTCATCTAATTTTTGCCCCAAATCAACCAATTCTGTGAGCTTCCTGATAACCAGTTTTGAACTGTGCATCTGATAGATTGGCTATTTCTTAGTCGCTCAAAAGGATGAGTCCTGGGGACTGATCTATTCTGTTGGTGACATGTCTCTCTTTCCCCCCCACCCCCATCTGGTCGCTCTGGTTACGGTGAGGGACAGAGCCTTAGGTGTTTACCTGGGCTGGGCACCCCAGTCACTAGATTGTGACGTAGTATGTGGGGACAGGTATGGGGACGGGTGTGGGGGCAGGAGGGAACAATGGCAGTAGTTCCGTTCTCCTGGGATCACAGTCCCTTCTCTGGGATCCTGGGTTGCAAGCTCTGCCCTGGTCCACAATCACTGCTTCACTGGGTCGGCGTACTCAGGGTCCACTGCTGCGATCTTGTGCACCCTGGATGGCTTACGCGCAGAGTTCGCACGGAGTTCACGCCAAGCTCTCCCTGATCACCGTGCGCTGCTGCCTACCTGTGCCTGCCTGGCTCCGCCCCTCCTACCAGTCTGGATGAACGGGTCTAATTCAACTTCTTGGCTGTCCAACTTCCATTCAGATAAATTCTCTATCAGTTCTGGGTGTTATTCTAGCTCTAAATTGTTGTTGTTCTAATCTTGGTTGTGTGTGGAGGTACGGTGTATCCACCTATGCCTCCATCTTGCCAGAAGTCCGAGTTTTGTCTTTTGACCTTTTATGGATCTTTTGCTTTTAATCATAATAGCATTGGGTATATCATTAAGTATGTTGATGTATTAAAATGAGCAAGTAATGGAATTTGGGGTCATTCTCTGGTCAGTTTCACCTCAGTCAAGGATTAGCCTGGATCTAACTAGTTTTTGTATCTACCTCTCTGAATATAGTAATTTAAACCATCTGCTTTTTTAGGCAATTTTGTTAGGGAGGGTGGGGTCCTGTGATTTATTAGCTGGCTGTCAGTTGCTCAGCTGCCCCTGCCCTTTGTTCAGTCATTTATCTCACTTTCCTCATTCCACTTGTCAGGGAATGTTTCCTCATTCCTTACTAACCTGCCTCAATATGTTTTTTTCTGTTCTAGTTGTTCAATATGGTGAATTATATTCATTAATTTTTTGAATGATAAACCAATCTTGTAATCCAAGATAAATCTCATTTATTCACCATGTATTATACTTTTTATATATTGTTGGATTCAGTTTGCTAAAATTTTCTTTTGAATTTTTGCATTTATGTTCTTGAGGGATACTAATTTGTAGTCTTCTTTTCTTGTAATATCTTTATCTGGTTTTAATATCATGGTAATGCTCTTTTATAATAAATTGAGCAATATTGCCTCCTTTTTTATTTTCTGAAAGAGTTCCTGAAGAATTGATACTAATTGATATTATATCTTGCTAGATATTTGGTTAAATTCACCAGTGAAGTCACCTGGGTTGGGACTTTTCTATGTCAGAAGGTTTTTTTTTAAGTAAAATCTTAATTTCTTTAATAAATATAGGGCTATCTAGGATATTTATTTTTTTCTTCAGTGAATTTTGGTAGCTTGTGCTTCAAGGAATTCTAAGCTATTTACTCAATAGCGGTTCTCCCTTCTGTGCCATGACCTAGAAACACTAACAAAGTAGCTGGCTGGGCAATCACAGAGCTCACCTCATTTGTTTTCCATTTCTCATGGATCACTGTCTTTCATTTCCTGATATCCAATGTCTTCAAACTCCTTCATATATTTCATATATCTTTTGTTTGTTTCTTCTAATTGTTTATAGTTATGAAATATACCAAAGCAACTCAACAGTGAATATATATATTTTTTAAAGTACATGAGAGAAAAACTGGTCCTTGTTTCTCCATTTTGGCAAGAAGCAGTGATCTTGACCCAGGTGTTTAAAACCTAGAAATAAAATTTTATTAGAAGTCAATTTCTTGGGCATCATTGTGTCAGCCCATGTTCATAAATGTTAGCATACTTCTACCCATATTCAAAGGTTATACCATCACTAAGTTATGTTTGTATTTAATTACATTTTCCCTAAATGAAAGTAATCTAGGATTGGTTGAGCTTCTATTTCTCATTGAACTAAGGAAACTCTGAAGCATATCTATCTTAACTCACTACTGCTAGTATTCTTCCTGTTCAAGGCATAATCCTCTGTAACATGAGAGGGAGTCTGTGCTTCAAGGGAGTATCAGAGATTATATATATATGTATATAAAGCACCTGGTCAACTTTAAAACTTGAGGGCTTCATCTGGAGAAGATCAACAATGAAATGGTCATTGCATAAAATCACAGGTGTTCAAGAGCAAGAAATCACCACAGTGTTGACTATGTTATTAATCATAGTAATAGATTATAATAACAAAGGCATGATAGCTTTATAGAGGTGAGAAATCTTTTATTTTCTTGTTTGCTTATGATTGTTTTAGTTATAAAATATACTAAAGCAGTTCAAGACTCAAAAATCTTTTTAATAGTACATGTAACAGTGGCCAGGCAGAAATCTTTCATCATCTATGTAGAATATGAAGAGAACAAAAGATAATTTGCACGGCCTTGTATTGCAAACAAGCTGTACACTTAAAGACCAATTTTCCTTGTGAGCAATCAGTGCTCACTTCTTTATTATGCATAGATCCCTTTTCAACTGAATCTTACTAGATCTAAGTATCTTTATTTTAAATATATAGACATACACTACACAATAAGATACCTCTTCAGCTTAAATCATTAGTTTTAAAATGCAATTATTTTTATAAGCATATTTTAATACAATATTTTCACCTCACTAGTTTTATCCTTTTAAAATAAATACTAAGAGGAGCAAATGTGTTTACAAATAAACAAGAGTATATAAGTAAAAATTACTGAGTGGTGAGTGAGTATTTTTATTTGATGGTATTTGCAAACCATCTGTTACAAGTAGGGAGTTCTATTTATTTTAATTACTTAAGCATTTCCAAACCTTAGGTCCTAAAGTTAATTAAGTCTAAAGTATTGAAGTTAATTAAGGGTCTTAAAATTACAATTTAAGTTGACATAAAGAACAGTAAATCTACTTGGTATTTAAACATTTATTTTTAAAATTTTACTAAGATAATATAAATAACTCAGTGGGTTTAGGTCATTTGTAACATTGCTTGAAGTTTACAAGAACAATGTTTAATATATTCATTATTTTAATTCAATATAGTTTTATATACATATATACATCTCTGCAATATGAAGATCTCAGTATATGTAATGATTATTATTTTTTAATCATTACAGTTGACATACAATATTGTATTAGTTTCAGATGTACACCCCAGTAATTAGATATTATATAACTTACTAAGTGATCATCCCAATATATCTCAGATCCATCTGACACCATACATAGTTATTATAATATTATTGATTACATGCCCTGTACCATAGTTTACATCCCCATGACTACTCTGTAACAACCAATTTGTACTCTTAGTCCCTTCAGTGTTTTCACACTCATCCCACCCACTTAACTCCCATCTGGCAACTGTCAAAATGTTCTCTGCATCTATGAGTCTGTTCCTGTTCTGCTTGTTCATTGAGTTTGTCTTTTAGATTCAATTATTAATAGATATGTATTTATTGCCATTTTATTTTTCATACTTTTAACTTTTTTTTTTCTTCTAAAGGAGAACCTTTAGTATTTCATGTAATACTGATTTGGTGTTTAGCATTTTCTTGTCTGGGAAACTCTTTATATGTCCTTCTGCTCTAAAGGATAGCTTTGCTGGGTAAAGTAATCTTGGTTGTAGGTCCTTGCTTTTCATCACTTTGATTATTTCCTACAAGTCCCTATGGCCTGCAAAGCTTATGTTGAGAAATCAATGGACAGTTTTATGGGAGCCCCTTTGTATGCAAACTAACTGCTTTTCTCTTGCTACTTTTAAGATTCTCTTTGTCTTGAAAGCCTGATTAATGATTATTATCTGATCTATAAGATAAATATAAGTTATTACCAACTAATTAGGCTCTTCAGAAAATCAGAATTATGCATGAAGTAAAATGCTGTTTGCATTTTATCTGACACTGTGATAATAATGAATTTATTCAAGTATTATCATAACCAAGAATGTTAAATATCATAATTCAAATAAACATCTAATTAATAAATATTTATATAATCAAATTTGAAATATTTATATACTGAAATTAATTTTTAAAAGTAATGATATAGTCTCAATATAGAAAGGTTTCTTAAGGATGGCCTGATGCTTGTTTGTCATTTGTTTTTACATCTTAGTCACCAAGACCCTAACTATTAACTGCAATACAGTTGTCTTCTTTTGGAGACTTTTTCTCCAAAGTCTCCAAAGTTTCTGTAAGGGGAACATATTATTTTTAGAAACAACCATGAAAGATCTTTTCTGTAACACTTAATGTAGGGGATATTGTTTCTATTTAGGCATTCATTTTTTCAGTGATCAATTTCATCAATTATAAAAGTGGATCCAAAGGTCCTAACATCTGCTGGGAAATTTGAAATGGAATTGGATTTATTCTAAGATCTCTGCATTTGCATTGGTTTTCCTAACTACTACATTTCTCAAACTAACACTTATGCAGATTTTTTATTTTCTTCTGAGATGTTATGTTGGCAATGTTCTGATGCACTCTGGATCTCATCCAAAGTGTCCCTTTGACAATTAAACATTTGCTGTTCAGTAAGCTTCCAATCTCAAAACTAGGTCTTAAAAAGTAACAGCCAAAATACTCCTTTCTTCACATTAGAATATATGATACCAGGGTGTTGTAAAAATAACTGATAAAGGCAGGCAGTAATTTATAGTAGGAAACTTTGAGATAAAATCGCTCTAGTTACTAAAAAAATTTCTACCTGATTTAGATAAATTTTGTTTTGGTGGGAAACTGGCTCATTTTACAGTCAGAGGAAATTTGACCTTCAGCAAGTTTACTGAAATCAAATAAAAAATCAAGGCTGAGATTATATTCTGAGGTTTCTTATTTATTATTTTAATAAATAGAAAAATGCTCCTAGGTATAGAAATAACTTTTTATATCACCAAGTAGCATCTACAGTATAGTAATAGAGAAGGGAGTATGTCTATAAACTGAAAATTTAGATTTAATGATTACAAATAGGAAAACAAACCTTGGCCTGCTAAAGAGCTTGTATATGCAGGGGAATTTCATGAAGGGCTTTGTTTTAATGGTTTTCTATTCAGGATATGAAATATTCATTGAGCTCATCATGCCTCCTCCCTTTCTTCACCACACTCCATTCTTTTGTATACCTCCTTATTCTTTTAGCGAATAGCTATACAATATCATGGTGCTTAAAACATCTCTTTGTAAATGGTTTTCTTTACTTTTTTTTAACCAGGAGCCAAAAATATTGCACATTTCTATTTTGGAATGTAACAAAAGAGCTTCTGAAAAATACGAATGGTGCAAGTGAGATGAGATGCAGTATTTTTTTAGGAGCCCATTTTTATAGAACCAGATGGTCTACTATATTCTCAAACAAATATGTCACCTATAATTTGATGAATACCTTCCAAAGGAAAATAATTTTTTCAGTAGATAACAGATGGTATCAGTCAAAAGCATATTGAGACACTTTAAGATAAACTTGATGGCTGGAGTGATTTAACCGACAAGATTTTCTACAATGTACCAAGCATATTTTAGGGACTAAATTTATTATCTGCAAATAATTCAGCCTCATTTCCAAACTATATTCCATGGAGAATTAAATGCAACCTGTTTTATATGTTGCTTATAAAAATGATAAAAATTCCAAAGTTGTTTTCTGGCTTTGTTTTTTAAGTGTCTGTTATATTATGCTTAAAGAAAAAAACAGTACATATATAAATGTCTTAAAACAGTAAACAGTTTATACTCAAATATAAAAATATTTTAATAAGACCAAACTACATTTTACCAATAAGGGTATAAAGTTACTTTAATAGTGAACTTTTTCTGGTGCTTTTTTGAAAGCTGCAGACATGAACATGATACAAAAAAAAAAAAAAAAGAATTCTGAAGCTGCAGGTATTTATTATAAAGACATATGTAGAATACAAGTCATATTTTTGCTCTGGTTTCTGGCAAGTGACACAGGCCATGGTTCAGAAACCCAAATATACTGGTAAGTTGATAGTAAGATCTGATGACATACACGAGCATGTAGTGAGGACATACAGTGAAAATCAGAATGTTATCTTTCATTATGCCTCATATCCATACATAAACTGAAGTGGGACCATATCATTTATCATTTTACCTGTGATAGGCATACTTGTAGTTACAAAATGATTATAGATATAAATGGAGATCATCCAGGAAAAAGTGGAATATATATTCATCCCAGGTATATAACTAGTTCCAACATAATTAAAGCTATTGCTTTCTGAGTGGCTGGTTCTAGAGTGCCCATATCTCAACCACTTTAGACATAAGTAGGTGAGTCATGCCAATGATTTTGCATTGTATACAGTATCATTACTGTTTCCAGATTTTCAACATCATAGGCCAAAGACAAGCTTTTAAGGCCATTTACAATTCTGTTTCTTAACATAGATTGCAAACAATTAGGCCCATGTTCATTTGTTTAAATATAATGGTACTGAAATTCTACTTGTAAGTATAATGTAATAAATGATGGGAAGGCAACAATTCCACTGCAACAAATTTGAACTATAAGATAAATTACAAAATTGTATTTTGAAAGATATCGGATTATTGTGTAAACAAAGATAATAGGCAAAATAAAATTCTGGATCAGGCTTTCCTAGAAGAGTTTATGATTGCCAGCCATTTTTTCCTCTGGGAAAGCCCAGGAAGAAGATCAGCCTTAGTGTAAAGAGGGGGATAATACTCAAGGAAAGCTAGATTTTTTTTAAATTGAAGTATAATTGACATATAACATTGTGTGACTGTAAGGCATACAGCATTGATTTGATACATTTATATTATGATAAGTTTGTCATTGTAGTATTTGCTAACATCTCTCATGACATAATTATCATTTTTTTCTAGTGCTGGGAATAATTAAAATATAGTGTCTTAGCAAACTGATGTTTATGATACAGTTTTATTGTCTGTAATGCCTGGGCTGTTTATTAGATATCCAGGGTTATTTAGCTACTATTTGCAAATATGTAGCCTTAAAGAACATCTTGCCTATTTCCCTACTTCCAGCCCCTGGCAACCACCATTCTACTCTGCTTTTTTCAAGTTTGTTTCTTTTGCCAGTCAGATAATAAAACTGACAGAATCTAGAGGATACTCAAAACTACAGTATCTTTTTCTTATGAGATATAAGCTTGGGGACTGGGTCAAAATTTATAAAAGACAGGTGAAATTTCAGGTAGTTCCCTCATTCAGGACACAACACTATATTTGAAGCAGGGTGGAGCAGGAAATATAGAGCCAAGCTCAAAATCTGTAATGAACAGAACAGTATCTTCCATAGATTTTCCAGACTAAACAGATGAAGACTTTCCAGAGTCTAAAGCAAAAATCCATGGTGCCCATACCCAAGGAATATTTTTGAACCAATGGTGGACAGCCTTTTATTAAAACTGTAACTCAGTAAAATTTCTGATTGGATTTAAGTAATCAAATTTTCACCTTATTTGCTGGAGAGGGAAAAAGAATAAACTTTTTCTGTGGAAAATAACACCATCAGTGGGTACTACAATATTTTTACACAATGTCAAACACGCAATAAAATGTATAAAAATATGAAAAGATAGAATGATACGACCTATTAGCAAGAGCAAAACAGGCAATAAGAGCAGACACCCAGATAATCTAGGTATTAGACATAGCTAACAAACACTTTTTAAAAAAATATTGTAAATGTGTTTAAAAAGAGAGAAAAAGATGAACAAGTGAATAAAAATAGTGAGATTTTAGCATAAAATTATAAGTTATAAAATAGAATAAAATTGACATTTCTGAAAATAAGAATACTGTAGGTGGCTAATACTAAACTGCATACAGAGGAAGACAGTGTTAGTGATCTTGAAGATAAGTCAATAGAAACTGCTTAATCTGAAATAAACAGAAATGATGAAAAAGAATCAATCATAGCACAAGGGATATAAGACAAGAAAATTTCTAACATGTGCATGCTTGAAATTCAAGAGGGAGACTTAAAAGAGGATTGGGCAGAAGCAATATTTGTAGAGATAACATATGGGAATTTTCCAAAATTGAAGGAAGAGATTAGCCCACATGTGCAAGAGACTCAGTCACATCAAATAAAAATAAGAACAAAGAAATCTGTATCTAGACACATGATATTAAATAAATAAAAATCTATGTAATTAACAAAAGGTTAAAATCAGCCAGAGGCAATTTTTAAAGCAGTAGCAATTAAGCTGATGGCTAACTTTTTGCAGAAACTGTTTCACAAAAACAGTATGATTACATTTTTAAAGAGGTAAAAGGAAAACAATGACCAATACAGAATTTTATACACAGTAAAAATATTCTTTAAAAATGAAGATGCTAGAGGCAATGCATTATCTCAGATTGTGTCCTAGGACATGAACAGGACATTAGTGGAAAATATGGTGAAACATAAGTAAACTCTGTAGGTTAGTTAATAGTAGTGTTACTGTTTTAATTTTGGAGTTATCAAATACTAAACATTAGGGGATTCTGGGTAAAGGCTATGAAAACCTCTCCATAGCCTCTTTGTAACTTTTATATAAATCTAAACTTACTCAAATATTTTAAAAAATACTTTAAAAATATTTGAAAAATAATATGAAGTAAGTTTTCAGATAAAGAAAATCTGACAGTAATTGCTACTAACAGAAGCAGGCTATAAGATATAGTCTAAATTATTTAAAGTAAAAAAAGTATTTCAGATGGATGTGTAAAACTACAGGAGGAAATAAAGGACAATGGAAAGTGTGAATATATGAGTAAATAGAAAAGATATTGGTGTTTAAAAACAATATCTTTGTGGTTTGTAATATATTAAGGTAAAATATAATGATAATGGCATAAATATTGAGAGGAATGTAAATGAAGTTGAATTGTTGTAAGATTATTGCATTGTTTGGAAGTATTGGAAATACAAATGTTAGGAGGAATGTGTAAAGGCAAAGATTAACACTGTAATATCTAGGGTAATTTCTAAAAAGGATTAAAATATAAACAAGCCAAAAGAAGAAAATGAAGAAATAAAAGGAAAAAGATAAAATTTTTAATTAATTGTAAATAAGATGGAAAACAAATTTTTAAAAAAGAACAAATTTTATATGGAACAAAGAAAAACAATTATTTAGATGTTATTAAATGAAGCTACAGTACCTATTACATATAAATGGTCTAAGCACTATTTAAAAAAACAAATGAAAAAGGGGAAGGGATAAAGATATACAAATTGCCAGTTACAAAAAGTTACAAGAACATTAAAAGTTATAAAATAGAATAAAATTGACATTTCTGAAAATAAGAATACTGTAGCTGGCTAATACCAAACTGAATGCAATGGAAGACAGTGTTAGTGATCTTGAAGATAAGTCAATAGAAACTGTTTTCATACAGGAACATATACAGATGGGTACTAGACTTATCAGGTGATGACTTCATAGTTATATACATGTCTAATCAATATGGTATACACCTGAAAGTAATATAATGTTGTATGTCAACTGTAATAGAAAATAAAAAAATTAAGAGTTCCAGCCAAGATGGAGGCATAGGTAGATACACTTTGTTTTCTTGCACAACCAAAAGAAGGATAACAACAAAGTTAAAAACAACAAACAACGAGAAGTACCAGAAAACCAAACTGTATGGAAGTCTGTCAATCAAGGAGTTAAAGAAGAAACATTCATCCAGACTGGTAGGTGGGGCTCAGAGGTCACATAAAGGTGGTGGCTGGTAGACTGGGTTGGGCAAGATGGTGGCTGATAGACTGGGCATTCCCACATTGTGTGTAGATAAACCAGGAGGAACAAGTGGGGAGCAAGGCAGAACATGCAACCCAGGGTTCCAGTGCAGGAAAATAAAGCCTCAAAATATCTGGCTGTAAAATCTGTGGGGGTTGCAGCAGTGGGAGAAACTCCCAGTCTCAAAGGAGAGTTTGTTGGAGAGATGCGCAGGGTCCCAGAATGTACAAAAGCCCACCCATCCAGGAATCAGCACCTGAAAGAGCACGATTCTCTAGCAGGAAGTGAGGGAAATGATGGAAAATGGGGTGAGAGCTCAGGAAGTGGCATTGTTCCCTCTTGGACCTCTCCCCCACAGACAGCACCACAACACAGCAATAAGGGCTGCCCAGCCCTGGCAAATACCTAAGGCTCTGCCTCTTACAACATTACAGGTGTGCCAAGACATAAAAATATGGCTCAAATGAAAGAACAGAGCAAAACTCAAGAAAAAGAACTAAGCAATGAGGAGATACACAACCTATCAGATGCACAGTTCAAAACAATGGTAATCAGGGTGCTCAGAGAAATGATTAAGTATGGGCATAAAAGGGAAGAAATGAAGGCTATACAAAGTGAAATAAAGAAAAATATAGGGAACCAAGGGTGAAGGCAAGGAAGCTAGGACTCAAATCTATGATTTGGAACAAAATGAAGAAATAAACATTCAGTCAGAACAGAATGAAGAAATAAGAACTCAAAAAATGAGGAGAAGCTCTCCACTCCTCATATTTGACTGGGGAACCTCTGAGGAACCTCTGGGATGACTTTAAACATTCCAACGTCTGAATCATAGTGGGTGCCAGAAGGAGAAGAGGAAGAGCAAGACACTGAAGACTCATTTGAACAAATAGTGATGAAAAACTTCCCCGATCTGTGAAGGAACTTGACATGCAAGTCCAGAATGTTCAGAGAGTCCCCAAAAAGTTGGATCCAAGAGGAAATACACAACGACACATCATAACTAAATTACCTGAGATTAAAGAGGAGAGATTCTTAGAAGCAGCAAGAGAAAAGGAGACAGTTATCATAAGACTATCAGCTAATTTCTCAAAAGAAACCTTACAGGAAAGAAGGGACTGGAAAGAGGATTCGAAGTCATGATAGGTAAGGACCTACATCCAAGATTACTCTATCCAGCAAAACTATCATTTAGAACAGAAAGGCAGATAAACTGCTTCCCAGATAAGGTCATATTCAAGCAGCTCATCATCACCAAGCCCTTATTATATGAAATGTGAAAGGGCCTTATCTAAGAAAAAGAAGATCAAAATTATGAACAGTAAAATGACAAGAAACCAGCAACTATCAACAACTGAACCTAACAAACAAAAACAAAAGTAAGCAAATAACTAGAACAGGAACAGAATCACAGAAATGGGGATCACATGGAGGGTTATCAGTGAGTAGAGGGAAGGGGCAAGGAGAAAGGGAAGAATGGGGAGAAAAGGTACAGGAAAATAAGAACCATAATTGGTAGGAACAAAATAGATGGCGGGGGGATGGGATTAAGAATAGTATAGGAAGTGGAGAAGCCAAAGAACTTATGTATAACCCATGGACATGAACTAAGGTGGGCGGGGGGGACGATGCTGGAGGGAGGGGTGTGCAAGGCAGAGGGAGATAAAGGGGAGAGAAAATGGGACAACTGTAATAGCATAATCATAAAATATACTTGAAATAAAGAAAAATGAAATATTGGCCCTGGCTGGCGTAGCTCAGTGGATTGAGCGCGGGCTGGGAACCAAAGTGTCCCAGGTTCGATTCCCAGCAAGGGTACATTCCTGGGTTGCAGGCCATAACCCCCAGAAACTGCACATTGATGTCTCTTCCTCTCTCTCTCCCTCTCTCTCTTTCTCTCTGTCTCTCTCCCTCCCTCCCTCCCTTCCCTCCCTAAAAATAAATAAAATCTTTAAAAAAAAAAAAAGAAAAATGAAATATCAAAGAAAGGCAAAAAAATGGATTTTAAAAAGCCAAATACATACTCTCTATAGAGATTCATTTTAAATATAAACATATATTGAAAATAATAGGATGAAGAAGACACACCATATAAATTATAACAAAAAAAAACTTAATGTGGCTATGATACTATCAGGCAGAGAAGATTTTACTGCAAGCAGTATTGCTAGATGTAAAAAAGATATTTTATAAAGAAAAAGGGTCAATACAACAAGGACCCCAAACAACTAAACTTGTATGCACTTAATAATCGACCTTTAAAAAACATAAATTATAAATTGACAGAATTAATTATAACTGTGGATTTGTCTCTTTTCCATTTTAATCTTGTCATTTATATTCCAGATCTTGATCTGTGTGGTGGTTGCATTTAACATTTATGCATTGTATATATGCTATACCTCAATGAAAAGTTTATAAAAACATGTTATGGTCCAATTATCCAGATAGAAATACTAACTTAGTATGTTTCTTTTATGTTTTACAAAATCCCTGAGACTGAATAATGAAGAGTCCTATATTAGAGATTGCTAATGTGTTCAAATGATGTTTAATGGTTAGGAAAATTCACAAAACTCTCATAGCTATAAAATCATTTTGATACCCAGTATATTTTTTATATATTAATTATTTCATTATCCTAAAATATATAATGAGAAATATGGGTTAAATTGTGTTTTAAGACAGTCCTCAGGAAATACGTGATTGTTCTTATAAAAGTTATGGAAACAGGATATTGTTGTACATACTGCTAGATCTAGAGAGGCCAATAAATAGTGGCTACACTCTGAGGAAATTTTAGATAAGCAAATTCTGAAATTAGCATATATTTCTTTTCTCGTGTTTTTTTCGATGACACTATCAGAATAGGATATTCTTGTATCTATTAAAGAAGTTCTCTAAGATAATTCAATTTCATTCACTTCTCTTAACTTTCTAAGATATTAATGACCTATATTTTCCATATGAAATACTTTCATTGGCTGGTGTTTAATAGCTAGCATATGCTTTATTGTGCTTGTTGCTAATGATAATAGCTACTATTTAGATGAGAATTCAAGGAAGTGTAAGAAATCTCTATACTGTGTACTTTGTTCTAAGAGCTCTATAAAATGATTATGAGCCTTTGAATCTTCAAAATATTTATACAGTTTTTGTTTAGTAGGTTTTGTGATAATTATCACATACTCAGGAAACATCTAGGGTTCACATGGTACTGTAGGAGTTGGGGCATTTGCAGAATTGGGATTGACCCCAGAGGATAGCTAGGACTTACATGAAGAGACAGATAAAGTTACCTTATAAGGGAAGAAGAATTGATCATGGTATCATACTTAGAAGGGAAAATACATACAATGAAATTTCCTATATAAAACATAGATATTTGTATAGATGTTGTGATTTGCTGCCTAGATTCTCTCCCGACTCAGGATATGCTGCTGACAGATGGCTCTCAGCTGTGGGCTCCTTTTGGGATTCTTAGTTGAAGAGAGTCATGTAGCCCAAGGTCATGGTCCCTTCCAGAGAAACCTGTATCAATGACTGGTTGATGAATTTATATAAAGACTTGGTCCTCTAGCCCCAACTCTGGAAAACTCTGAAGAGTCATTTCAGCTCCCAAACATTCTTTAAGACTGACTAGTTCTTCACTGAAACTAAACTGCATCCAAACTTCTCTTTCTGTTAATCTTTCTTTCCTTTTCCCCAGGAATGTTTCCAAGAGCAAAGCTAATTTCAGTCTCAGAATTTGCTTTGTTTGTGTAAGGTGTTTTTTTTTCCCCTATAATTTCAGCCTTGTTGTTGATTAGGTTGTAGTGAATTAGGAAAAAGCTGTTCATTGCTTGGGACAAAGTGGAAAACAGGAGAACTATGTCTCTATCTTGAGGTTGGAGTAGCTGCACTGTGGCCATTGGAGGCCGTCAGTGGTCCCTTGAGTACATTAGCAACAGACGTTTCAGAGCATCAAAGCAAAACTAGAGCAGGGGAAAAGAGCACGAGGGAGCAGCTTCAGATCTGTGAACAGTGTACCCACAACACTTAGAAAGAAACTGGTGGATGAGGGTAGATGAGCTCCAGTGAGAGTAGGTAGGGACTGGTATATTGTAACCTGATATGATCACAAGCTAGTGGGGCCTGGTATTCATAGCAAATCAAAGTCTTGGTGAGAACACGGGTTCAAAAGATAAGAGAAAGTAGAAGAATGGTACGTGGTATTCAGAAGTTTCACTAAATATTTGAAAAAGACCCACAGATTTCATCCCCTTTAAATAGCTTATTGGCATTGGGCTGCAAAGGGTGATGAAATGAGCATATTCAGACACCACCAGACACCAATGTCAGGAGGAAGGTGGGAGGATGGGAAAGAGCAGTGGCACTCCGGGTGAGGCTCCCACCCCTTCAAGAGCAAGTGTGGGGGAAGTGAAGGCCTGCCATATTGAGGGAAGTACGACAGGCATGCTACATTTCTTCTTTCCCCCTAGAAAATAGAGGGCTTTTTTAAAACAAGGCAATTTACTATTCAAACATGATATGAGGCATCTGACCACAAAATTGTTTGATGAGATTCCAGCAGGTCCCTAGAAATGTGTTTGGCGTACAGAAAAAGTAGAGCTATAGTCTGTGCCCTTGAGAGAAAACAGGATTCTCTTTCATGGAAAGTGTTGCGGAAAAACAATCCAAGGCAACGCATGTATTGAAAGATAAACATGTATGGCAATGTGCCATTGTAATTTCCCAAGTTCATAAACACTTAAATTGGAGAATAAATGCTGGCATTTTGTTTCCCATAAATTTTTATGCTACTTCTTCCTAGGAATTAGAGGGCTATAAGATTGGCATTAGTCATCTGAGCTCTTGCTCAAAGTATCTGAAATTCCATGTATATTAGATGATCTGTTAGGTTATACTCTTACTCTCCGCCAAGTATGTCATGCAAAATGTTGCTCAAGGGAAATGTAGACATCAGGAGTTAATATCTTTTCTTCTCACTTTTTGAGGAGACAGGTATTGAGGTTGTGTAATTCTTGAAAATCTTTAATTAGGAAGGTTTCCTTAGTTTTTAGACTACCACATACACAGCGGTTCCACGATACCACTATCTGGGGTTCTATCCTCCTTCTCTGTTGCTCAGTTATCTCTGGTTCTCACTTATGTGGTGATTTAATGGTCACAGCATGCTTGCTCCAGCTCCATATCTGCAATCTTGGTGGACAAAAAAAGAAGAAATGGGAAGCAATGAGGAAAGGGAAAGCAAAGCCCTTCCAGAAGTATGCTCAGGTATTACAGGCCAAAGCTGCCTCTGCTACACCTAGTTGCAAAGGAGTCTGGGAGAAGTACTTTCTTTGAGTGGAGTTTTCCCAAGAAAAGAATTACTACATCAAGTTGGAGGTGGAGGAATGGAGACCTGGATGGAAATTAAATTAAGGGGATGTTGCTGAGACCTGAGACAAAAGTCCTCCTTGAGGATGCCACACAGAGAGAAGTTAAGTGGATATCATTGTGCCAATGCCGTGAGCTTCACGTAGTCTGTGCAAGGAATCCTCATTCATCTTTTTTGGGGGGCGGGGGGAGGTGGCAGGAAGTGCTTTCCATTGAACCTGCCAGAAGCTTTTCTAAGATTTGAAATGCCTCCATTGGAACTGGCTTTTTCAATAGGTAGAAACTCATAGCCTCAGAAACAGAGGGTGGATTTCATGATGCTTAAAGATGCAGGCCAGCATGTAAGGAAACACTGTTAGCTCTTCCTTTTGATCAGATTGCATAGGAGCAAAATTTCCTCCCCTTCAGCCTTCTGCTAATAATTTAAGCAAAATATTACATTCTCTCTCTTCTGTGAATTAACATGTTTTCTTAAGCTATGCATAGCTTGAATTTCAGTTTTAAGAAAATGTCAGAGATGACACAATTCATTTGGAGAATGAAGGGGAAAAATCCAGAAGAATTTTTAAATAAAGCTGTGTCTGAACTTAATACTGCAGAACTTAGTTCAAGAGATTTCCACTAACTATTCTCACCATAAAAGTGGTTAGGAATATTCGTGGACAACTTTTGGGAATGACCTTCATCATTGCTTTTAAACTTTGTGTGTAATCCATGACCTTTGTTGGATTTATATTGACATTGAAGTTGTTGCACTCCATTGGGTGGGGGCTTGTGGTAACGGATGTTCCTGTGCTCACCATTGTTTAAAGGATGTTGGGCAGACAAGATGCTGCCTTTCACAGGCTATCCTAGAGACACCACATTGTGAATAAGTAACACCCACTAAGAAGGGAAAAAAGATGTGTAGATTTGGATAAACACAAATTTTTTAAATTTGACTTCCATAGTTTTAGAAGTGAGAGACTAGATATTCTTTCTCCCTCCAAAGTGCATTAGGTGGATACTTTCAGAGGTCTGTGCTCTTATTATGCTATTCATTCAATTCATGATTCACAAAGCACCTTTGCACAAAAGCTGGTCGGTGTCTCAGCCAACACACTGACTTTAAAGATATGCTTTGGCCGTAATTCTCTGTGCTCTGACTGGAAAAGCAGGAAGCGCCAACAGAATTTAAACTCAGAGTCTTTGAAAGTAAAATTTGATAAAGGGAAGCTTACCTAAAAAATTGTGGGTAAAAGTAAAAGGAAGACAGTGCCTAGGACCAAAAAGAAACAATTGTACTCTTTCAGAGCTATATTTGGAAAGAAAAATGGTTATCTTTTCATTCTACTGTTAAAGTATTTTCTCCACCATCAGAAAAAAAATAGCATGTCGTTTTAGTAAAAAAGTCAGATTTTTATTTATTTTATTTTTAACTAGAACCAGAAAACTGTGATTCTGAATAGTTATTGCAAATTTTTAAATCTAAGGACCTCATTTCAACCAGGGGTACATATGGGTTTTTAGTGGATGGGGAGTTTTCCTGACACAATTCCAGGAATGCTGGATTCCAACAGTCACAGACAACTCTGCTCTCCATTTGCTTAGATGAGCAGAGCAGTTTACATAACACCAATAAATTCTTTAAATGGTTTTTCTTATGTAATGGGCTTTTATTCGTTTAGGCAACACAATTGGAGGGGTAAATAAAAGCAGTTAGAGCAGAATAAAGCAGTAGTGCCAAGGGGAGAACCCACTATTACTCTTAATGTTCTATTCCACTAAAGTTAAAAGCTTTAAAATAAATGCTTTTTATTATAAAAATTTCTCTTACAAACAACAATGGCATCTTTTGGGGGATAAGTTTCATGTTAAGCATATATTGAAAAGCTTTAAGCTAGAACGAGGGAGGAAACATTTTGTGTTCAGCACAAGCAAAATTCTTCGGATTGTTTATCTCAAGTCTTGGTTAGTAGTTGACATCATTGGTGAAGGATGAGAGATTAGAATCTCACAAGTTCTACTCTACTTTGGTAGAGTCTGTTGGAAAATGTTGCCTTAGCCTTTCATCATTTTTTCCTGTGACTCAGGCTCCGGGCATATGGAAATCATACAGCCTGGGACCTTCCTGATTAGCAAGGTTGTGGCTCTTTTATTCATTTTCCCCCCAAATAATAACCATTTTTAAACAGTACATACATAACCCTGGCTGGTGTGGCTCAGTGGATTGAGTGTCTGCCTGCAAATTGAAAGGTTACCAGCTTGATTCCTATTCAGGGCACGTGCCAGGGTTGAGGGCCAGGTCCCCCCTGGGGAGCCTGCAAGAGGCAACTGATCAATGTTCCTTTCCCTTTCTTTCTCCCTTCCTTTCCCTCTCTCTAAAAAATAAATAAGTAAATAAATCTTTAAAAAACAAATAATATTTACATAGCATTTTTATCTTTTAATTTTTACAACAATACCTTATGCCTGTATGGGTGGCAAACACAATGCCCATGGGCCGAATACAGCCCTCCACCTTGTTTTACCTGACCCTGCACCTTGTTTCTACCCAATGGCATCACTGAGCCCCTTACCCCTAGTTAAGGAGTAGTCCTAAAATTACATTTGGCCCTTTGAAGACAACCTCAAGGCTGATGTGGCCCCCAGTGAAAATGAGTTTTACATCCCTGCTATGGTAATCAGAGCATGTGGTAGCATTCCCATTTTGCAGCTGTGTATGAGATCTTAAGATTTGAAAGGGTCAGGTGACTTAACCACAAGCCTAGAGCATCCTGTAGCTGAGAGGGTCCTAAAGCCTATAGTCTCTTCTTTTTGTGAATATTGTATGGCTTCCCATACCAGCAAGAATGGATGACCTCCAGAAATTCAGCTGGGCCAGTGCCTAAGATGTCAGTCCAATTGGCTTGGTTTTCAGCATCAGTACAGCCCAGCTGCTCACTCACCTATCTGGGAGTGGGGGAGATCAGCTGGAAGAGAAACATCTGATTCCTATCTGGAGCTCTCTCTCTCTCTTCTATAGCACTGGCTGTTTGAGAGGAGGGATTCTGTCTTCTGTGATAGTTTCATGTCTGGCACAGGGTTCTGGGAAGTGTTCTAATGTAACACTTGAAAGAAAAAATACGAGAAAGAACAATTTACTTATCTCTAAAGTGCTCATATCATTCAGCTGTGAGTAAGCGCTGCCTAATTACATGGAGATTGGCCTTGAGGAATAACTAAATCAATTCACATGTGATGTCAAAGAACAAAGATAATAGCAGCTATGTAAGATCCAGTTAAATGCACAATTCAAAGCTTCTGCCCAGACTGCCTTGAAGCTGATGTGTTGATAAAAATGACTTGCAGTTATTAGGTGTTCTATTTCAGAAAGAAATATCATATATTTGGGGATATTTTCTATTTGGTTAATGATGTGCTAAATATACAAAAGAGATTAAGATGATCTCATTAAGGAATCCAAGGATAATATTTTGCAAAAATATTTATCACCACATAGTATGATCTCAGAGTTGGAAGGTCCTTAGAAAATTCTAGTGTCCTACCTTACATGTGAATTCTCTCTACAACATCCTAAATATACTATCTCCAGCCTCTATGCAGATCCCCACATAGAAAAGTCCTTTTCTTACAATCGTTGATTAGAGTGCTGGAGTGCTGTAATTGTTACAGCTCTTTCTAATACGAAATGAGATAAACTCTGTCTTCCACACATGCCTCCAGCCCTCCTCACACACTTTTTCTTTTTTCAGTAAAATGGCTGTAAACTTGCTGGGCTGTAAACTTCACTTAAAATTAAATGGAAAAATCAGTGTGTGGTAAAGGCATATGAGTATTTAAATATATTCTATGATTGGGTCTTTCAAACTAGACCTTTCAAACAATGCCAAAGGGGTAAAGGAAAAAAATGCTTCATTTTCCCTCCTGATTTGTTCTATTTCTAAGCACCCCCGTCGCACTATTTCATTCATCTAAGTGAAACAGGGATCTTGGTTTTGGACTAAATTGGAATTTCAACATGTGTGAGCATGATTTCCATCTGGTGGGTGGGTGTGTAGAGAGTTCATTTGAACTAAAAATTTGGGGGTAGGGTTTGGAAAGAAAGTGTTTTTGTGTGTGTGTGGCGATGCCTGATGAAGAATTGAGATGAAGAGTGTAACCTGGTGTTTGCCCATCATACTGCCCTTAACTTAGGCTGTAGAACAGTAGCCAGCAGGTAGAGAAACTCTTTGCATAAAAGACTCCATGAAATATGGAAAAAGCGATAATGCTTTGGCTTTGTTGCAAGTTACAAAGTGTGACCTGTGTCAGGGAGAGAGGTGTTCCCTCCGCACCTCTTTGAATCCCTGATGGTTTACTGCTCAGAGTGATTTTCAGTGACGATAGCACTTTTGGTCTGGAAAAGCCGGCAGTAGAGAGAGTTAAATGGGCAAGAAATATTTTATTCAAGACTACCATAATAGTGGGGAGAGGCTGAACTCAACTCCACTGATGCAAAAGACAGGAGAGTTTTAAGCATGGTGGTGAGCGGGTGGGAAGTACCTGGAGGACATTAGGGGGAAGGTTGGTGGAAATGGTGAGTCCATGTGTTTGCTCACAAAGTTAGTGTCCTGTCCTCCCACAGACACAGGGAGATGGGTGCTCTGTCTTTCTTGATGATGATATTTCAAGGTACTAGAGAAAGACATTTTGGGTTGTAAAACTGGCAAGTGTCTGAGAGAAGATTTACATCTCCAAGAGGTGGAGAAGGAATTTACAATTGCAAGTTTTCCCAAGTTAATGCTCTAAGAAAAGGAAGACGAGGAGCTAGTCAGGAGGAAGGCTGTCTAAAGCTCAGTCAGGCTGAGGCCATGCTGGTCAGACACCAGTGCCCTTCTAGAATATGACGGTAGCGGGGACACTGGGGGGCACTGCCCTCAAGTGGTTTCAAGGTAGTGGGCATCCCTGCAAAGACACAGCCGGGAGACTGTGAGACACCCCTGGGACTCCCAGAATCACGAGGAGGGATTTGCAAAAGCCTGAGGGTGCGTGTAATGCAGTTGGAGACAATCAAGTGAAGTTGCCACTAACAGATTCCACAGACAGCCAGTGACTGGCAAAGGCCGGGGTCATACTTTGGACTGACCTTGGAACTTATTGTGCCCTCAGTCCAAGAGTATGTATCCTATGGCGCCTTGCTACTTTGTCCTTTTTAAAAGGATGTTTTGTGATAAAGTGGAAATAACACAGCTAAAAGGTTGGAGTTTTACAATTTTATTTTATTTTTATTAGTCTACTCTTCACCAGCTAAATGGTCTTCGATGAGTCACTTATACTCCCCTTACTTTCTTATACGGAGATTGGGGATAACATATCTGTTTCACAGGGTTGTAATCAGAATGAAACCAACGTACGAGACATTCTTGGTAAAGCACTATGCACAACAGGTATCATGCCTTTCTTTCAACCTCTAATGTCTCATCCATCACTTAAACACAGCTTTAATTTGACCACAAACATGTGTCTTTAGGACCACTGCAAATTTTCATAAGCAGATTTTCTCCTTTGATCTATACGCAAATTCATTTTAGTTCACATTAATTTAAGTAAAATATACGTTTTAAATGGATGCTTTCTCTCTATTTTATCTGTCATGCTTTATCTGTCTCCTAGCTCCCTAAGGATTGCGCTTGGACTTCCTTCTTTTCTACAGCATTCTCTCTCTCAGGAGGTCTTTTGTGATGAGACAGGAGTCAGTGGGAATCTTGCCCCACACCCTCCTCCATGAATACAAATGCAACTGCTGCCATTTGCTAACATTGCTAAGACATTGCAGCTCTTTTGGTTAGTGGTTTTTATGTTCTTTATGGATCAGTTAAATATGACTAAGTTACACTGTGTAGCCATTACCTCGTGGACATCAGTATCTATAAATGATATACCAATTCAGTTTATAGAATATATAAGGAAGATGGCAAAGAAAAATCCATACACTTTGATAGAAACTGTGGGTGTTGATAAGGAAGAATAATCATTATTTGATCAGAAAGTTAAACATTTGCTTACCAGGAAAAAATAAATTCCTAACTTTAAAGGAATTGCTTGTTTTTCTGTAATATTTTTCCATACACTGCCCCCCCCCCCCAAAAAAAAGACTATTTTGAGAGAACTCACTAAAGAGGTAGTTGCAGTTATTTTGGTATCTGGCCCTTGTTCTGTAGCAATTTTGTCTGAACAAGGCCCAAGTGTGTGCTATTCTTTGGCTTTTTAGTCTCCTAGCCATAGGCACTGATGGCATTCGTGATTATGGATTAAGTAGGGCCAACTCTTGTCAGTAATTTGTTAGAAAGTCTCCCACGGAGATACCTATGGTGCTACTGAACAATGAAGTTGGTCGTGTGTTCTTTTGCTTTAGGAAAAGCCAGAGCATTCTAACTCGAGGTTCAGTGCCTAGTACTGGAAGCCTCTACTCTATGTGATGTAAATTAAACCTTGAGTACACTCTGCCTGGTACTGCAATTAGCATGTGGGGCCTGACCAAATTCTAATTTGTGCAATTGCAGATTACATAGCACTGGATAAGAAATCTACTCTGGCATATCCTTGCTTTGTTATATAATTTTGCCTGGGGTAGTTAAATCACTGTTGCACTCTGCCACTGTGAACAGCCAGTGGCTTTTAGAAATTTCAGCATGAAAAGTTCTCAAGAAAATATGAAAATCTTTTAACATAAGGCTGTCTCCAGGAGACTACTTTTGGGTTTAGTTATGTGATTGCATTTGAACAAATGTGTTTTCTTTAGCTCTACTTAGTGGTTTTTTTTTTTATTATTGATGGACTTTCAGGATAGGTTTTCAGATCTTATGCTTTCAGTTTCATTTTGGGGGATAGGAGCTTCATAATGAGCTATGTAGTGTTTTGTAAGATAAATTAAATATGATTAATTAGATAGTATTTTGCTAATCTGAATTTTTCTGGAAATAAAAACAGTAAATTGCTAGAATTCTTTTTTAAATATATTTTATTGAGTATGTTATTATAGTTGTCCCATTTTCTTCCTTTTATTTCATTCCACCCTGCATAACCCCTCCCATTCACATTCCCCCTTTAGTTCATGTCCACGGGTCATACATACCATTTTTTGGCTTCTACATTTCCTATAGTAGAATTCTTAAGTAAGAGAAAATAAAACTTTTGGATGACAGCTGCTGGATAGTCTAATATTTTACTTGCTGATGAAATCTTCACATTAAGAAGAAAGTATTGATTGAGGTACTATTGGGTTGTTTGCAACAAAGGGCTTTTTGGTTTACACTAGGGCCAGGGGACTATAATCCAGAGGCCAATCAAATCCATCACCTGTATTTGTTAGAAAAAAGTTTCACTGGAGCATGGCCATGGCCATTTGTGTATGCATTTTCTATGACCGCATTTATAGAGAGTACATGGTATATAAGGCCTAAAATATTTACCATATGTTTTTTTCTAGAAAAAAAGTTGGTCAATCACTGGTTTTTACAGAATCTCTTTATCTGGTGGAATCAGAGATGAGAGCGCACATCTTCTAAATGATGGAAGAATCAGACCCTGTATTGGACACAGCCTTAAACCTAGGGCTCTCCAATGCCTTGGACTCTGGCTGGACATCTGTGGCCACCACAGGCTTCCCTTTCCCTGTCCTCCCTGTTTCTCAAGTTTCTGGGCCAAAGCTCTGACTTGTGACTTAGGAACCAGCAGTTTGCTAGACTGTTGTGTGACCAGTGGTGTGTATTTTTTAACCTAAACCTTTTGAGTTATGTTTTGAGCCCGATGGAAACATGTATTTTGTAGTAGTCTCACATTATAGGCTGCCTGTTTAGAGCTGCCTGTGTGCTATAGTTTTCTCCTACACAATACAGCATAACAACACATTTTTCCTCTCTCTTCTTTGGCCCAAACTGGTCACACACACTTTTTTGAAACGATTACTATAGACTTACCAGAGTTTTCCAAAACCTGCCTTTCGGAATAGGGTAATTTCCCCCTGTATCACTTGGGAGAAGGGTGGATACATGGATTGGTTATTTTCCTTTTGCTTCTCTTGGGTCTACCCCAAAGTAGAGCCTGAGAGAAGGGATACATGAAGTTAGTTATTTTGGGAAATGAGGTCAGGGAACAGGAATCAGGGACTAGATATAGGAAAACACAGAAGGCAATGAAGCTAACCCAAGAATGAAGTTATTAAGGTTGAATGATAGTTACTCTTATGGGCAACTCGAGCTCAGTGAGAACACTTTGAAGAACACTGTAGATCCTCTTTAAAAATTGTTTGCTCAGGAGATAGAAGAGGATTTATTTATCTACTGGCTTCCAACCCTGATTGGTCAAGCGTTGCCCAGGGACCACTACCTTCCTTTCCCATGCAGTTTGAGCATATTGCAGAATGGGTGAGCAGGCTAGTCTCATGCAGACCAAGGATTCCTGAGGCACAGGAGACATGCTGTGTAGCTGAGCCGGGGTTCTATTGCTGTAGCTTGTTGCCATAGCAATGACCAGAACAAGATGACATCCTAAATAGCTATGAGACAGGATGTATGCCACACTGCCTTTTTCAACCTGCTGCATAACTTTGGGGACCATCTGACTTCTCACAGAGTCTTGGTACCAGCAGACATAGCAAGAAATCTGAATTCTGGAGAATAGAATGAATGGTTATTTATTCACCCCAGCTTCCTCCCTCCTTGCACTGCTATTGGCTGCAAATCCTGAAAGGTAGTTCTGCTTCCACTGCTCCAGCTCTCTTTGGGTTTTGGTAACATCTTTATGTCAAAGGCTACTCTTTCTGCCTGGAGGCCTTATCCTGTAGCTATAGCTCTCCTTTGTACTCGATAACCCCTCATCTATCTTTTCCTTCAGGCTGAGGCAAAAGGCCTAGACATTTTAGCTCTCTGCAATTGCTGTTCCTTAGACTCTTCCCAAAACACTGTAAAAAGTTCTTCTATTGAATTTTCATCTATTAACTACTTCATGCCTTCATTTTCTGCCCAAAAAACCCTGGAGTTTTCATCAACAAAACAAAAAGACAACCTACTGAATGGGAGAATATATTTTCCAGTGATATATTCAATATGGGGTTAATATCCAAAATTTGTAAAGAACACATACAACTCAACAGCAAACAAACACTCCAATTAAAAAAAATGGGCAGAGGGTCAAAACAGACACTTCTCCAAAGAGGTCATACAGATGGCCAATAGACATATGAAAAGATGCGCAACAACTCAGATCATCAGAGATGTGCAAATTAACACCATAATGAGATATCACCTCACACCTGTCAGAATGGCCGTCATCAATAAATCAACAAACTAGTGTTGGTGAGCATGTGGAGAAATGGGAACCCCTGTGCACTGTTGGTGGGACTGCAGGCTGGTGGGAATGCAGACTGGTGCAGCCAATATGGAAAACACTGGAGGTTTCTCAAAAAATATAAAAAAGAATTCTTTATGACCCAGCAATTCCACTTCTGGGTATATATTTGAAGAAACCCAAAACACTAATTTGAAAGAATATATACACTTCCTATGTTCATTGCAGCCTTACTTACAATAATCAAATATGGAAACAACCCAAGTGTCCATCAATAGACAAGTAGATGGAAAAGTGATGGTGCATGTATACAATGGAAAATTACTCAGCCATAAAAAGAATAAAATCTTACCATTTGTGAAAGCATGGGTGGACATAGAGGATATAATGCTAAGTGAAATAAGTCAGAGAAAGGCAAATACCATATGATTTCACTTATGTGTGGAATCCAAAGAACAACATAAACAAACAGAATTTAAATAGACTCATAGATACAGAAAACACACTGATGGTTGCCAGAGGGAAGGGGATTTGGGGGACCCAGTAAAAATAATGAAGGGATTAAGAAGAACAAATTGGTCATTACCAAATAGTCATGGGGATGCAAAGTACAGTATAGGGAATATAGTCAATATGGATGGTGTCAAATAGGTAATGTAAATATCTGGGGGAACAATTTGTGAAGTACATGATTGTCTAACTGCTATGGGGTATACCTGAAACTAATACAAAATGATATTGAATGTAAACTGTAATTTAAAAACTTTTTGATTTTTTAAAAAAATCTAGGTTTTGATGGCAATAAAAAAGGGGGAGCACCTAAGAGTGTTCATTATCTTACTGTGAGGACCAGGACCAACTGGAGGTGTGTCACCAGCATAGTGGCTCAACACACTTCAGAAAATGGCACAGAGATGAAATTCCTCTTCTGGGACCTGTGTCACCTTCAGTAGCCCCCACTTGCACGTTTTGGGTGGTTGAACTGGCAATGCTAAATTTAAAATTTTCTTTTTAATTCAAAGATAATGATGACAAATAAATTTTCCTTATATTTGTTTTATAGCACAATATCTTTTCAATGTACAAAAGTTAAGCAATGCAAAAAGACACAAAAACAAAAGTGAAAATCTCTTTTAAGTCAATGACCCATAGATAAATATTAACATTTTAGTGTGTATTCCTTTAGAATTTCTTGAATGGGTTTATAAAATAAATCTGCATCTCGATTTTATGTTTGCAAGGAGGACACTAAAAAAAAATGGACAGGTGAGAGGAAAGAATTAAGTGTAATTAAGTCACCTTGTTGCTGGGTAAACACCAAGTTTAGATATATTTCTTAGTACCCAAGAATTTGCAAAGAAAAAAAATATATAAGAAAAAAGAAAACAAGAAGAATAATAATTACAATCCCCCCCAAGACATAATTCATGAATCAAAGGAAGATCACACTTTTCAAAAACTTTTTTTATGGTTAAATGCTTTTGGCAGCTTAAATATCCTTCATGGGGTAATGGATAAATCAATTATGGTGGATTTATTTAGTGTTACTTGCTCGCTACTTTGAGAACAATGTTATTTCGGTGAATAAATGTGAATGCCATTACATGATGAATGCAGAAAAGTGTTTATAAACATGTAAAAAGGATGAATATGTGTGAATGCTGCTTGCATACTACTTTGAGAAAAATAATGTATAACAATAATGTATTATTATACATTGGTAGAATGAGGTAGAATGACTGTGATATACTAATCAATAATCTGTAAAGCAAGGCCTATATACACAGATGTTATTGATTACTTTGTTGGTAAAAAAATCTAAAATGTAGGCATTTGAAGTACTGGGCTTATACTTTATTGAAATATGTGTACAGCAATAAGCACATTTTCAAGTCCAGTACTTAGTCTGTGTACAAATGTAATTATGTTCATTATGATTATATTATACAATGAGCACACGCAATGTATTAAAGGCTATTATGTTGTTTAAATTCAAATGTTTGTATCTCGTTTCTTTTCTATCATGTTAAACACATGTTGGTGTTCTTTAAAAAGATAAAAATAAAATTATCTCTTTTGTATTAAAACAGAAAACATAAATATATATTTATATGTTCATGTATACATAAAATATTCCTGAAAGATAATGAGAAATTAATGTTTGATCATAGGAAAAAAGTGAATACTTGGGGTAAGAGGGAGATTTGCTATTTATGACCTATATTTTGTCATGTTTGTTTTTCCTATTCACATATTACTTCTTAAACTAGAGAAGATTTACTAGAAGGGACATAAATACATTATAACTGTGCACTCAATTAACTTCAAGAAGAAATGGAATCTCTGCAGTAAGAGAAGAAAAATGACATTAAAAAGTGGAAGGAGTTTCTATATATACAGTTGTAAGTATAAAAAGAACTGGCAAGAAAAGTTTCAATTGTAAAGAACTTTGAAATGTAATGAGGAAATCGAAGTCTATATTAGAAGCAGCACAGAAAAGACTAATATCTTCAGAGAGCTAACTGTGACTTGGAAGATGTCTTTCAACAATTTTCCCAGAATTCCGAGGACAGGAACAAAGAGAAGAAATTAACAAGAAAGAAGAGTATAAGTGTGCAAGGCAAAGAACAAAAGTTCAGCCTACAGAAAATTGGTCTTCCCAGAAGACAGAACAAATAACAGATCACAGGTCAGGATATAATAATGATATAAAACTTTCCTGAGTTAAAAGAATATCCTGAGGCAGCATATAAGGCAAATTGGGAAAAAAAGATAACAAGACCTGAATCTATCTTGGTAAAATATTTGAATTTCAAGAGTAAACAAAGAACCCCTTGCACATCCGGAAAGAAAGAGCAGAGAGATCTGGCAGGTCTCAGTCTTTTCCCGAGTAACATCGAACATTAGATGCTGGTGAAGCAATACCCGCAGAGTTTTGAAGTAAGCGAAATTAATCTGACCAGATATTTTCTATTTAGTAGTGGTATTTTTCATGTGCAGAGGCTTTTTATTTAGTATATACTGATATAGTTATTATGAATTTTAGAAAATAAACCATATATATTACTCCTGTTGCAAAAAGATTACTCAATGATACACTTAAACTAATCAAGAATTCATGTTTATTTTTAAGGAAACTCAGGAATTCTGCTCTTGAGAAGATGAAGTAGATGTACTTTTCTTTATTCTTCCTACTAAGCACAACCAGAATCCCTAAACACTGTGTAGAAACCAAACATAAGAACACTTTGAAAGATGGGGACAAGAAGGTAGACTAGCAGGGGGTCCTGGGACCTGAGGAATAACATAGTGGTAAGTTTCCTGAGTCCCTGAATCCTCTTTTTGCCTCCTTTATCACGTATTTGGAGCTAATGAAGCAGAAACTCAGTAAAGCCACAGATTAAAAAAAAAAATCCAAACAAATCTTCCTCTTTCTAGCCAAAGGACCAGGAAAGGAACAACCTAGAAACAGAAAGCTCTGAGGTAATAATTATTGTAGCCATACAGCACAAAAATTCTATGACCCCATTCCCACTCATGCCAACAAAGATTGAGTGAAGAATCTCGACTTCTAACATCACCAGAATGTGATGTGGCATCTCATCCCTCCTGTCAGGGTGCGTCAGGGTGCGTCAGGGTGCTGCCAGGGATAGCTGAGCAAAGAGCCAAGACTTTCATACCTGCTGGGCAGTAAGGGGGCTGAACAGTCCATGCTGTGTCAGTGGACTTCCAACCCCACCCAGCAGTACTGAGGCATCTTCATCCCTCCTTTTGGAGGAAAGTCAGAACTCTACCACTGCCAGGTGGTAAAAAGGCCACTTACCCTCCCCATGGTATCAGTGGAGGCCACAAGGAACAACTTCGCACACATAAATGTTACACACTAGTTGAATGGACCAATTCTTCAAGAAACAACAATGACAACAACCCACAAATTGCCACAATTTACCCACCACAATATGAAATGATACTTTGAATAGTTTTAACTATTCAATAAATTGAATTTATTATTTAAAAGCACCCCCCCCCCCGCCCCAAGCAAAAATCTCCAGGCCCAGAGGGTTTTACTGGAAGATTACACCAAACATTTAAAAAAGAATTAACATCAATTGTACACCATCTCTTCTAGAAACTAGAAAAGCATACAATGCATCCCAGTTCACTTTATGACACTGGTTACTCTGATTACCTCTCTCCCCCAAAATTAGACAACGACAGTACAAAAAACAACTACAGGTAAATATCTTTCATGAATTTAGATGCAAAATCCTTAACAAAAGTTTAGTAAATAGAATTCAACTAAATATAAAAAAATTATATACCATGAACAAGTGAGGTTTATTGTAAGAATGCGAGGTTGATACAATATTTTAAAAATCAATGCAATCCACCACAGCAACAGGTTAGAGCAGAAAAACCACATGCTAATAGCAAGCAGTGCAGTGAAAGCATTTATCATAATTTAACACCCATTATACCAAAAAAGAATTTGATGTAATTCAACATACATTCACCACAAAGATTTTCAGAATAATTAGAAATAGAAGGGGACTCCCTACATCTGAAAATGATCATGCACAAAAGGCCCATAGCTAACATTTTACTTAATGATGAAAGACTGAATGCTTTCCCCGATGACTGGGAACAGGGTAAGCATATCTGCTCTCACTACCTATTTTATATAGTACTAGAAGTTCTAGTTAGAGCAATAAGGCAAAAAAAAAAAAACCCAAACAAACATAAATACTAAAAACATACAGATCAAAGGGGAGAAAAAAACCTGCTCCTGTTTTCAGATGACATGATTGCCTGAGGGTCAGTCCCACCCAATGACATGCCAACAGCAGTCCAGGCTCAACTGCCACTGAAAGTCACATGCAGCCCACACAAGGAACACCTGTGCATCACTTAGCTCAGGTGAACAGAGAGACTGTGCCTCTGGGCCCCAAAGGACACCTACTATAGAAGACCTCCCTGCCAAGCCTGAGAGATGTAGCACATCTACCTAATGCTTAGAAACAAAAACAGGGAGGCAGCCAAAATGAGATGGAAGAGAAATATGCCCCACATGGAAGAACAGAACAAAACTACAGAAAAAAGAACTGAACAAAAAAGGAAGACAATCAATCTACTGGTTGCAGAGTTCAAAGCACTGGTTTTAAGGATACTCAATGAAATTAGGGGAAGAATAGATGATTTCAGTGAGAACTTCAACAAAGAGATAGGAAACATAAAAAAAGGAGATAAAAAGTATAAAAAATAATCAGAAATAAAGAATACAATAACTGAAATGAAGGATACGTTAGATGAGCTCCACATCAAATCAGACGAAGGAGAGGATAAAATCAGTAATTTGGGAGACAAGGTGGCAGGAAACACCCAATCAGAGTGCACGCACACGTGCACACACACACACACACACACACAATTCTTAAAAATAAAGACAGTTTAAATGCCCTATGGGACAACATCAAGCACAACAACATTCATATCATCGGGTACCAGAAGGAGAAGAGAGAGCATGAGAAATTGAAAGCCTATATGAAGAAATAATGACTGAAAACTTCCTTAACTTGATGAAAGAAATAGACATAAAGTTTAGAAAGTGTAGAGTCCCAAACAAGGTGAACCCAAAGAGGCCCAGAGCAAGACATATGATAATTAAAATGACAAAGTTAAAGACAAAGGGAGAATCTTAAAAGTAGCAAGAGAAAAGCAGTTAGTTACCTACAAGGGAGCTTTGTGATACTGTTAACTGATTTCTCAACAGACACTGTGCAGAACAGAGATATTGGCACGAAATATTCAACATGCCAATATTAATAAAATGGCAATAATTGCAGACCTATCAATAATTAAATGTAATGAATTAAATGCTCCAATAAAAAGTTAAATGGATAAAGAAATGGTGTATATATATGTATATATATATATATACACATACATATATATAATGACATATTACTCAGTGAAAAAAGAAAAAAGAAAAGAATGAAATCTTACCATTGAAACTCATGGATGGGGTATTATGCTAAATGAAATAAGTCAGACAGAGAAAGACAAAGTGATTTCACTTGTATGTGGAATTAAATAAAACACAAAATAAACAGTTAAAACAGAAACAAATTCATAGATACAGAGAATAAACCCATGGTTGCCCGATGGGAGAGAAGTTAAAAGCCTGGGTGAAAAGGAGAAAGGGATTAAAAAGCACAAACTGGCAATTACAAAATAGTCATCGGGATGTAAATTAGAGCTTAAGGAATGTATTCAATAACATTGTAGGGAATCACTTCATAGATTATGTAAACTATATACCTGAAACAAATATAATATTGAATGTCAATTGTAATTGAAATATTTTTTAATTAAAAATAATTAAATATTTTAATGAATACATTAAATAATTAAAATATTTAAATTAAAAATAAGAATAAATAAAAATTTAAAAATATGTTTTTTAAATAAATTGAAACCCTTTAACCTTTTAGTCCACAAAGAAATCATAGTAAGTCCTACAAAGTAGAATTACAATGAATATACTCTTTGGCCCTAATGTAAAATAAACCAGAAATTAATATTGAAAGACCAAAATATCTCCAGCCATTTGAGATGAAGCAAACACTCATGCAAAGCAGCCTCCTGCAAACTCTTAGGTCAAAGAGAGGTTCCAATCAGTTATTAGAAAAAGCAATAGCAAGAAACAGGGAAGAACACTGAAGGCTTATTATCAAAGCTGTAATCAGGGGCAAATTCATAGTTTAAAATTTTTTCATTATTAAACAAGAAAAAATAAATCAATTAACTCAAGAAATCATTAAAGGTAAAACCAAATAACACGAAGTTAAGCAGACACATACATTAGATGAGCCTGTTGAGGCTGTGGGCCTTGGCTGTTCCGTGCCGAGCTCCCAGCCCAAGACTGCGTGCTGAGCCAACAGAACATCAGTAAACATTTGGTGAATTGACATGTGAATGAGTGATTAAATAAATGAACAAATAAAAACAGAATTTGTGTGTGTGAGGGGATGAATATTAATAGAACTGAAATCTAAGATCTTCCAAGGATATCAAGATGAATTCTGAAAAAGTACTCTACCCTTTGCCGCTGGGAGCTGTGAAAATGCACAGATCAGTTGCACACGGGTGTTTTTAAGGAAACAGGTGAGCCAAGTTGAGTGTGATTTCAGAGGCACAGGTGGGGAAGGTCAGAGGCCTCACTATTTATTTCTGGAATGTTTGGCATCTTCTGGGGGCAAACTTTGTCTTTACCCTCAAAATCCTTGGAAAGGGTGCAGAAGGCTTCCATTTTAACCTCAAAATGGAAACCTTTGCAGTAATCAAGTGACTTAGGTTTTTTTTTTATTTTTTTATTTTTTAAATTTTTTTAAAGATTTTATTTATTTTTAGGGAGGGAAGGGAGGGGGGGAGAGAGAGAGAGAGAGAGAGAGAGAGAGAGAAACATCAATGTGCAGTTGCTGGGGGTTATGGCCTGCAATTCAGGAATGTACCCTGGCTGGGAATCGAACCTGGGACACTTTGGTTCCCAGCCCGCGCTCAATCCACTGAGCTACGCCAGCCAGGGTGACTTAGGTTTAATGCAGAGTTTGTCACAGACAAACAAGCCTGCCGGGATGCACAGTGTCAAGCGGGGGCGGGGAGGCTGCCACACTGCGGGAGGCTGAGGCCCGGGTGGAGAGGGAGGGTTCTCACTGCTACAGGGAAAAGTGCAAAATCATAAAAGTCTCATTTTGATTACTTCATACATTTTCCAATATTAATTCTCCAGAAAAAGAAAGAGGAGCACATAGACTCAAGCTAATGGCACATTACTGGATATATTAGTGTAGAGAAATGCATCCCACTTCTCGGCTCCCAGTTACAAGTCGGTGTGTCTGGCTTCCTTCACGTATGTGGGCAGCATCCCCAAGCCTTCCGATACTGGGATGAAGTGCAATGCTGTATCTTTCACTACTGTCAATCCTTAGTCCTTAAAAATTCCCTCTGTTTGGCCTGTGAAAAGACCGACTTAATTGAAATAAAAGCTTTCAAATTTCAAAACACTGAATAATGCAGATAGTTAAAATTTCCTGTCACAGATCAGGGTAAGGTTCCACTCACCTGGCCTCCCACTTGAAACAACTCAACATCCTTCTCTTTCAACGAACAGTATTTCCCAAGATCCTGTTTAGAATCTTAGCCAAACCTGCTAACTTCTCAGGTGCTTCACACAAAAGACTAGTTTGCCTTTCCACTTTTGTCTGGAAGGTCACCTTCATCAGGATTGTAATCCATTCCTGCCAGACTAATAGTGTTCCCTGTGAGTCACACAGGTTTGAGGGGAGAAAATTAATAATCTAACCACAGCAAAGTGAGACTCCTTCACCTCCCAGACCAGGTATCTGGCTGTCTCTCTCTTTGGCTGACACAGCTTGGTCTGTAGTTAGAATTGCTGCTGGCTATAGGAAAAACAAAATGTAGTTCCTTGGCTTCCTTTAGGTTAGCAGCCTCTTCTGTCCCTGTTTTCAAGTACAAAGTCAGATTCTGAGTCAGCCCATCATCTCCTTACCTGGAAGCAAAGGCTTTTCATGCAGTAAGATACAACTGCTTAACTTGCATGAGGTTTTTGGGAAAAGGCCAAATATTCAAAAAACCATCTGCTGGTGCTGCTCATAAATCACGGAAATGATTGCCCTTGATCTGCAGCCATTCCCCATTATAGAGGATACTGGTTTCCAAAAGATGTCACAGCATATTGAAATGAGATGGTCTCTTCCAAGCAGAAAATTCCTCTTCACCATCACATTAGACAGTGGAGTGGAATTCTGCCACGGTAGCCCTCAAACGCAGGATCTCAGAGAAGATGCAGGGAGAGGGGTGGTTGCAAATTTTGCAACAAGCATAAAGGACAAGCTGATACAAATTTTAAGGCTTTCTCCAGTTAAATGCTGTAAGAGTTTGAAATGATTGGGAGCAAGAAGGTCTATTTCTGAAGCTGTCTTTTAACTAGGTGCCCATCTTGTCACTTGTAACACTGTTTCTTATTGAGAGCAGAGACAAGGGCAGTTAATGGAATAAGTGTATAAAGAACAACTGTACTGTAAATAGTCCAGGAAAGGTAGGCACTGTTAGAATGTAGCACTTGGGGAACCATCTGTAGAATAGTTGGCATTGTACTAAGCACTGGGGATGGCAGGATGTCTGGCCAATGGCTTTGATGATCTAAGTGAGACACAACTTTCCAAGGAGCTGGCATAGCTCATGCATGCTTCTCTCATTTACCCTCTGCTGCAAGAATCAGTGAAATGCCGGGTCTGAAAGCCACAGAGTCTTGGGGAATTCCTGGTACATTCTTTAACACTTAGGGTTCATTCCAGCTGAGCCGATCTGACAGCATGTTTCTGGGTGATCTACAGGGAGCTGGTGGTGGTTACAGCCTCATAGGCGGTATCTTTGTTGAGAAAATGGTTGCAATAAGAGCTCTCTTATTCTGAGTTCACTTTACCATCTGGTCTGAAATCACTTATGTGCTGTGTGCTTAGCTTGATTGACATAAAAATTCTATAGTTACTAAGTGGTGCTCTGTACCTCAGCTATGCATTGAAACTGTCTTCAGTAAACATTAAGTACTGTAAATGTGACTAACCTCGATGATCAATTTGGTTTATATTTGTTTTTCATGACAGTCCTATGAGATCATATTAACCTGTTTTAGCTACAGAGGATGTTGCAATACATTACGTCTCACGCTTGGGACTGAGCAGTAAGGGAAAGTCTCGAGTCGGGGAGAAAAAGGGGAGACAGTGGTTAGGTGAAAGCCGTTGGTGTTTTACAGACCTGGGTTTGTATTCCAGCTCTACTGCTTCTGAAATTATATGACATTGGGCAAGTTATGTAACCTAAGACTAATTGTCTTCATTAGTAATAACAGTATTGCTTCATAAGAATGCGAGTATTAAACGTAGATAAATGTAGGTGTTTATATATATGTATATATGCACTCTCTATATATGTATAAAACATATATGCAAATATAAATATTCAGGACGGATCCTGAATAGAAGATAGCTATTGTTACTCCCCACCAACAAAGTAACAATTCCAGGACAGTCTTTGGTAGAACAAAGCAGTTAGTAGCTGAAACAGAGTTGGATAACTAAAATGAGGGGTGGTCTGATAAGACTGGGGCAGGTTCAGCTTGTTCAGCCCCAGCTAGCTGCGTGTTTCACCTGTTCTTACTGAGGACTGGAGGAAGTTCAAGCTGAATCAACGCTGATTACAATGTGTGTATGTGTCCTGCCTGTGTGTGCACACACTTTGGTTTGCAAAGACAGGAATAAACTCAGTTACCTGAGGGATAGGGATTTATTTCAAGGAAATTTGGGAAGGATGGAAAATAGGGGGCTCTCTGCAGGTGCCCTGGGCTTTGGGGTCTGGCATGAGGTGCACAGCTGTTCAGGTGACAGGAGTAGCTCCTGCAGCGGCTGTGTGCATGGAGACTCCATTGTCTGAAACCCATCGGAAAGAGCAGCCTACCCAATGCCCTCCACGCCCTTTGTGAGCACTGTTGTCTTGGCTAAAGCTGCACCTTTCCCTGCTTCCCTTAACTTTTAGGACAGCTCACCATCTGCCTTCTGTGGCTTCCCTCCCAAGGCAGCTGGCTGTCCCGTGGTCCTGTGTACCCTGCAAGGCCTTTCCCCCCTGCTAGAGCTGATTCATCCGCGAGTGGACAGTGACCTAAGCTGGGTGACATTATTCTTCCTCACAGGGACTCATCACATCAGAATGGATGGCCAAAGAGGAGCAGCAGCTGAGCGTCGTTAATAGCCACTCTCTAGAGCAGCCTCTCACCCCCAGTGCTGTTGACACTTTGCGCTGGGTAATTCCTAGCGGGGACTGTTTCCTACCTTGTGGGAAGTTCAGCTGCCTGCTAGATGCCAGGAGCACTCTCTCTCCGTCCTCCTCTCCCTCTGCCACCTTGTGACAAGTAAAAATGTCCTGGCTGGCGTAGCTCAGTGGAATGAGTGCGGGCTGCAAACCAAAGTGTCGCAGGTTCGATTCCCAGTCAGGGTACATGCCTGGGTTGCAGGCCATGACCCCCAGCAACTGAACATTGATATTTCTCTCTCTCTTTCTCACTCCCTTCCCTCTCTAAAAAATAAATAAATGAAACCTTTTTAAAAAATGTATTCTTATCTTGCCCATTGACCCATGAAGGGAAACCGGCCCCGCTGCGGACCCCCACTCTGGAGCAGTGCCGTGGACAGTGTGGACTCCAGCCTGGCAGCGTGCGCATCACACGCGCTATTTAGAAAACGCTGGGCCTTACCTCGCAGCTACTGAATCAGAATCCGGCACCCAAAGTCCAAGAATTGGTGTTGTGACAAGATTTGCACTGACTTTTGAGCTTGCTCCAATTTGAGAAGCGCTGCTCTAGAATTTTCCAGTATGGTTGGAGGACCTGCTGCCTGAGATCACGGGACAGCTTGGGAATGAGACTCCAGGCTCCACCCCCAACCCAGGTTCAGCATCAGCTGGGAACTTGCCACAAATGCAAATTATTTCTAAGTGATTGTATGGAAATCAGGACCCGTGAGGATGGAACCCAACAATCTGTGGTTTAACAAGCCTTCCAGGTGATTTTAATGATGCTAAGGTTTCCACCGTGGCTGCCCATCAGAACCACCCCTGGGATTTTAAAGGATATTGGTATCTGGGTCCATTCCAAAGGATATTGAATTTAATTCATTTAGTGTACAGACTGAGTATCAGCATTAGGACTTTCAACTCCCGTGATTCTAAAGTGCAGACCAACTTGAGAACCATGGCCAGTGGGGGAGGTTCTTAAATCTGGGCTGCAAATGTCCCTGGAGCTTCGGAGTCTTCTTCTCAAACCTTCATTGCTCCACTCATGTTTTAATTTGTGAGCTGTTCCTCTACTCTTCCGATAACGTTTTCCACTAAGCTAGCCAGGGTCCATCTCTGTTGCTGACAGCCCTAATAATCTCAGCCAGCTCAGTCCTTGTTTGGGGGGAGAGTGCAGGCAGTAGACTCAGAAACTGGGTAAGATCAGGTATTTGGAATTGGTCACTGGATTGCGAATATTCTGGAAGGAGTAACTTGTAGCCATTGGGCAGCAGGCTGCAGCTATGAGGCAAAGCCGCTGGAAGACGGTGCAGCAGCCTGAGCCAGGGGTCTGGGCAAGCCATTCAGAGTAGATACCATGCGGGTTCATGACATTGATGATGTCAAGGTGAAGAGCCTGGAAGTACAGAAAACGGGAAGTACTCCAGATGTTTTGATTAACGGAGTAGGAGACAACTTGCACAAAAATTCTGGGGTTTGATATTACGACATTTCTATGGCATACATGGTTTAAAGTAGGTTGGAATGTTATTTCCAAACTAAAGGGCAAGTGTCTGTACCTGATGCCCGCAACCCCCCCTACCCCAGGAGAAGGAAAGAAGCAGGTTGTACATTGTTTCTGACCTGTTCACTGGGCATCTAAGTCTGCTTTCACTAGGTTTTGCTGCATAACAGAAAATCTCAAAAGCTCAGTGGCTTACATAAATAAGCATTTCCTTTTCTTTCACCTACATTGCACATTGCCACTGCAGCAGTAATACAGGCTACAGGTAGGATTCAGGTCAGCTCTATGAGCCTTCTTATCCCAGGGTCAAAGTTGAAAGAGCATAACCTACTTGGGACATTCTCTTGGTGCAAGGCAGGAGCACAAGAGAATAATGGGTAGCACACACCACACCTTAAGGTCTCTTTTAGGAACTGGCATATTGTCAGATGCACTCATGTGCCATTGATCACAGCAAGGTACGTGCTGGTGAAGCCCAAAGTCTGTGGAAGAGACTCTTCATTAGGTGGGCAGGATGGTGCATAAATGGCCGTCGTTTTCCTTTATTAGAGTGTGTGGTGTTTAAGCACTGGGCTGTGAACAAGGTAGGCGTGGCGGCGAGATGAGTGCTGCGCTTGCTCTGGGCCTTACTGCACGAATGTCCCCCCACTAGATCTGACTGGCCTACCAAGGTTCATGGCTGAGTGCCCAGTGTTCCAAGCAACAGCATCCAGTCCTGAACCACCATCCAGCGTCAAACCTCAAGGGTGCTCTCTACGCACCTGGTAGTAAGGCCAGGGCCCCTGCCCTCAGTGAACACATCAGAGATTTTATTCTATCAGCATGGAAATGTATGCTCTGGTTTGGGTTTTCTCTTCCTTCTCCGTATACCTCAATGTTCGTCATCTACAAGCGTACTGAAGGTCATATAGGCTGTCAGAGAAAACATATTACCCCCCAATTCACTTCACAGCAAAAGTGGCAAGGCGATGGGATGACACCCAAGGGATTAATGGACACTATTATACGCCCTATCATTCAGAAAATACTGGCCTTCTAGAATGATTCAATGACCCAATAAAACCCCAGCTGTGACATGAGCTGGCAGTTATCACCTTGCAATTTTAGGGTGCTATTTTGTGAGATGTACTATTGCTCTGTACCTGTTATTGGCAGATTTGTAGGGAAAAAGTTCAAGACATCCCTGGAGCATCCCTGGTTCCTTTTCTTTCTGAAAGTAGATTATTCAAACTTTTCTTCACTTCCATAAAATACCCTCATATACATGTATCAATCCCCCACCATTTTTTTCCTTAAGGTTATCTGTTGGTTTTAGTTGTTTGCAATGAGAAGTTTCTCTCATTGCAAAGCATATTGAAGTATATTGCAATGAATATACTCTACTACTAAATTTTTCCTTTTTAAAAATAGCAATAAGAAGCTCAAATGATCGTTTTCATTGAGGCAAATAAAAGAGTTGACAATGTTTCAAGAGCATGGCAGGTATTTTAGTTGTATGCCCAGTGGCCATTCTTCTTTATTTTACTTCTGAAGGAAAGCCTGATGTTCTGTAAGACAGCAAGGTACCCAGCTGAAGACACTGCATCACCCAGGCCCCTCTGCGGTGGGAGATGTAGAAAGAGGGGCACTGCTCGGGGCTGTGCTGTGAGTGGGTGCTGCTCTCAGGAAAGCCTTTGAAAGGGAATAACAATAAACCTTTCCTCTTTCATCCTTTCCATTCTTTTCTTTTCTTGCCTGGGACACAGAGTGAGTTGAAGGTGGAGCAGCTATCTTGCATCCATGGATTAACAATGTCAAACAAAGCCATCTGCTGAGGATGACAGAGAAGAAGGGTTAGAGGAAGGGGAGGCCCTGATGTCCTTGTGGAGTCCTTGAGCAACCCTGGACTGCCTGCCTGGACAAGCGACCCTGCACTTATTTCAATAAGAGAAGAGCTGAACCCTCTCTGATTAAACCACACTTACGTTGGGTCCTGTTAAGTTTAACTGAATGCACGATAAAACTGGCATACACGGCTTCCCTTCTTTTTACTACAATTTTAGAACAGAACAAAAATCTTTCTATTTCCATTTAGATGGCAGAGTTATTATGTAGACAATTTGGGGCCATTGAAAGTAAAATTTATGGCCATATTTTTATCATAGGGATTCAAATAACTTTTGTTAGGATTGTTATAATTTTAGCTGACAAAAGGAACACGGATGAAGAATTTAGGACAAAGTAAGTTCTGATATACCAATTTCAGGTACATTTGTTTATCTTCATTTCTCCAAACATAGAAATGACCTTCCTTTTTAAAAAAGTGCCCACTTTTCTTTCACCAGTGAATTCCACCGTCACCAAGGAATGCGTTCTGCCCTCAGCCGGTGTGGTGGGTTTGTGTTCTACCTTCAGCTCCGTGGAAGCGTCTCCAGAGCTGCGTGGTGGAGATGGGGCGAGAGCCCTTACCCTGATTCTGGTTCCATGGGCGAGGCCCATCTGAGCTGCCCCCTCACCCTGGTCTGCTGGTCAGCCCTTTCTTGGTTTCTGAGCGATACCATCCCATAGTATCAACACATTCCTTTCCTTTCCTCTCAGTCTGATTTTACCACTTTTCAACTAAGAATGTTAACAAAGCAAGAATATGGAAACAGAGAGAATGTTGATAGGACAGAGAGGGCAAGGCCTGCAGATAAGAACTTGGCTTTCAGACTGGGTGGGCTGGAGAGCTAACTGTTGGGATGTAAGACAGAGCTACTAGGATGCTTTGGTTAGCGAGCTAATATTCTGGCTTCGGTTAATGGTTTTCAAATGTCTAGATGCTGTGTAGTGAAAGTAGGTGGCGTTTGCAACCAAGAAGCTGGCAGAGAAATATTTGTGGCATTAGGAGATAGTTCTTTCTATTCCCCGAGCACTGTAACTTCATCTCTTAAGGATTCTATAGTTCCAGCTGTTTTAGCAAAAGGACATTTTGGGGGGAATTTCAGGCATCCATTAGGAAAAGCTAGTAAAGTGATGGAAGAGCAGGGTGTGGAGAAGGTGCTGGCCCTCTTGGAAGTCGCTAACCCTTGAAAACATCCTTGGAGGGCTTTGGGGGTTTATTTAGAATGTAGGAAACAGGCTGCCTAGGTCACGCAGCCAGACTCTTTTGCTTCTCACTTTTCAATTGCAAGTGTCCTTGAAAAAATTGGTTCCAATTTAAGCTGGTATTCATTATCTGTTAGCTGGCACGCATATAACCAGCCAGGAGAGAAAAAATGGGAAGAAAAGATGCCTTTGGAAGATGGTCCCTCAGCATGGTGGGGGTGGGGCTGTTTTGCCTGGCCTTGATTGTGCCACGGACAGCCACCTCTCCTGTCTGAAACACACAGGGAGAAACCCAGTGCTGTTTTTGAACTTGACAAATAGAAATCAAGTTTCGTTTGTAACACATATAGTCTTGCACATTGGTGAACCATGAGAGACTTCTAAATGGAAGAGGACGTTTCAGATGGGATACCCAGTGTCAGGTCTGGGAGGAGACATGGGGTCATGGAGGGCTAGGACCCCCTTCCTCTCCCAAGAATGGCCTCGTTTATCAGTGCTTCTAAGTCAAAAGGTCACGGAAGAAGAAGTCAACCACCCCTAGCTAGTGCAGAATGAATTATGACATCTAGGACGCTGGAAAAGTAAAAGGGATTCTCCCTCCTATGAAACAAAGGGGTCGGAGAAGATTACTGACGACCTTTTCAGCAACAAGGGAGGGGAGAGGGAGAGAGAAAGTGTGGCCCTGGGGCAGAGACCCCGGCAGAGGTCAGAGAGAGGTGGAGAGCCTCAGAAGGAGGTGGAATGACAGCACAATGCGCCCTTCCGCGAGGAGAGGACCCCCTGTCGCATGGTGTGTCTACCAGCCTCCCACGAGGAACTGGCCTGCTCATTGCTAGGGCTACCTTGTCCTGTCTCGCTGGCCGAGACAGCTCTTCATAAGGAGTGAGCCCTCCATTGTGCACCAGTGACAAAGTCCTCTCAGGTTAGCAGAGAATATACTGCAAGAGTAAATTGTCAATGACAACATCAGTGCTCGTGCTCGGCTTCAGGGATTAAGTGAACAAAAGCCACAGCCAAGCCCCGATGTGGCTTTCAGCACCTTTTTTAAAAATAGCAACCAAATTAAAGCCACATATAGCAGAGGAGGGAAGCCTCCAACCCTGGCAGGGAGATACCTTTGATTAAAGCTCAGCCTGACCTTCCTGCTTGATCTCCATGGAAATTGAGACACATTTCCTAAATGGCAGGACTTTACAGAATCATAATGAGCGAGGACCAGGATGCTTTGCGCTGCATTTCCATCTTCGTCCCTGGAGCGCGTAATGGGGAAAATCAGCGACGGTCTCTACTATTTGTTATCAAAAGAACAGTGCAGACCTCTTCCCCCTGTTTCTTTTGTGCAGAGGCAGAATTATCCGTGAAACAAGCAATCATTCCTAGACACTGTAGATTGCTTTTCTGCACAGCTGAATTCCGAGGTTATTAACATTTAGTGGATGCCAATAGTTTGATGGGGAATCTTCCGTTTTGAGGATGAAAGGTATGAGTAAAGAATTCACTCTTGGAAAGCAACCCGAGCTTCAGGGAATGTAAAACAAAACAACACCCAACAAAAGAAATCTGTTTTATAGCTAATGAGGGTTTTAGTTTTAGACTCTTTGGTGTTTCATTAAAACAGAATTACTTAAATTGCAAAACGCCTAAGAAGTCCATGCAATCAATAGGACTTTCCTGTTTTTATCACATTTATTTTGTGGAATAAAAATAATTTCTATAAACTTGGAAAATATATCCAGCGAAACACTGTGTTGTTGTTCTTGTGAATTAAAATTAAAAATTAATACCAACTGGGATCTTACATTATTAATTACCTTCCCCCATTAAAGTTTATTTTCTGTATGAGCTCTAGAATGCAGCATCTTTTTGGTACTTAGTAACGATTAAAATATGATAATGTAATATTTGTATTGGAAGCAAGGTCCCAAAGAAATTGTATAAATATTTTTTAAGCTTGGAAAACAGTACCCCCATCTATCATATTTGTACAGAAGCAGTATAAGGTTTGGGTGAATATATACTTACCCAAGAGAGGAGGATAGATTTTTCTGAAGTAAACAATGCTAATTATAGGAAAAATTCTGCCAGTTTGTGTAGAACAAAATTACATAATCTCAAAGAGCGTCTCCACTGTCCCCATTGTCATTTAACATGTTCTTCATTCAGTGTCAGGTCTGTGTTCCTGCAAATGGTGAGCATGTAGCCAATAAAGTCTCACCTGCATAAAGGAGAAATGTATTATGTTCACATCAATGTTCCCAGAAGAAAGCAAACGCGTTTGTTTAGGAGCGGTCTGCATGAGAAAAGAAGAAAAAAAAAAAAAAAAAAAAAAGGAATAGCGAATGGAGGGAGAATGGAAGCAAACCCCACACACTCACTATGCAAAACTGAGGAAATACTGCCCTCTAGTGGAAGCCTGTGGTTCTAACGTGTGCGGCCTGAATTGAGGGCTTTTATTTTCCTAGAGAATGGTTTGAAGTGATTCGCTTGAATGCGATCTCAGAACAATACGTGAGAATTCTAGTGGCATCCATATACCGTCTTCATTTTTCACCCACCCTCTTGAAAGGCTAGACTTTACTATTGTTCTTTTAAAATATCTTTGATAACACCTTCCTCTGAAAGGAAATATCCGTCCCTTTCAACTCCTTCCTCTTCACAGTCTTCATCGATCATGTCATGAACAGAGTTTAAAGATCTTGTTATGAAATAAACTGGAGAATTCAGGAATTTTTAGGGTTATTTTTATTTATTTTTCCTTTTTTAAAAATAAAAGGCAATTCAACATACAAAATTTGTGATAAATGGAAAGCAAGTAAAAACTAAGGAAAATACCGGCAGGAAGCTGAAGAGATTTAAAAAATGAAATGAAATACTTTGTAATAATTTATTCCCTTCTCCCTTCTCCCTTCATCTGTCTTCTCTCACCTCAGCCCTTGGCATGCCGATTTTCCCTTTACTCACACAAGATAGTAAAAAAACAGAAACAGAAGATGAATAGAAAACAAAACAACCCGCCAAAAAACAATACAACACACAACACACCAGCCCTCAGTCCTGCACTGCCCTCTAGCTGTGATTCCACTTCTCCGCACTTGGCTAAAACAAAAGTCATTTGTCCACTCCTTGCTCAACTCTCCTGACCACTGAATTCTCGGAGCTGCCACGCTACAGGCCCTGTTGTGGAAAGAGGCCCTGCCTGCTCTTTCACTATCAAGGAGCTCAGCATCTCCACATGCTCATCCCCTAAAGCACTAGCGGCTTGCACCCCGTGGAAGATGTTAGTGGTTCAGTACGGTGGGGAGCGCTGCCGTCTGTGGGCCCTCACGGCCTCCCAGTGCAGCTAAAGCACGGAGCAATCCCATAGAACGGAGCCGGATCGATTTGACTTCACTGGGAGTTTCCTCAAACTACTTCACCGAGAAAACCTTTTTTGCTTAATAATACCTATGAAACACCTGAAGAAATAGTATTTTACTGAATAGACTTTTTTTTGCTATACAATTGACTTATCCTTAAATGTATCTTCTTGTGGGTGTGTGCAAGCTTTTCCCTGGGACGGACTCAGAGGAGGGATTTACTGAACCTTAGGCAAATTCAGACAAATTGCCCTTCCACGTGGATTTGTAAAGCCAACAGCACACATAAGTGCCTATGTTTTTTTCAGACACCTGTCAAATCTTGGTATTGTCAGGTTTTTAAAAAATTTGATGGGTAAAAAAAGAAATATTATTGAGATTTAATATCTAATTCTCTGATTTTTGACATACTTATATACTTTCCCCTTATCTGAGATTTACTGTATATATTCTTTGACTTTTGAGAGTTAGGTTTTATTCTTTATATTGACACTGGATTCTGATATTTTGTATTTTATGTAATGGAAGTATTTTCACTAACTTTTTACTTATATTTTATGTTTTATGCTTTTTGCAACATTAAAAAACTGCCCTTTGCAAAATTTTAGATTTTGAAATTGTCAAAATTATTAGTATTTTTCTCTATGCTTTTTAATGAATATCTTTCCTTTCTCCAAGAATAAGTATGTGTCTTATCATATTTTTATACCAAACTTCTTAATTCAACATTTTGTTCAATCCAGTTATATTATCTTAGTATCTACTTCCATTAGCCTTTGTTCAGGTACTTACGAATTTACTTTATAGACTTATTTTGCAGTGAATTTTAGAACATGATACATAGAAACTCTTGAGGAGAATACTTTCAGGTACACATCTGGGTACAATATAGCAGGAAAATTTGGATGACAAGGAAGTATTTACTTTCCTTTTAAAAGAATATTTATTTGGCAAAAAGATATCTGTCACTAAGTCTTTGTAACAGACTAGGTGCTAATGCTTGCTATTCTATTTCATATCTTTGGTAATAGTTATTTTGCAGCATTTTTTAAAACTTAGGTAGTTGAAGCATATCTAAATTTTGATTGTTCTGATTGCCTATTTGTTAGAATTAAAAATTCATTTCCTAAGACTCAATCCAATGGTCATGAAAATGTAAGTGGTGGTTGCCGGACACCATTCTTTCTATATTCATGAAATCTCCCTGTTCCCCTAAAAAGACGTACAGGTAAATAGTGAGCTTGTGAACCCTGGAAAGGGCGGAGAACAGGATTAGGGTTTGGTAGAATGAAGGAAGAGTCATCATTCTTTGTGACGCAGCAAATGGATGGCAGTCGGTGGTCTCTCCGGAGGCTCTGCATCCGTAATTCAGTCTCAGTTAGTGACGATTTCAGCGGAAGGGTAGGACCAAGTTCATGCCCAGAGATTCAAAGGCACGTCTTTGTCCCTGAGTGCTCACGGAGCTTAGCGCTGCTGACGAATCCGTCTGTAGGATTCCCGAAATAAGAGAGGTAATTCGGTTCCCAGCCCAGCCCAGCCCAGCACACAGAAGAGTGAGGGCCCTAGGAGGGGGAGCACAGGCAGCCGCACTGATCCGTGGCCTGCACTCTCCGCTGGGATGACCCGTGCGGGGCATCCTCTCTGCTCGGAGAAATGGAGTGTTTCTCATTTCCAAGGCCATGCGGGGCTCCAGTTTTCACAGCTGCCAAAGGAACCAGTGAAATGGTCTCAACCGTTGGGGTTCAGAAATTGCCTGATCTAAATTCCAAGCAATTTTCTTTGGAATAAAGAAGTGAGTCTTTCCATTGGTGTACATTGAAGTCCTATCTTGGGAGGGGAGGAGAGATAAAAGGATGTGATCAGTCTGACACCTTGAACTGTGAATTCGTGTTTTTATTCATTCGCCCACCCTCCCTTTCTATTTCAGATGAGAGGCTTCAGGGATCTCACGATCCCTAATCCCACTTGCCACCCACGTGTGGAGTCACCAAGCAAAGGTGACGTGGACAGCAGAGAAGATGACCACTGCAAGGCCACACTGACTGGTCTACCCTCGGGTGAGGAATGGTTCAGAGAGGACCTAGTTACGTCCAGGCCAAGGTGACCAGGGGCCAGGGACACCGCTGGTACCATTCAACCCGCGGCTGGAGGAGCGGGGGCAACACCGGCGCAGGCTGCCGAGATGGAGAAGCTGACTAAAAGCAATCACTGTCGATTCTGATCAGACACCCTAATTGTGTCCCAGCTCAGTGATGGGAGCTTTCCAGAACTTCTCCTCACAAACCTGGTGGAGGCCTTGTGTCTCTTTGCTATACTATAAACCGCCTGCATTTGCATCTCATCTGAGATGCCCCTCCTTTTAGAGAACGTGTTCAAGAATTAAACTGCTTCACTAGATTGTAGCGTACTGGAACAGATCGCCGCTGGGAAGAGCAATGCCCTTTTACTGCCATGGAATGGAGTGTGCGTAAGATCGACAGCTTTCCGAGGCAGGCTTCTGAATCCCAACACCTTTCGGAGAAGTGGTCCTGGGATTGGAGCCACAGTTAAATCTGGGACCTCTCTTAGCTGTCATCAGATTAGCATGATCCGCGCCAACAGGATGACTTTATTTTGCTCCAGGCAATCTTTCCAATTTCATTTCCTCATATTTCTCTTGGTGTACTCTTGTTGTGGGACTTGAGAACTTGCTTTTCCCTGCACTGAAACACTTGTCTATCTCCTTCTCCTCCTCGAAGTCTCGGGTCTCCTCTAGCACATCTCTTCCTCTGGCTGGATTTTCTTCAATCATTTACCACCCCCTGACGTACCATGTATTCTACTTACTACTCACAATATGCCATAAAACCAGGGAGTTTTTAAAACCTATTTTATTCACTGCTAAACTCCCAGAGCCTGTAAGAGTACCAGAAATATAGTACGTGCCCAGTAAATGTTCATTTTAATTTAATAAAGCATTCACACTAATCACTGGGAACTACAGGCACTGTTTCTTCTGCCTAATCCATAAATTTTAGGCCATTGATTTTGCTCATTGTCATGAGTCCAAATTTTATCTACCTTTCAAAATCTGCTCAATGTCACCTTATGCATGGATTGCCTATTGGTTCTTCCCAGTTATAAATAATGCCACTTGTCTGGCCTCCCTACAACTTTTATAAATAGCACTTTCTAAATGGCATATATATATCTGCCTTATCCCTATTACTAGAATGGAAATTATTTGAAGGGAAAATATACAGGGTTACAGTTGTAAGTACTTGAAACACAGTTTATTTTTGTATTAATTTTATTAATTACTGTATCATTTTTCATATGAACAACTGTAAACCTGCTTTTGCCCCACCCTGTGTTTCTCATTAGAATTCAAGGTCCTGGAAGCCCTGGACAGCGTGGGTTCAGGATAGCCCAGAGCTCCGAGCCACGGGCTCCACGGGCAGATAAGCCTGGACTTGGCGTTTGACTGCTTCTCCTCACCTGTGACAGAGGACTGCGTGGTCTCTGGCGAGCCCTGGGTCCTGAGTCTGAGATCATGCGACATGGCATCACAGCTACATGACACACTACACATCATCCCCTTTGCCCTCTGCCATTCTCCCTTTCCTTTCACTAGGTTACAGCTCTGGGGGTCAGGGACTACAGCTTTTTCATCTTAATCCAGTCGTGTGCCGAGGGCACAGTAGACAAGAAGTATTTGTAAAAGGAATGAAATAGTCTTTGTGAGAATGTTGCTTTCAACAAAGGAGTGTAATGATGGTGGGGATTAGAAATTGTCAGATGGGGCCCTGGCTGGTGTAGCTCAGTGGATAGAGCACAGGCCTGTGAACCAGGGGTCACAGGTTCGATTCCCAGTCAGAGCACATGCCTGGGTTGTGGGCCAGGTCCCCAGTAGAGGGCCCACCCAAGGCAACCACACATTGATGTTTCACTTCCTTTCTTCCTCCCTCTCTCTCTAAACAAAAGCTCTTAAAACAAATCTCTGCTACATCATGCAGTGGAGATGGCAGCAGAGATGGTGAGAGGGGTATTCCAAGGAGCTGCGAAGGGAGAAGTCCTCACTCTGTTTCCGACTCCCTCAGTGACCTGCTAAGTCATGCCCTCTTTCGGGGGTTGCAAGTGGGTGGGTGGAGCTCAGCTAATTCTTGTTAGAAAAGGATGGTGGGAAGCATAAGTTTGAGTGCTCCTTAAAATCCGGATTGCACAGTGCCTGCTCAGAGACAGCTGCTGGAGTTTGCTGGAGTTTTGGATAGGAAAAAAAGGATCATTATTAATAGGAACAAAGCGAATGCTATTAATATAACCGCTGATATCAAAAAACATTTATTTTTAATGATGTCTGTTTCATACTCTGGTATATTTCAGGAGTATTTTTCAGAGTATGTTAGTCACCTCTATTTTGTGAAATGTATAAATTTTATGTTTCTTAATCAAAGAAAGTAAAGTATGAACAAAAATGAGCTATACATTGAATTTGCTCTTAATAAACATGGGAGAGATTAATAAGTTTTTGTTTCCTATTATTAGTCTTAGCTGTAATTATTAAACATTTCCTCTTTGCTTATTTATATTCCATCTTTTTAGCATCTTCAACCTCCCCAGACCTCCCCTTGGTCCTGTTTTTTTCTTAACCCTGTGGTTATTGTTTTGTCCATGTTACTCAATTTGTTACCTGTACCGTCACACGTCTGCCACCTAGTGGAATACAGTTGTCGAAACCACTTCTACAGTGCAGCAGCCACCTACATCAGGCAGAGTGGCTTGGAATAGAAATTACTCCTTTCATCAGAGTTCAAAGAAATTCCTGGACTCCAATTTACTGAATGTGTCTAGTGAAACTGAAAATTGCATATAATTTTGTCAAATGACTGCTGGGCATATAACTATGCTGTTTTACTAAATTTTGCAGAGCTTCTGAAGAGTTGAGTAACCGAAGGTAGCTTTGTTATATTTGCTATGGAAGGTATGCTAGCGAAACTAATGGCAGAAATGATTTTTATAAGAAAGGCTGAAATTAAGAGCAGGCATCTTTTCTGGGGCCCATCAAAGAAGATGGCCATTTTGTCTTAGAAAAAGGAAATTACAAAAATGTGTCATTAACCTCCTTACTGACTGTATGCTGTCGGGTAGTTTGGGCTGAGACAGGTACTCTTTGAAAGGCAAACACATAACTGTTACTTTTGAACAATGGAGTATCAACTTGTTTTAGTTATATTCTTCTTCAGAGATGAGTAGAGAAGATATTATTTTTATCATCGATCCATGATTTTTGAAATATATTCTGATTATAAAAGAAGTCACAGTCTGATTATAGATAATGTGGATATTTCAGAAAAGACACCTGTAACTTTGCTCTCCAAACATAACCAGTTTTTAATTATTTTGATGTATTTTCTTTCAGACTTTAATCTCTTCATATGTGTAATACATTTATAATTTTTCTTTGACAAAATTTTACTCAGCTTGGTTCCACTCTTCTTAATCCATATTATGAGATGGACATTTTCACTCAAGTGATTTAGAAACAAAATTTTAAAATATTTTTCTCGATTATGTACAGAAGTAATTTAACCAATTCTAACTTTTCCTACTTTTGCTTTTCCTTTATTGGCAGTATAGATTATTCATACACGCACTCTGTTGAATGTTAAGGACTTGTAAAAAACATAGCCTGAAACATCTCCTAGCTCACCATGTGGAGAAAAATGTATTTATTTAGGAACCAAAATCATTTTTAAAAAAGTATTTTGGGTGTATTATCTTTTTAATGTATTACTGAATTCAGTTTGCTAATATTTTGTTGAGAATTTTTGTATCAGGGATATTGGCCTTTAATTTTCTTTCCTTATAGTATTTTTGTCTGGTCCTAATTGTTACAAGTATAGGTTGTTCCCAAATATTTTGCTCTAAGATGATTGACACCTTGAACTGTTTGAATGCATATTGATGAGAATCTGATTTTTTCCTGAGGACAAATTTCCTTGAAGTTCAAGAGTTTGCAATTATAAAACAGTTTATGGCTCTTAATTCAAATAGCAAAGTTATCTTTCATGAAGTTGTAATAATTTCTCCAGGACAGCATTATATGAGAGGATTTGTTTCACTTCACCCTTGGCAACATCATTTTCATTTGATTGAGTCAAAGTATAAAGAATGCCTGAAGAGAAAATAATTTTTATTTCTTTGGTTATTAAACAGACTGAGTTCTTTTATGTTTACCAGAAGTTGCATTTCTTACATAATTATTTGCACTTTTGTTCTCTTCTATTTTTCTTGTTGATTTGTTAGAGCTACTTATCATGCTAGGCTATTAATAATTTCTCATCCTGTATACTGCCAACCATTCCCTGCCTTCCTGTGCATTTCATTTGCTTTCTGAGGTTTTAACTTTGTGTGTGTGTGTGTAGTGAAATTCACCAAATTTTCCTTTACACTCCATTGTCAGCTTCTGTGTTCAGAATTGTTACCCCTTTCATTTTTCACCTTCATCTCTGTCTTTTGCTTGTGCTTTTCCATTTCCATTTCATAGAGGTCGTGTGTTTCTAAAGGTCATCCTTGAGAAATGAAAATCATTCTCTTTTGGTTCTTTTATTAAATTATTCTCCAATGTAATTTTTCTTCTTTTAGTCTTTGGGAGAAATGAAGCTGCACCTTCCAGAGGTTATAATTAGTAAAAATTTCTCACCAATTTTAGAATAGTTTTTATTATTAAAGTTAATTTTGAGTACTGTGGTGAGGTTTTTTTTTTATTAAATTAGAATTATAATGAAAAACTGGGAGACACTGGGTCACAAATTCCCTGCCACCCTAAACTGTCTATTTTATGTCTTTTATTCCATAAGAATCAGGAGAGAGGGAGAAATGAGTGAAGGCTGTGGAAATTAAGATAATCCTAAATGATACTAATTCATGTCGGCTGCTGACCACATGGATACATGCTTGCCTCCTCGCTGGGACTGTGGGCCAGATTAATTCCCTTGAAAACTCAAATACGGAGTCTGAGGAAATTTAGGCAGTCAGAATGACTGGTGATTTGATCTTTTAAACATTTCTCCCACCTACACCCTGCTCGGCAATTACTGGAACTTGGCATCTCATTCTTCTCCCAGCCCGATTCGTCAAGGTGGCAGGTAAATTGCGGAGTATGACATTTCAAGCCACGGCGTGCCCTTCCCCTGTTTCCCATCTGGTAACCTGGGCATTTTGCCCCTTTGCTGTAGGAAGACACCTTGAATGACACCGTAACACTACGCATGCCCAAAAGGAAGGCAAACGAAGGTAACCCCAATCAATTACCCTTTGTTTTCTCTCCTCACCTTCCTCCAGTTTAGCAACTCCACAATCTGAAGTTTAAAAACCAATGAAGTGAAACATTGGCATATCATACCTTCGCACAGAAGTAAAGTGGTTAAGAGCCAGGTCCTGGTCAGGCCGGCTGGCTTGAGACCTGATCCTCCATTGCCACCTGTGGGGGCAAGTCACTTAACTCTCAGCCTGCCTCCTTTCTCTCATCCCTAGAGCAGTTGTAATGGTACCTACTTCACTGGGTAGTTGTGAGCATTAGCTGACGTAACCCACCTATGGTATTTAGAAGAGGACCAGACACATAGTAACAACTCAAGAACATCATTGGGTATGCTACAGATTTGATCTTTAAGCAAAACACTCAGAATGTCCAAGGGGGAGCTTCCAGACGTCAAGGGTAATCTGAAGGATAGTAATTTTACACTCTGCCACTAGGGGTCGCTATAACTGTACTCAAATGTTAATTTTCTGGGCTCAGATTCCCTGTTAGAAATTACAGATCATTTGAGATCAGAGATATATGTGTACTAATGCAAGCTGAGGAGTTACAGGATTGCAATTACAGCAATTTCTTTGAACTAGCATAATTAGGTACTAGGAGAAAGGAGGGCTGCCGTTGAACTTGGAAGCTAGGACCTTACACACCCTCAGAGCTTCCTTCTCCTGTGTCTGGCTTCACTCTTCCCTCTCATTGTTGAGGAGCTCTCTCTGCTTCCCATGAAACATGGTCAACGATTCCAAGCTTATATGTTCATGCTCCAGGCACAGGCACTGAATGAATCAAGTCTGCATTCCAATTCTAGCTCCACTCGTCCCCCAGACAAATAGACTGGGATCCCTTAGTGACCCTTGATGGTGAGTATGCTCCCACTCCTGGCCTTGTCAACTGTGATTCTTTAGTGAACACGCCCACTGGGAATGCTCCACGTAAACTGTGCATGGAGGGAAGGGGCAGGGCCCAGAAAAGAGGGCTTGGGAGTTAACCCAGAGGGTGTCACCAAAGGCTGGTTTATAAATCTCTGATGGAGCAGAGAAAACAGCAGTGCTGGAAACTACAGATGATAAAGATGGCTCAGAGGAAAGACAGTTCAGCTCTCATGATGAGAACTGTGGAATAACATAACAAAAATTGTAATTATGACTTATGACTTCTTACCTGACTTTAGTTAAAAAAACTGTAATGAAAATAGAAAATTATTGATAGAATTTTCATATAGAGGAACACAACTTAGCTCTCTGAAAAGGCGGAAGAGAGGAATCCATTCCTCTCCTTTGGGATTTACCTGCATTAAGAACAATTGATGGAAACCAAAGAAATCACAACATTCCATGACTTGTTTTTCTATTAACATTTTCTGACTTCCTTTACAGTCTGTTGCTTTCCACAAGCTCAGCTTTCTGCTGCTGAATCATGAAGGACATAGCAGGGTGCCTGTAACAGGTTCTTATTTTCTGGATGTACATGATGTATCTGTAGTTTCTCAAACATCAGCAAACAAAGGCGCCATGGCAGTTTTATGATGAACACCCCCACACGGATCCTCCTGTTTTCATTTAAGTCAATCGCTCATTTTTCTGTCAGAGATGCTAAGCCTAACAGGCTTGGCAAGTTTATCTTAAAAACCAATTAGGGTAATTTGCGATGGAGACTGGAGGCACTTCGGTTGCCTGACGGCTGCTCTGCAGTCAATCAAGGTGGCAGAAGCAAATGAGTCCCACAGATTCTCTCTTGGGGAACTTGCATGCAAACAATCTTGTCAAGGAGAGATGTGATGGCTCTCAGTAACAGTAAGGAGGATTTGACACAGGTTTTGTTTTAAGGGACAAAAAAGCTATCTTTGATTCCCTCCTACGCTGGGTGCCATCCTCCTCCTGGGAAGCCCTTCTTGCATCGCAGAACCATGCCACTCTGGGAGGAGCGGGATTTGGAGCATGGCCACACACAGTGTTGGGGGGAAGGTAACACCAGCTCTTCAAGTTTTATGAGCAAAACAATTTGTGGAAACCTAGGCAACTGAGGCTGGTTTTGTTACAGAACAGGTCCAGGGTGGGTGGTGAATGATACATTATTACCAAATGGACCCACCTTTGTGCTCCAGGGTTCCCTCCCCACCCGTACTAGGTTCGCCTTGCCTGCCACCCGGGAAAGACGTCTCTTAGTGCCAGAGACTGGTGAAAAGGAAAGGGATTATTTGTTTAAAAAGTTATACAGACTTAGAGTAATGACTTAATGTCTTCATAAAACACTAAGTCCTTCAGAATACCCACAAACGCACACAGTCCTTCCTTCTCTCCTTTGCCCAGCCCGCGGGGTACCGTATCTCAGGAAAAAAAATAGAAGTCCATAGTTCAGGCAACCCCTCAGTTCCAACACCATCTGCTGTGTCGCCTCCATGATCTCTAGTTAATCCAAAGCCATGTGGCACCTTCTCATGGCCCACCAGCAAGAATCCTTTCACCCCTTTTCTTCCAGGCAAAGTCTTTCCTGCTTCCTAAGCCATGGGGCAAAATAGGAACACCTCAAAACTACACAGTCCCAACTTCTGCCAAAGCCGTGTGGTCCCAAAAAGCCCTAGCATGACTGCCACGCTGGGTTTAAATCCCGGCGCCAATCTTCCTCTGAAGCACCATTTCCAACTCCTCCCACAATCCGTTACACCTGCCAGCGCTCCCTATTCTTCCGGCTTCATGGGCTGCCATAGTAAGCCTGGGCAGGTGTGGCCCCATGGCGTGGAGCCAATCATCTGCAAGCTTTTACACAGGTGCTGTACCCAGAGGGAGTTGCCTCCCAATTACATCATAGGTGGAAGTCACTCCCATCCTCCTGGCTCAAAGCATGGCCACAGCTATTTAACATATCCGTGAAACCAGTTAAAGGTTATAGTTATGTTAAATGACCATTCTAGAGGTTACCTGCAAAACTGTTGCTATTCAAAACAACTCTCAATGGCTCTGCTCCATGCATCCCAGCCCTCAGCTCAGAATTGTGGGGGCGAGGACATCCTATGTATATTTTTTTTCTAATATTTCTTGGACATCCTGAGTTCTGGACCCCATTACAAATCCCTATTTGGGCCCCCCGCTTGGCTGCACCCGGTTACAGTATAAGATGGTTCTAGCCCAGCAATTTTCAACTGTTGTGCCACAAAATTTTTAAAACACACACAGGGGCACTGACCTCTTTCCCCTCAGATTATCAAACAAAAAGAAAAATGACAATCACTAACTCAACAACAGCCATCCTGCATGACTGAATCAAAATTACACCAATTTTTTGCCAGATCAGCAAAAAAATATATTTTTGGCATGCTGCAGAATTTTAGTAATTAGTTTATGTGTGCTATGAGTTGAAAAAGTTTGAAAATTGCTGTTTTAGCCAATTGACTTTATAATTTTATTATGTGGATGGACATGTCTTAAATAAAGTAGGTTTATTCCAGAGAATAGGAGGGCACTCAAAATATTTATCTTAAACCATTTTTATGTGGAATACAATTTTTTGTGTGTGAGTTCACAATGTTCTGTGAAAACTTGACAAAAAGTTTTGGAGGGGGAAGCAAGAAAGCTAGAGTAGGCCAGCTTTGCTGACCAGTGTCGTGAGTTGTCTTCACTAAAAAGCAGAAATCATCAAGCCTGAAGAAGCCACTGACACCTCTGGGTCTTAAAGGACACCTTTTTTATTTTTGAAATAATCCTTTTTTTTTTCTTTCTAGGAGGTCTTACAGGACCAGAAGAAAGTTTGGATTCAACATACCATAGTCTGAATTCCAGTGAAATAGCTCTATAATAGCTCCTTGTGACCCTAGTTCCAACAGGGGAAGAACAGTTTCAATGCTTCCGGCTGCAGGATGATAACAGCAGCCTACACTTGCAATTCTGTCATTTGAACCTTGCCTCAACCTGTAAGGAAGGCAAGGCAGGAAGCAGTGTTCCCACTTTTATCCTGGAGGAGTTATTGAGGTGACCTGCTTGAAGTCTTACCACTAAGAAGTGACCAAACCAGCCCTCTCATCTGGACTTGGGCATGTCACCTCTCCCAAACTAGTTCCTTCCTTTCTTTTTTTTCCTTGCAGAAAATGAACATGCTCAGAGACTCACTGAAGACATTATGGAACGTCTGGACCAAATATTCATAGAAGGAATAATTTGGAATTTTTACATTTCCAAAAAGTGGTCATATAAATATTTACAACCACTTTTAAGTATGGAACTTTATTATATAGTGTACTATTTACCATTTTGCTAGCATTTCTATAACATCCTCAATTAAAATATAATTTCTTATTTTAGTTTTGTTTATTGAATGGTGGAATTTGAAGATTAGGTCACCAATTACTTCCTTTCCCTGTTTCTCACTTATTGAAAGTTGAAAACACACGTGGAAGAGCACATTTATTATTAAAAATAAAAAGTATTTGCATTAAGAAAGAATATAATTATTCTTACTATGTCTACACATAAAAATACAGTCTAATTGGCTTCAGATTTGAAATTATCCAGCTAGTTTTTAAACATTTTAGGTACAAAGTCAAGAGATTTGACAGTTTTTCTAAATAGGAAAATAACCATAGAATTTTTTATTTTGGAATTTGGGGGCATATTAGGAATATTTGGGTAGCTACCTAATATGAACATATTTTAAATAAAAGTGGGTATGGTGGGTAAAATATACCCACTGACCCCAACTGTACTCCACACTCTGAGATATCCAGGTCCTAATCTCTGGAACCTGGGAAGATTTTGCCCTACACAGATAAAGGGGTTTTGCAGGTGTGACTAAGACAAGGATTTTGAGATGGGGAGTTTATCTTGGATTAACTCTCTCAGCTTCCATTACTTCCACCTCAAGGTCTACCCCAAGCAGTGCCCCGGCAGGTGAGAACTGAAGTGAGATGAAACAACTCCCTGTTGCCTCCCTGGTTCTTCAACAAAATTTACCTGAAGTTTGGTTGGTGTGGCCCATGTGGAACGGGGAATTTTTTTAGGTCAGATCAGCTCAGGGAAGGAGCTCACTGCTTTCACCCCACGTGGCTGAGGGTGTGCTATTTGGCACTTACGGGTCCACTCACTGCCACATAAGGGACTCCTGGCTGGACACTAGTCTTGTATCCTTAACCTTAGGGACTATGCCTGCCAAAAAGATAATTCAAATGGTTTAGTTTCTGCCCTTTGGGGGCACAAGATTCACCTGCAAATATCAACTGCCTCTTACTTTTAACTCTGGTCAACATCAGTGAGCACCATTCCAATATACCATGCAAAGCAAAGCAGAATTAAATTCAGCATTGTTTGCTATTTCCAGGTGCCAGATTGTGGTTATCCCTCTGGTCTATTTTTCTGAGACACGGCTGACCAACTTGAGTTTACAATCGCCACTCCCTCTTGAGGCTCACAGTTACGTGAATCAGTACTCCCCGATATAGGAGCCACACCAAGAGGACAAGAGACATCAATAAAGTGTATCCTGATGACACCTGAGCTGGTGAGCCAGCGATCCAACCAACCCTGGAGGAGTCTTGGTCTCTGACTATGGAAGATGATGCGTGGCTTCACTGCTTATGCCGGCTGAGTCAGGGTTACTTGCAGCTGAAAGCATGCAAATGATACAGAGCTAACCAGTCCATCTGCAGACTTCCTATCAGGGTTTCCTTCCCGTCAAAGGTGACTGATGACACCTTTTCAGACTATACAAGCTAAATGCTTTTGCCAGAGTGAGTTTTAAATTTAGCCCGTCTCCTTCCTGCTGTTGTTTAAGCCCAGGTTTTATTGTCTGTCGGTGGAGAAAAACTCTAGGTGATGCCTTGAGTGTAGTCGGCAGCTCTTCCCAGCTCCTTCTGTGTCAGTATAAATTAACCTCTGGACCTTGAAGACTTTCCTGATCAATCCTATATTATTTTTTATTGGATCCAAAGCAGCTAATTACAATGAAGTTTAACTGATCTTTTTCTTTGGAAAATTATTTATATTTTGAAACTTTTATGCTTCAAAAACTTGGGATTGAATAACTGTTCTACCATGACTTCCAAACTCCATGATTGCTTGGAGTTAGAAAAGGCCCTTCCAGCTTTTATAGTCAATTCTCCAGAGGCCCTTCCGCTCCCACCTGCTGCCTGGGGGCAAAGCCAGTGTCACTTGGTTTAGGTTTTTCTCACTTCTGGAGAACAGATTCTCTTCTGTGATCTATTTCCAAGTCACAAATCACATACAATTTAGGGACTTAAAACAACAGTCATAAATTTGGCTCATAAGCCTGTGTGTGTTACAGTTCGGTGGGGCCACCTCATCTGCTCTGAGTGATGACAGGTGGGGTGTCTTAACTTTTATAACTCACTCATTGTATCTTGTCAAATTGGTGCTGACGAGTGGCTGGTTGGGGCCTTGATTCCTTCCTCTCTCAATATGGCAACTCTACGGAGCTACCTGAGCCCTTTCACAGCAATGTGGCTGGAATCTAAGACCAAGTGCTCCGAGAGGGAGAAGAGGAAACGACCAGGCTCTGAAGCACAGCATCACTTACAGTGACATTGTTTCACGGCTCCACAAAACCTGGCGGAGGCTCCGAAGTAACCCCATGAATCCACGAAATGATGTGATCTTTAAAAAGGGGTGTTTTTCTCCTTTGCAGACTTTGGGAGTCTAGGGTGGGGTGAGAGGGTAAGGTCTTATTTTCCTCATTCCACCTGCTCTTGGTCTGAGAGGCTGGGTATGCAGCATCCTTTGGAGTTGTCCCGACTAAAGGAGAAAGTGGTTGGGGTTTTAGGAAACAGTGAAAAGGAAAGAACTGCCTTCACTTTCCCAGGTCATGGTAGCAGTGAACATGGTTCATACCTGGATGGAGGTCTTGGTATTTTCTTCACTTTGGGCAAATATCAATTTTAATTGACCTAACTTAATATAATTATGCTTTTTTTAAAGTTTATTACTCTGCCTGCTGTCTACTTGATCTGAAAAAAAATTGCAAATTTTTAAACTCTTTTGATGTTCCCAATGTCTTATTAAGAAATGAAAGTTCTATCAATTTTCTTTATTGTTGACACCAAGTGTCATCATTTTGGCCAGAGATGCATTTCTTTGTCTCAGGTAATTTTTCTCTTTAAAAGTAAACTCAAACCAAAATACCATCTTTAATAACAACTATGTGTATCTCCTGAATTTTTATTGCTCTATCCTGTCTTTCATTGATGCCTTCTCTGTACTACTAGTCAATAACCTCAACAGAACAATCTATAAAATGCCTTCAGCCTCTGACCTCCCACTTGCCTTTCCACCAGCCCCTGCACCCCTAGTCCACTGACCTTGCTCTGACAAACTACAGGCTGGAGTCAGGAGCCATTCCCAATCAAGTAGTGTAACTATACTTTTAATCTTCATGTCAGACAGATTTCCTAAAAGCCTGATGGTATTACTGGTCCAAAGTCCATATGCCCAATGCTTTGAAAAGCCAAAACTCAAAGCATCAGAGTTTGGGGTAAGGAAAGGTTTATCGATCAAGAAAGCACCAATGGAGAAAATGGGAGCCCCAGTGGCACTTGAAATCCATCTTAAGACACTGCAGAATTCAGGCTTCTTACATATCAAGTAAAGAGGAAATGGGAGGGGGGGAGAGGTGATTGCTCAGACCTCTGGGCGCTGGCAGAGGTCTGAGGAAAATGGTGTTAGTTGCTGTAAATCTAATCCTGAGGTTCCTGGAAATCCTTGATAAACAATACTTCCCTTATCTCCCCACGCCTCCAGCAAAATTCCTCTGATGATAAGAAGTCCACGTGCAATACTAAGCAGAAGCTATTAGCCTAAAGGCCATGCCTAAAGGCCGTGGGGGCAAAGCAGGCTTGAACAGGGAGTTAGAGAGACTGGGAGTTTCACTCTGTTACAATGGGGCAGGACGTGCCTTCACCTCAGCTGGAAAAACTGGGATTAACAGTGAGTGGAGCTATATTGACTATTGGTGAAGACAGCCCACTAGGGTTGTACCCACATAACCTTACTCTATATGACAAGGGGCCAGAGGAGGAGGCACTGGCTAGGCTAGTATTGCTGCCTGCTAGCTAGACCTGCAAAATAGCCAAGCCTAATTGTTATGGGACAGCAACTGGGGCCCTGCTGCCCACCGTCACCCTTTGGGCAAAACTCCAGAGGCAAAGGTTTGGTGATAAAGGAAAGAAGTCTATTCAAAAGCTTCACAGTTTTAGAATGACAGCTTTCCACATGCATTAGTCACTTAAACCTTTCAATTAAGGCTAAACTCTTTAACACCTGAGTTCTCTTATCATTTCTCCTGTTAGCTCTATTTATCTTATCTCTTTAGGCTTAGTTTACAAACTAAAACAATGTAAGATACACAAGCTAAACAGTTTTGGAAGAATGGCAGGCTTCTACCTCAGAGCTTGTCCCCTCTTGGAACACCCGAAGAAGGATAACCCTGCCACCCTCTGCGAGGCCAGCGTGATATTAGGCTGCACCCGCAGCTCCCTCCCATCCAAAATGCTATCTGTTGGGAAACTCAGGCAGCTGTAGCACAGTCATCCAAGCATCCTTGAGGAAGAGACAGCCAGCCAGACTGAGAGCCAGCCCTCTTTTTATTTCCACGAGCTCTGGAGGCATTCAGCTTCTCAGCCAATCCCGTCCTAGATTGCCCACAATTGCCTTAGCAAACTCCTCCTATGGCCCCTCCCTACTTCTCCCCAGTGATCTGATCAGATCCCTCGGTACCAGAACGTCCCCTCTGAAGGTCGATAAGTTTAGGTATAAATGGAGAGAAAAAAAAAAAAAACAGTAGTTTTGAGTAAAGGAATGAATAAACATGTAATTACCACATTAACACCTTGAAAGACCCTCTAAGCAAGAGATGCTATGGTCTATTAACTCGTTATACCAGATGCCTTGAAAGGGTGAAGCCGTCTATTGCTGAGAGAGAACACTCCTGCTTTGGGAGCCTGATGAGCTCAAATGGAATCCTGCAAATCTGAGTGGCCTTGCTCCTGTGATATAATGATGGACTGGAGAGTTATTAGTGATTGAATGAGATTCTAATAATGGGCTGGTATCTTTGATTTTTTATAATTATTTTGCTTTAAGGGATTCACGTTCGAAGAACAAGCAGTGAACTGTGACATGATTTATAAGAAATAGATATCTGGTCTTTATCCTTGGTTCCTGGTTCACAGCTACCAAAACCTTGGCATTTCCTAAGTGATGAGGGCATTAAGTTGTTTTTTGTTATGTTAATGAGGTGGCTTCTGGAACTTACATAAAGAGAGAGGCTTTTTGCCAAGAGAGCCCACAATGTGGTTAGAAGGTTGGTACTTTCAGTCCTACCTCCTACTGCCATTCTCCCCGCTCCAGGGAGTGTGCAGGGGCAGGAGAGTGAATCAACTGTCAATGCCCAACGATTTAATCCATCGTGCCCATGGAACAGAGCCTCCATAAAAGCCCCACGTAGACTGGGTTTAGAGAGCTTCTGCGTGGGTGAACACGTGGAGGTGTTGGGAGAGCGTTCCTCCTAGAGAGGGCGGGGAAGCTCCACACCCCTTCTCACATCCCTTGTCCTGTGCATCTTTGCTACCTGGCCGTTCCTGAGTTGTACATTCTTTTCTAATAAACTGGTGATCTAGTAAGCAAGATGCTTCTCTGAATTCTATGAGCTGCTCTAGCAAATTAATGGAACCCAAGGAGCAGGTTGTGGGAACCTCTGATTTATAGCCAGTTGGTCAGGTGCACTGGTGACAACCTGGGCTTACAACCTGCATCCGAAGTAGCGGAAGGGCAGTTGGGTAGACTGAATCCTTCGCCTGTGGAACCTGATGCTCTCTCCAGGTAGAGAGTGTCAAAATTGAGTTGAACCAGCTAGTGTCTGAAGAACTACTTGTATTTTTTTAAAAAATTATATTTTAGGATTATGTTATTGTAGTTGTCCTGATTTTTCCTCCATGCATATAAGTTCTTTGGCTACTCCATTTCCTTTACTGTACTTTACTTCCCCCTGGCTATTCTGTAGCTACCTATTGGTACTTCCTTAATTCCCTCACCTCTTCACCTGTTCCCCCACAGCTCCCTTTCATGGGGCAACCATCAAAATGCCCTTTGTATCCATGTCTCCATTCTTGAGAATTGCTAGTTATTATTGTAGGACCCTTCCTGTCTTCCCCCACCTGTACCCTACTTTGTTTTCTCCTTGGCAGTTCTTGCCAAGCAGCATATTATATTTCCTTTTTTAAAAATATTTTATTTATTTATTTGTTTATTTAGAGAGAGAGAGGTGGAGGGAAGGAGAAAGAGAGGGAGAGAAACTGCAATGTGTGGTTGCCTCTTGCTCACTCCATACTGAGGGCCAGGCATGTGGCATTGAGCCACATCAGCCAGGGCATCTTATTATATTTCTTTATTATTTCTTTCCCCTCATTAGAATGTATAATCAGCGAAAGCAAGTTTTCTTTTTGCTTTCCCACTTCCCACTACTCAGGGTCTAGAGTGGTGCCTGACACAAAGATGATCCTCAGTAATTATTACCGATAAATGAATGAATGAACGCATGAATGAGTAGAGAGATACAGACCACATGCCCTGCCTGTATTGGGTGAATATATATATCCACCAATTTCAGAGGAGACTTTGGGCATCTTACTAACCAAGTGGTCTTTAATTGTCTGCCATATCCTGTATAATGTGATATATACAGTTTGCCAGCAGTTATCATATTAGTGAAGCAACTGGGAAATGTTAGAACTAAGTCTTTTCGTCTGGCAAATAACATTCTCATTACACCTGCCTTTGGATTGACCATTGTATTAAGTTCCTGGTATTTTTCAACTTCATCCAACTAGCTCTGGACAGAAGAGAAAAGCTTCTCATGTTGTTTATTATTCTTCCTCGCAGCAAAGCTCTAATAGAGTGTTTCAGGAGAGACATTGCAATAATCTAGTTAGATAAACATTTGTTCCATATTTTCCTAGAGCTCTCTAATGCACATTTTTGGAGGTTTTTTTTTCCTTACCTACTTTATTAGCTTCAAAAATTGAGGCTGGATATCTAATCAGAAGACAATTATCCATTCTCTGTACTTCCAAGTTGGTGTTTTACGTTTTCCTAAGTCCCGATGAGCTGTAAACGTTTCGCTCATTATCTGGTAAGCACCGGCCGCGGCAGACAGAAACAGCCTTCTTTTTCCAGCTGCTCTCTCTAATGTTGCAGAACCCTTCCTTTTCAGTTCATTAAATTTAACTTCAGGCAATTGCTAAAATGCAAGATAATTCTTTTTTGTTATTTCTTTGGCACTTCCAAAGTTCAGTTTCACATTAGCAACAATGAGCCAGGGGGTTTTTAAAGTTTTTTTCTTCTTTTTTTTAAGTTATTTTGGAAGATAGGGATTTAGGCAGAAAAAAGATGCATTACAAATGACAAATACTGAGCATTATTTTTTCTTTTATTTGTACTGAAGTTTCCTCAGTTGTAATTGCTTTTTAAATTGGCTTTAGAAGTGCAGAATTCAGAGAAAATATTTTTGAGTTTCATATTGCACCAAAAATCTTGACTCTTAATATCCAATCATTTGTAATATTTAATATAAATAGCTGGAAAATTTTTAAAGCATAATTAAGGCATATTTTGTGAATGTGTGTATGTTGTGATTTGTCACCAATTTTTGCCTGTTTGAAGTTCTGAAAAACTAAAGACAGAAAAAGAGGATCTCATAGACAAGATCTTGCATACTATTCTGTGTTATTTATGCACGGTAATTGATTTAAACTTCCATTAGTTATATCCATTTATGTTGCTTCCATGTTTGCACCTACAAATGTGACAAATATCCCTATACCATATCATTGTGTACCTACTTTATATCAATTATCTATTATCTGTAGACAGATAGGTATATCTATATCTATAATCTACCTGCCTATCATCTCTCTGTCCACCCCCCCCCCCACACACAGAGTGCTCACACATCTCATACACATCACCCACTGTGTCTATCTCTATCTATCCATCACCCATCTATATCTATCTCTATCATCTCTCTCTCTCTAGCTTTTGGATCAGTTCCTAGAAGTGGAATTACTAGGTGTTTATTTTAAATTAAAAAGCAGTATTTTCATGTCTTTCACTAACTTGAATCAATTACTATATTCCTATTAACCATTTTCTTTTTTTCTCTTGGCCTTACTGGATAAGACTGTGTATTGTCAAACTTTACTTCCCCATCTATTGAGTCATTGTTTTTAAATGGCATTATTTTCAACTGTGATGGTTCACGAGAATCTTTTCCATGAGTTCACAAGCTGTTTATATGTCCTCCTCTGTTCTCTGGCCCTGTTTGTATATCCTACCAGGAAGTACAAAGGCCACTTTCAATGGAACTTTCAATTAAGGTTTTTGACCCTTCATTAATTTACTTTTTTATAAACAAACTTTGTAAAATACACAGGATCTGATAACAGTGGCATTACAGATACTGCTCTCATACTACGAATCAGTGGACTGTGAGTATGGATGGTTTGTAGTCTATGTAAAATAATGTAGCACTTTATCGCTCATCTGCTTTGATTACAAAGCCATCATTACACTGACATACTGTTGGCTAGAGATTGTTGATTTTTTGAAAGCCAATATGATGCCTATTCTAAAAGAAATTCTATTAAAGGTCTCTTTTAGTTTTTATCGCTGATGAAGCATTGCCAAAATCTTTTTGCAACATGCATTATTTCATGATTACTACCAGACTTGGCCTTGGTCTGTCATTCTTTATGAAGGAGACACTTTAATTTGATTTTCCTGTGAATTTTTACATACAAACATTAGAATTTACATGACCATATAAAATTAATTTTCTTGTAATTTTAGGATCTTTCATACAAATATCATATCAAAATACTGTCCACTATGACTTTCTACAGCCAGGATGCCTGCTTTATTTATATTTGTAAATCACATTCCCCATAGATAGCCAGGGAGTGCCATCAGAAGAACAAGAGTTTCAGCCCTTTTGCAAAGATAGGAAAAAAGCAATAAACATTAGAAAAATACCCCCCAGCAGACAAATATTATAAATGAGTGAAACTTTGATAGAGATAAATTATGAAAGGGCGTGGTTATACATCAGCTGTCAGAGTAGCAGGTGAGGGCCAATGGGGATAGAGGTTGACGGGGTTTTCACTATAATCACTGTTTAGGAAAGACTGAGACACAGACCTGTCCCTCCCCTTAAGGTGTTTACTTTCTCCTCTGCATTACTTTCTGAACCCATTGGCTGACTCTGGCCTTCAATTTTTTTTAACTTTTCCAGGAAATTGAGACATTATATTCCACAGAGAGTGGATTTTAAATGGTCTATGGGTATATTTTCATGGTTACGTAATGTCCCCCTCTATACATCCCCCTCTCGAATGTAGCCCAGTCATGTTCCTATCTGTGTTTGTGGGACATACACTGGAGTTGCATAAAACACGAAGTTAGGAATTTGATCATGACTGTCCAGCAATATGTAAAAAAATACCTGGGCGCCATATTTTAAAATGATTTACAAAAGTTTAGATTCAGTTGTAATGCACAACAAAGAAAATAAGGAGGCTGCAAATCACCATTTTCACATCAAGCGTTGGAGGCTAGCTGTACATGTTAAGTGGTTCCTATAGTGAGTGTCTGAGGGCTGGCTCCCTGCTTTGTTCTATTTTTGCAAACAGCTACTTCAGAACATGTTGTAACTGCAAGCAGCCCTGCCAGTAATTGATGTAAGTCGTGCATCCTTTCCTGAGTTGTAAATGTGGGAAAGTTACTTGACTTGGGGAATTACAGGAATCAGTTTGTTAATGTGTGAACTCCTGCCTTGTTTTTTAAGTTAGGAAACCAAGAGGTCCTTTGTTTACAATGACGACTCTGGAACCTCAGCAGAGTTTTAAAGTAAAGGTTTGCATCTCTTGAACTTTCTAAATTGTAGTTGTTAAAAAAAAAAGACCCAGGAATAGGCAATAAAAGTAGTAAAAGAATTTGCACACTCACTGAAAAAAAATTGAACCCACATTTGAGTAGCAAATAATGCAAATTAAAACAGACACATGAGTAGAATGAAAATGATTCCCATGTTTATGTTTGTCAGCAACGCAATTATTTACAAATTCCCCACATGAAAATGTAAAAAAGCATATTACATCTTCACATGCCATCTGTATTAACTGAGGAAAGCTTAGTGGCTTTGTTCGCAGATCTGTAGTTAATCAGTACATAGGCATTTTGTGCATTAAAAAAGAAATGTACATAATTTAAAATAAGTTACATTACACAATTTACAAAGTAATATTAACAAAAACTTCTTAGACAGCTGCCTTCTTATTTAAACAAAATAAATATTCAGGTAATTAAATTAACCAAAACCATACTTAGGGAAGTATAATTTATAGAAAGACATATTGCAAATTTAACAAAGTTATATATTACAGTGACAGATACTGACCTCTTTAAATCTCTGTGCTAGAAATAGGCAGGAAAAAGTACCAGAAAGGGAATCTTGATGATCACTTTTGAGAAACAAACACAAACAGATTACTGAAAAATGTCAAGGAAAGTCATCGGGGCATCAAAGTAGGTGACCTACCAACCACCGCTTTGGGAAAAAGAAAAGAACATCCACGAAACACAACAATAAGGCAGACACCCCATCATATACCTAAATAGAGATTTTTGATCGCGGACAACATGACTCCCACAAACTGTAAGTCTCCATACACTGCCCATTTCAAGGTCTGGCTTGGTAAAAACATGAAAACATAAAACTATAAAACTAACTCTACCCATCTTGGCTTTATTTTACTTATTTAAGAATGTAGATATAACTGTTTTTCAGTGTCCCTGCTAGATCCAGCATCATCACATCACACGTCCTTTCTATAAAAAGTAACGTTTGCTAGGCCCACACTCCTATTTGTTTCAAACCTAAAAGCCCATTCTGCAGTCATGGCCACCTGAGGCCAGGCCAGGTGGGACACCTCTGTTCTCACATCTAAACCCCACCTGGGAGAGGTCACCCTCTTGCAAGGTTCCTCCCAGATTTGTTTGAGGACTGCTCTCATTCTGACACCTCAGTATTAGAAGGGAAAGAGAACAAGAAAGACATTGTGTTTGGTGATGTCGTTACAAATAGTGGGATCCCAGAACTTTGGGGGATGATTCTCGCAAATGGATTCAGACCCCAAGTTGGAGGACTTGGAGTTGGGCGAAATCGAGTGTAGGAAGTAACACTTTTACAGAAGAGGGTTTTTTTGTTTTGTCTTGTTTTTTGGCATGCAGTCTGCATTTGTCCTCATGTCCTTGACCCATACATTCTGTTTAAATCAATGTGTGCACACTCTAAGTGACACTTCGACTCTAAGAGGAAGGAAATACAGGTATTCATGTCTTATTTTTTCTCGTTAACAATGTGGGCATGTTTAGTAGAAGGTGATTCTGAGGTGAGTAGATGAGATCACTTGTTGATAAGAGAGCAGAGTAGAGGAAACCAAGCACAAAAAGTCATCATAAAGGAGCAAGGATATAGAGAGTGGGAGGGGGGCAAAAAAAAATCGTGAGAGGTGTTACTTGCTCCCTGTAAGAAGTTTTTAAATAGGTGACTTTATCTTGAAGTGTACAGGAATTTAAGATGAGTTCTCATTAAGCCATAATGACCACTGCCACCTGTCTGAGGGTGGAGGGGCATTCAGTAAGAAAAAACACGAACCACACTGAAAAACAGAGCTAAAGGGCGCTGTGTATTCATTAAGCATTTGTTCCTCCTTTTGAATGTCTTAGCTACATATGTACACAAAAGCCATTACTAGTTTTTTACAGTGCCTAGCAGAGTGTCTTACCTGTGATAATTCAATAAATATTTGTCTGTTATAAGAAGTTTGTGCTTTGCAGTAAGTAATTAAGAACATGCTTTTATGTACTCATTTCAAATTAGCTTAAGCTACGCTGTAGTGTCCTCAAAGAGGCTTTGAAATAAGGATGATGGTCAAGATCCTAGATAAGGTATTAATGAATGAGCAAATCAGCCCCTTTCGAGAGAGATCAATTATGTCGCTTCTGTGTGGTTTATATTGACATAGTCCAACAAAATAGTGTAACAAATGTCAATACTCTCCGTTTCTTTTCTTTTTCTTAAACCAAGTAGATCTTCATACTTATCCAACAGTAGTTCTAAATCTTTCTGGACTCAGACCATTTTGGTAAGGCAAAGTGTCAAAAAACAAGTTATTACTATATTCCCGTCCTGAATTCTTAAAATGGACAGGAAGAATAAGGTTCTGATGAAATTTCAGTAAGGTGTTTAACTCATTATCAACTCATGCCAAGAGCAAAAATAAGGCCATTTTCATGTTATAAACATGAATACAGTAACTTTCATTTGTCCAAAATAGCCAGCTAGCTACATTCTCCTCCTTCCAACCTTTCTAACAAGAGGCCATCCAGTATTTATTTATCTAACAAGGAACTTCAAATATACTCCCTAGCCTAGTGTTGAGTCACATTAAACCTAGTCTTCTGCACACACATTGTGTTGTAAAGTGTAATCAATTTATGAATTAAGTTATCTTCTATTTTCATAACATTTTCTAATTTTGATCAATTAATTCTCATAATAAAGGCAGGGTGACACCGATCTGCCTTCTGAATTAATGACATTTTACATTATTATACGTATAGCTTTAGTAGCAACAATATTTTATTTGATTCAATAATTTCAATGTTATTAAGTGCTGCACGCATTTCATAAGGCTGTTAGCTGAATTAAATTCTCTACTATTTTGGACAAATGGAATTGTTTTTATTCAAAGAGATCAATTTTCTGGAAGACTCCTGAGTACATACCTATATTGGCAATCACAGTTTTCAAGTAACAATATTATTTTGTGTCTTCCTCTTCAATAAGACGAAATGGAATTTGTTTTTATGCTTTTCCTTATTTAATTCCTTGGTTAGAGGTAAATTCTCATCTTCTCAACCACTTGTTTGTTTTGAAATTATTTACATTGCTTAATATAATAAATATTGAATAACATATTAACATTTACCACATTTAATTCTTACTGACATATGTAGAAATGTGTTCATTTGGGGGACAATGACATCCTGATCTGATGTCTTCTATAATTTTTGCAAATACTTTAAGGAACAGCAGGGGGAGTTCAAACTCTAGTATGAAGGTAAAATACCTTCTATTCCAAACCACTTTTATAGCAACACAGCTATGTTTAAGGTAAAAATAGCTGTTACACTATTTTTCAAAAGACCTGACACCCTAATATCCCCCCCTCTCCCAAAGGTTGTTTCAAGAAAAGTTGCCTGAAAAATGATATTGCTCTTTAATGGCACCTTTTGAATTTTCTTTTCATATGAAAGAAACCTGCCAAGTTAGATATTATTTCACTGTGCCATTCCCAGGCCTATAGCTGCAAAAATATAGGACTTCTAACACAGTGATACGTTCAATGACAGTTTTTCACCTGTGAAATTAAACACCGATTTCAGTCTGAGGTAAATGAATAAAAACTAAAGACACGGTGGAGAGTTAGCAGGGAATAAACTTCTAGACTAGTGGTCAGTAAACAGCGACCCGTGATGCGGCCTGCTGACTGTGTAAGAAAGTGTTACTGGAAAACGTCCGTGCTTACCCTTCACTGTACTGTGTGTTCTCTGTGGCTGTGCTCTCATGATGGCACAGCCGAGAAGCTGTAGCACTGACCTGCCTGAACATACTCGCCACCTGGCTCTTTACAGAAAAGGTTTGCCACCCTTGGTCTAGACATTTAATGAAGCCCTAGACAAAATACTTTTCTCTTTTAAAAATTTTAGCTTTCAAAATCATAAATTAAAAAGACCACTTCAAATGTTACCAGTAAGAATGACAAAACTAGAAAAACAGATCAGAGGGAAAAAAAATCAACACACAATCTTGATTTCTTTCAGGCACAAAAAATCATCAATGCATTATTTTCTCCATCTGCTCAAAATTAAAAAGACAACCAGCCCCTTTTTTTCTTTTCTTTTCTTTTTTTAACAAAGATAACAAATATAAAAATCTAGTCATAAACAACCTTCGAAGTACAATTAAAAACCAACTCGAGGGATCCATCTTTCAGAGGGTTAATGAGTTTTGGACTGAAACACTTAAATCACCGCCATGTTGTTGATTTCCCAATGGCTGCAATGATGAGGAAAAGTGTATACAGCAGGTGTAACAGCTAGTTCCATCCTGTCGCCATCCAAAATGAACTTGCCTCTCTTCAGGATACAGGAAGTTGTAAATGTCTCCATGACACTCTTGGCAGAGATGTCTTCATCCCATATGAAAAGAGGTGGTTTCTATGGCAATACGGGTTAAATGCCTTCATGCTGCACTAATATAGTGCAAAATTGTGCCTTCCATTTAGCAAAAACGATTCAGGCAACCAGTTTGAAATTGGGAAAAGTAGAAACTTACTGTAGTAACACAAGCAAATTAGTTTTCCAGACAATAACCACTATAAAATACTGAACTTGAGAACTCTTCTAAGACACTAGTACATGTCCAGCATTCGTACTTTGGAGAAAGACAAGAATTCAGTCTTATAAAAAAAAGTTTTTGCCTCTGAAATACAGGTCAGTAAAAGCTACCATTAATCACCGAGATGCTGAGTTTACTCAATGGGTTTTCTGCTCAGTTTAGAGCTTATCTTGCATTCACCATTCAAATGGCTTATTAACAAGTATATAATCTGACACAATAATATGTAGCATTCAGTTGAGTATACATGATGTTATGCTTGCCTATCGTATTGTAGAGATCTTGGTATGAAGTCTTCATGCTAAAATGTTACTATGGGTTAACACCGAGGGCAGAGGCTTGCATCGGGCATCCCAAATGGCCAATTCCACCACCGCGTATTAGAGATGAAAGTAAATTGCCAGCTGGTAGGTTTCATGAAAGATCACACAAAACTCTTGGAAGGCAGCATGTAGTCAACTTAATCTTCTAGACTTCAGGGCTGATGGTTTCTGTGGAAGTGGTATTATCTTGATATCCCCACTGGCACTGTGATTTTCACCCCTTTCTTACTGATGCTCTGTTGAAAAGGTGCAACGCATTTTAACCCACACAGCCTGAATAGCTTTGTGACCTCTGGGTGGGTATCTACTGCGAAATCAGAAAGCCAAAACTGGTTGTTGCCAGGATAAGGTATATTTTACATGTCTGCATCTCCATCGTAGGCTAATGTTAATGGTTTCAGTCGGTTGTTTTGCCTTCTTTGGGGTTTCTTTGGCTTTTTGCTGTTAAAAAAGATCATTAAAATTGGGAGAAAAAAATCAGTCCATTGTAAAATATCACTGTTTTAAGTGAAAAAAGTTTGAAGTGGATTGATAAACCTAAATTACTCAATTGCCTACAGTCCTAAATTCAAACTTAAAATTTGACGTTCTGATATCTTTGAATTTCTCAGTTTTATGCTCTGAAGCAACTAGAAACAGAACCCTTCAAATATTATATTATCATGTAAAAATTAATTATCCAAATGGAATTCCCCTAGTACTAACAACAAAAATAACATTATAGTATAATCATTTATATTTGGCCAGAAACCTTTATAAATAATGTATAATTTATAAATAATGCATGTTTAAAAAGATAGTTGAGTGAGATTAGGTATTACCATAATACCCTCCTCCAGTACTAACTCAATACAAATATCTACAGTTCAGCATAAGCATATTCTCTTGCATAAGCAAGGAGAAGGTACCTGAGAAGACAGCCTGGAGCAGCTCTGGCTCATCTTCAGAAACTAAGTGACTCAGATTTGGTAGTTGTTAGATATCTGAGACTAAAGCCGTGTTTATTTAGAACTTCAGACAAGTGCTAAATAAATGTGGAACCCTTATTTGAGACATTAGTTTGCCATTCCTGTGTTATGACCAATGGAAAATGTTTCCTCTAAAAACAGAAAGATTACTTATCCTTAGACTTTGAAAAATCTAGACACTCACCAAGCTAGATAAATCATGGAGACAATAAAGATGAGTAACACAGATGCCCCAGCTGCTACACCATAAACCCAGGTCTTCAGTCTCCCATCTAAGAAGAATGGATATTAATCATTAATTTAGAGTAGTCTGGCATATAAATGAAACTTTAACTATGACCAATGGACCAGTCACATATGACCAAATCCTTTCAAACTCAAAGTGAATTACTGCTTAGGCACAATTAATGATTAATGCAAAGCTGCTATTATGAGTTAGATTCTCCTTCATTAAAGATAAATTATCAATAAAAATTGAATTGAAAATAATAAATAATACTTTCAATTTGCATTCTGATTTCAAGTTAATGTCTAAATTTCTGCTGCTTCTTATCTGAATTTTACTTCAAGTTCAATATACGTATAATGCTACATAAATGTTTTCTTTTGACTTTTATTCCATTTTGAGATTGAAAATTATGAGGAAAGAAAAATAATGCAATTTAAAAAAATCCTACAACTTAGAGTTGGATGCAGTTATTTAAACATGAACGCTGTTATTTTAACTTTTTTCCCCAGATGAATATATTAAATTTGGGGGGGAATTAATAATCGTTTATTTAGTTTACACTTGCATTGTCCTTTAAAGCTGATTTGACAATATCAGTTGCAAAATAACCAAGTATGATTAACATATAAAAGGATCTCTAAATAACTTCTTTGCACCTTTCCCAGTTACAGGTATTACCTGAGTTTTGAAAGTTCCCATTATGCCACTTCACTTTTACAGAAGACCTATATTAGCACCTGTTTTTGATAACTGAAAGAAATCCAACGATCATTTTCTCTTTTACAAAAAATGGCGAGAAGCAACAGTAGCGTTCAGCGATTGCTTTGCAGTGAGCCATTACAGAGGTGGCACCCACTACTGGCAGCAACAGTGGCCCCGCCAAGCTCCTTCCCTGGGAACCACACTCAGCATCTCCGCATCTCAGCATCACGCTGCCAAGCTTTGACCTGTTTGAACATCTGGGCTTTATCTCGATTTACTTTGTGCATCCACTAGCAAGATGTGTCCCAAGGTACCAGAAAATGCTAAGAGAGCTCATAAGGGTGTTATGCTCAGTGTAAAACTGGATGCAGGTAATTAAGTATATTTGGTATGAATTAGTAGATGATTTTCTGGAACTGGGTCTGCTTAAATTTTTTTTTCCATACAAATTAGTGGTAACCGCTTCTTCGTTTTATGGCACTTTGACTTGAGAAAGGTTTCATAGAAACACTTTTCTTTCAGATAGCAAAGGGAAGTCTGTATATAAAATCAGACAGGGTAGAGACTCTTCTAATTTGGTTTTCTCGTCTCATTTTATGTGAACTCAGTTTTATGTCTTGAATGAACTTCAAACATAAGGCACTATTAATGACTTTGCTAACTTGATTTGATCCTCACACTGGTATATATTTCCTGTTGCATACATGCAATTAAACATATATTAGTGTTTAAATATGATGATAATAATATTCTGTCTTTTAAAAAACTAGTTTTGATGTGAGGAGGCCTACTTGGATTCTTAGTCAAGGTCAAGGTTGCTGCTGGTCACATGCTGGCCCACTCTCTTGAACACTGAGAGGAGTTTCCCATATTTACCCAGACAAGTCAGCTTTACAAAATAAAATGTTTTTTCAAATGATGTGGTTATATGTGAATCACTCCAAATATTGAAAGTACTTAAAAAAATCCCAATAGTGACTCTCCAGTAAGGAAAAATGTTTTGACTTAATGCATTTAAAATAGAGATGTGTTAGCTATGTAAATTTCTTCCTTCCTTTCTCATGTTTCTGACAGAGTTAGAAAGTAGTCTTTGCCTGACTTGGCCTGAAGATCCCCTTTGGTCATGAACTAGTAAATCCTTCTTGGTGTGAGAAAAAGTGGCATGATCTCAGCTACTATACAGGCCTCATGGCATATTTTTAAGCCTCAGCTTATTTCCAGGCATACGTGTATGGTTAAGTCCACTGGAGAGGATAAGTGTACAGAGGAGGAACAGCATTTCACCAGGCTTTGAAGCTTTTGCCTGTATCGGCTTCAAGTCCATTAGTAGACACGTTGAGAGCTGTCTAATACCACAAGGGTTTGGTCAGTCTCCAATATGGTCCCACCTAGACAGGACGGCTCCATCCCTCTCTCTGTGTATCTGGTGCTAGCAAATATTCTGAGATTTTGAGTGAGCCAACTCTAAGGGCTGATAGAAATTGGTGTGGCTTCCCAGTGCCCCACCCCCTGGTCGGCACAGTACTGCATTACTAATGTCCCTATTTTAGGTTCAAATTATTACTGCTGTGTGGTCCAATGAAAAATTCTTGAATGCTTTTATAGTTTCATTTGTTCTAGTACTGAATGATAAGTTGTTTTTTCCTAATTAATATTTTAATTGTTAGCTTTCTTTGTTCAATATGAAAATAATTATACTTGTAAATTTAGGACTGAGACTGAATAACTAATATGAATCCTAACATTTTTTTCCCCCCAGAGGAAAGTAATTTCATTTCTCTGAATTGTGAGCCTGGGTGCCTTCTTCAGTGAAATAGCAAAAAAAAAAAAAAAAGAGAGAGATTCTATGGCAAAATCAGAACAAAATAATTTTGGTGAAATAATAAATAGCTCGTGTGAAAATACTTGCTCATTTTTTAATCATCGGTCACTGGTAAAATGTATAACCAAAGAATTCTACATCTGTGCTATCTAGTCACTTCACCTGGCCCAAACGGCTGCAGAAACCAGGTCCTTCCCCGTCCCGCCGGGTTACTGGAGGGTTGGGTCGGGTGGACTGCCCGACTGGTTTTCACGTCTCCTCGTTTGTCCTCCACGGTGGGCATCACCACCACAGGGATCAATGTGCACTGCTCAAGTGTACCGTTAGAAGACAGGACTTCAGTGTACCCTTCTTCACAACTGCAGGTCCTCATCTGCAGGAGAACAGAAGATTTCTACTGTGCACAAGGTGATTTTTGAAAGCATAACGGAACTGACTTGAAAAGGACACTTTAAATAAGTATTGTTTTTGGGATTTGCTACATGCAATTCCTGTCCTAAGTACATTAAAAAAACATACACACTCTTTGTACTGCACTCAAACTTATTCTAACAGTACAAGCAAGTGCATGCAGAATTGTTTATATTGATAAAGGGTTGGTTCCAAAATAGCATTTTTATGCCTCAGACATGCTTTTGTTAAAGGGAAATGGTTGCACAAGAGGCAGGGAGGTGAGGACTGAGGAAGCTGGCTTGCACACCCTCATGAATTCAGACCTACCTCGCTACAGTATGAGTGGGGTTGGCTACACGGTGGGTGGCAAGACCTGTCAGCGTCAGGCTGGCGTACCACCAAGCAGCCCCCTGCAGAACAGAAAACCGTGTTTTGACAAGGAGTATTTCTTGCAATGATAAAAATACACTGTTGTTACAGGCTTGCCTTTGAATCCTACACCACTTTGGGCATCCCACAGATTTTTCTGAGGTCAGTTGAGTATGAAATACTTGGTTAACCTTGACCACTTTATTTAGGAACTTGAGGCCCTTTCTATTTAGAGGAGACAGCACCGTGCCTGGCACTTGGCAGGTGTCCTACAAGAGCTTGCTGGACAGATGATCTGATAGTTGCTATGATGAAAATCCTGAGTGCAACACAAGCTATTTCTGCCATTGTTCCTGAGACTAAGTCCAGCATTAAAAAAAAGGATTTCATTTTCTTTTACAGTTAAAATTCTTTCTCAGTTACTTAAATTAACAGTTTTCATATCCCTCGAGATGTTTCTTTAATTTATGGGCTACCACATTCATACATTTTTATAATATGTATTTCTTTTTTTTGAAAAACCACTATTCCTGCTAATTCAGGATTTAGGGGGAAGAGGAAATTAAACAAGTGTAGCTACTAAGTGGGTGCTTGCACAGCTGTTTTACCCCAATGTTGCAGCTCTCTATTGATCCCTCTGCTTCTTCACCATAGTACCAAGTACGCCTACACTGTCACATTGAGACAGGAACAGAAGTCATAAAGAAACAACATTGGTGATGTGGAAGGAGCTCATAGTGTCAAACCATCCTTGTTCAGTTTAACAGAATTTTTGCAAAGTTTTCTCTTTATTTATAGAATTGATGATTCTATGGAATTTCTCAGAGGTGACTATTGATAATTCTTTGCCTTAATCTCTGAATACCATAAACAAAATATTCTTAGGAAAAACATTATGGAAAGCAGTTAGTTACTGCAAGGCAGTTGCAGTTAAATGGCGATTTTGAAGTTGTTATTAAACACGTGAGGAAAAAGGAAAACAACAGCCCGAGTTTCTTGTAAGGATAACTATTCCTAACATTAAAGCAATCCATCAAGGTAGTGGGTATACTTTACATGCTTGACTATTTCTCATAAAGAATCTCATGTCTCCTAAAAGATGAGAAAGGAATGCATAGAAAGTTTATCACAAATCATTTACATGGTGGCTTTTTGGTATCCAGTGGTATTAAGAAATAACTACATTTCATACTACACTGCATTAAAAATAAATTAAAATATGATTTCTATGAGCATATTTTTTGACATTTGACTTATTTTTGCATTGGGGAATAGCCTCAGTTTCAGAGGCAAAGAGATTTTAACATGCAGAAGAAAAGCCAGATAAATATAATCTGCATCCTTATTTGGGAGGGAAAAAAAAACACTGAAAACTAATAGGACCCCCTAGGGAAGCTGTAAAGTTCTTTCAGGCTAGTTTAGAGATGAATGTAGATGCTCATTTTCAACTCCTGAGTTGAGTGGCCCGCCTCCACAATGCTTCCAGTTCAGAGAGCCTCTGCTTCCCCTCCATAGCGCTGTCCCCGCCATGCCTCGTAGAGCGATGTGGTTGGAACACATGTTTCTCCCAGAAAGTAATACTGGGAGAGAGCGAAGCGTTTCCTGGGAGGTGTCTGTTCTTTGTTATGCATGTGTCCACTGGGAGCTGCCATTATCAAGGGCTTCTTGATACAGATTTCTCATGTAATATATCTTATCTTCACAAGAATACAATTTGACATCCTGCCCCAGCTTTCATAGGGAGGAAATAAGGAATTAGGTTTCAATAAATCCAGGTAATTTAAAATTCAATATAAGAATTGATGCTTTCCAAAAAGCATATTGATCCCTGCTCCTGTTATCTTACTGTATGCATTACAGCTAAATTTATAAATGGACGCACTCAGAGGCACCCAAATGCACATTACGTTTTCTCCCTGTCAGAGGGTCAAAGCAATGGCAGCAAGTCAGCAGGTCGCCCTGAACAGTTCTCTGTCAATACTCATGCTGCTGCTATGCTATGGTAATAAGAGGAATCTAATGAACAAAATAAAAAGGAGCAAAACAGAGCCAGAGGCCCAGACTCATGGAACAGACTGACAGCTGCAAGAGGGGAGAGGGAAGCTGGGGACCGACCAAGGGAAAGAAAATGAAAGAACTAGTCGAAGAACGCATCTGAAGGACCCACGGACATGGTCAACCGTGTGGGGACTGACTATGCAAGTGGGGGGCAGGCTGGGTGGAGGGGAACAAAGCGGGGAAACTGGGACAACTGTAACAGCATAAATAATGGAACCATTTTTAAAATAAATAAATTAAGAGACAATAGTTCTTTGGGTCCATGTGCTTGAGGTTGAGGCTCTGGTTTCAACCTTTCTAGGAAACCAGCAGGGTGGCTCACCTCACTATCAGGAAGCAGGTTTTTTCCCTCTTCAAAGGGATCCTTGGGATCCCCTGCTTTACTGGGCTCAGACAAGGAAACTTAATAACTGCAGATTAGAGTGGCTCTTTGGAGTAAATCTGGGCATAAAGGACAATCAAAAAGTTTGTCATTTGGATTTCTTCTTTAGATATATAATACGTTTTGTGTGGTGACAGAGTAGATCAGCTGCTCAGATGCTCTGGGCTAGAGATGTGGCAACAGGTCTTCCCTATTAATAAAAAGCTATAAATCATAGATGTCTGAATTCAAGAAAAAATATTATGACTTGTATAATCATGTTCTCTTGATAATATTTTTGGTCTGTGTGTGTGTATTGCCTTTTAAGTCACAGAAACTGATAGAGTCAACAAAAAATTATTTTTAGCCTATAGTGAAGGGGAGGGAGAATTTAATTGAAACATTAAAAAATAAAATGATGTGTCATTGGTCATTAGACAGGTATACAGCTCAGGTGCCCTGAATCCAACCCTGTGTTGAATACTGAAAGACTATCTTTGTTGTCTCAATTATTCTCTTTAACCTATTACATGTGGGTTCCAGGAAGACTTTCAAAGAACAAAGAGAAACTGGAGGTTTACCTGTTACATTGACACCATCTGACCTTTGACACCAGACTGTGCGGGAAGAGCCTTTCCAAGCACTGGCCATCCATTTGTACTCATAACACTGTCCATCTGCCGGGACACAGCAAATGTTAACAGAAGCACTCCGCTGTCCGGAGGGATAATCATGGTGACAGAGTGTTGATGAAATATTTATAAACAATTGAAAAGTGGTAAGTCCATCTCAAATGATTCAAGTGTCAATTTAGTGTTCTGACATCCACTACAAAATTTTAGATATATATCTAAGTCTCAGCTGATTTTCCATATCTGCTATTACACTATCTAATATAAACCTGTATTTTAAATTTATTTTTTTGTGTTTTATTTGAAATATTATGAAATATCAAACATATAGACAAGGATGGGAAATAGTTAAATAAATGTATTCAATCACCCATCATACCATTTAACAAATATTACCATTTAGCCATATCTGCTTTAGTTTTTTTACTTGTTAATGAGTAAAAAAATAATATAAACTTGATGTCCTATTATATTCCTTTCTGATTTGACCTCTCTCCATGTCTGTCTAGCAATACCCACTATTCTGAATATTCTTTTAATATAAATATTCTTTTACTACAAAATACTATTCTTTTATTACAAATATATACAAATATATATACAAATAAAAATATATGTACATAAATGATATAAGCTATTATTTTTAGTCAGTGTTAAAATTTAAAAAGTATCATACTCTGAATCATTCTAAAACTTGCCAGTGATACAGATAAAAACATCTCCATGTGATTTTAACACAGATATAGCTGGTTTATTTTGACTTCTATTTAGACTTCCCTGATACTAATTACTATAATTTACTTAGCTGTTTCCTCTGAAGGTGGACTTTTAGGTTGTTTTCAGTTTTTGCTGTTACAACAGTGCCTCAGTGGCCAACCTTGTGTGAGCTAAGCTTCCTGGTTCTTCCTCACTCAACGGCATCTACCGCTCCCAGAGACTAGTACAGTGAAGTCATCATTGTTCACACATGCACATTCCAGTCCACTCTCCTTGGCTGCCAGGTTACATCAATGTTAGGCAAACCATTATCATTATATCAACAATTGCTGGACTTTTTCCTGACAGACCTCATGTATCTTCTGGCCTTTTCTCTCTCTCTCTTTTTTTTACTACTGAAATCGATGCTTTTTCTTATTGAATTGTGGGAATTTATTCTAGAATAGCAACTCTCAAGTATGGTCCAGGGACCATAGGAGACATTGATATTCTTTGAGTATGTGTATGTAACATCTGTGTAAGGTAGGATTTTCTTTACTCAATGGGTGGGGCAAAAGGACACAGAGTATATTTTAGTGTTATTATTTATTAATTTTTGTATAATTTTCAATATGAAAACCTGTAAACCTGGGGGGGGATTTCTTTCTCATTTGTAATGTTATTGATGTCTAATTTTATTTCACTCTTATTTTAAACAATTCTCTTTTTTTTCCTTGGGAATTCTTTCATTTATTTTAATGCCTGACTTTTCACCCCTACTTCACCTGCCCTGTCCCAGGACACAAGGAATGTTTTATTTGGCAAGTTTGGGGAGATTTAACTGACAAAACAGATAATCTATTTCTTGGATTAAGTCATCTAGACCATTTGGCTTTTATTCTAAGCATTCTACTCCAACTGCTAAGCTTTCCCCCCAAATTTTCATTAATAAATGTGGTATTTCGGCTCCTATTTGCTGTCCTTCTTTTTGAACACCGGTAGGAAGGCAAGGATTGTTTGGTGAACAACTAGACAGCAATTCTTTTGTTTTCATTTGCACTTTTTCTGTGTTTCCAAACTATGACATTTTAATATTCTATGGTTCTGAAAAATGTCATGCGTTGCTTATGCTTGGTCCATGGCTCCATATGAGTTACAGATATACATACAGACATATACATATGTACATTCAAATAGGTTTATGTCAAATTTAGAATAATTCTTACCAGTACTTTGTTTTATCAATTTCTGAAATTTTAGTAAAATGTCTCATTTTGCTATAAATTTGTAATTCTTATTTGCTCTTTCTTTTGATTTAAATGCATTGAGTGTATTTCTAGATTCACACAGGATCAGGATTGTTACAGGTGTACAAACAAGGAGCTCCTAATAGTGTCAACTTCCTTTAGCTCATAAAACTGGGAGGCATTCTCACAATATTGCATATCTATTAAGGGTGGCAAGATATTTCTCCCTCCAAATCTATAAAATTCAGAATCACGCCTTTAATTCATTTCTCAACCTTAAGTGAGAGCTTGGAAAATTTGCTTATTTAATAGAAAATTCAATATCTTGTGCTTTTATTTATTCACAAAAAACTAAAATGAGATTTCCTGAATTGTAGTTCTTACCATCACATGATTTTGTTTCCAACATCTGCTCTGGGCACAGGTGTTGATTCTCTAGCTCTTGTATAATCACCGCTCTGGAGCGGACCTGTATTCCGCCAAAGCCTAGGTCCTCACCATTCACACAGGTCAGCTGACACAGGCTCCATGGGGACCAATCCTTCAAATAACAGTCGCCTGCAAAACACAGGTGTGTACTTGATACCCTTACCCTACCCTTACCCATAAAGAATAGCCAGCCAGATAGTCATTTTATTTCTAATCCCACTGGAAATGTTTGCATGCATGCCAGTCATACATACTACTTGTACATTTAGATAAGTATTGGATATTTGCAAGTTTGTATGTAGCTTTATACGTTTATATTAATATTGTTGTCTTTTCTCAGTGTATGTTACTGGCATGGAATATGTGTTGTGAAACACTGTCAAATGTACACTCTCTCTTGAAGGAGTTTATCTGTACCATTCCCCTCCTCTTAAGAGATAACAAATATGTGATGAAAACCTACTACCACACTTGTCATTATTATTGAAAAGAGGTTTATTAAACACTTTGTATTATTCAAAGAAAATCTAGTTATACATAGAAGTTGTCTTCTAAATATTCATAATTTCAAAAAAGCTTGAAGTCCAAGTCTGAGGAAGCTGGTATTTATGCTTTATTCTTATTTCTTCCCAGGGGTGTGAAGGCGAGTCAGCCGAATGAGCAGCCGTAGTAGTGGCGATAACACACAGTGTTTCCTTGATCTACAATTTCACTCCACTTTCCCTTGTTGTTGATTATTGATTGAAGAAGAATATGCATGCAATATGCACATATCATAAACACACAGATAGCTGAGTTCTCACAACCTGATTATATACCCATGTAACCGACACCCAAATCAAGTAACAGAGCATTCTCAGAAACTCAGAAACCCCTCTCATGTTATGTGAAATAACATGTTATATGGAATAACACCATATGTATGTTTTATGTCTGGCTTCTTTCACTCATTGATGTTTGTGTGCTCCATCATGGACATATGTAGCTCTAACTCGTTCATTGTTATCACTGTAATTTACTTTCATTGTATCAATTACCAGTTTAGATATCCATTCTACTATTAATGGGCAGGTGGACAATTGCACCTTTTTCTTATCATGAACACTGCTGTTGTGAACATTTCAGTCTGAATCTCTTGGTGAAGTTATACACGTGTACTTCTATTGGGTACACACCCAGAGTGGGACCGCTGGGACACTGTGCACCATGTGTTCGACATCACCATCTTCAGCCACTGTGAGGACCGGGGAGGTTTAATGAAGGCGCCTCTCCCGTGTGCACATCCTTCCTTCAGGACTGACTGCTTGGTGATGCTGTGCGGAGGCTACAGTAAATGATGACAGACAAGCCCATGAGGGTTCTTATTTTAATTATTCCATCCATATCGCATGAATAATTCATATAGCCTCATGTTATGCTGAAGTTGTCTAATATTGGCAAAAAGTTGCCCGGATACCTGATTAATGAAAAAAACTTGTGCCAAGATTAAGAAATCCTAGAAATACATGAGTTATTGACTAGCACATACATACAATAGTAAAGTGGGGTAATTCCTGTAGGCTTTTATTATAGTGCCTCATTAATACTCTAATGTTATACTGTGGTGTAGAAAATTCTTGTAAGATTTGAAAGTGTTAAGGAAAAAAATACGGGTAAGAATTTTTAAGTAGTGTGATAACATCTTAGGAATATTTCTATTCCATAGGAAATGTTACTTCTGATTAACTCAATTTTTAATTATGCAGGAGAAATTATTAAAATTAAAAATTTTCTATAAACATGAATGTATATAACTGCACCTCAATGCTTGCAAACTACATAGAAATAAAACATGTCTTTCTACTAGTAAGCTTTATAAACTCTGTGCTTATGTCACTTGAAATAGTGTATTTTGTGATAAAACTCAATAAATTGTTTAATATGGTCTGTGAATTATATCATAATCACCACCAAATAATCCATGTCAGGCTTCAGAGGTTCAATAACAGCAAATGTGAGTGAGGCACTGCCTGGTACTAAACATACTTCTATATTCTGACTGTATAAACCATTGCAATGATAAATTACACCATGCCTGCCAAACATATGACAATTAAGTATATGAAATGCATTTCCTTCAGTATCTTATTCTTTAAGGCTTATTAGTTCACATACTGCTCACTTTCAAAGCCCATTATTGAAGGAAACTATCAGGAGAGGAACTGAAATGAATAGATGGTAATTTATAGGAGGAGAAGCACTTCCTCCCAGATTTGTAATCACTTTCATTAGAACAGTGTGTTTTCCTCGTTCTATGTTATTATCGGATATTGCAGTGTTCCTTTGCACCATTTACCACAGATTCTAATCTTATGTTTATTTTTGTCATTATTGGATTAGCAGCTCTTTATTCCATAACATGGTAAACTCACTGAGGACAGGGTAGGTTTGCTTCCCACTGCATCTCCCATCTTGAGCCCAGGGTCTAGCCTACAATAACACTTGATAAATCATCAGGTGGGTAATTGTGCTGCAGGAAGTATAATGAAAACTAATGGGGAGACTCCACAATAAAGCATAGGCCAATGCCTGGAAAGGATTCCAGTTCTGCTCAATGTTGGGAGCGTCACAATGATGCTGTTATTGGCACTGAAGATTGGTGTTGGACTAGGTAGGTCTTCCAGCTTTTACCTTGGGTCAACTTGTATTGACAATGTGGCCATTCCACACATCAGAGACCCAGGATTGAGTCCGTGGCCCCAGTCCTTGGACCTGCTGTCATAGCCTCAACCTCTGCCTGCTGTGATGCCAAGTGGCTTTATTAAATTAGATTGTGTGTTACGTCTGACCTGAAATCAGAACAGTTGGGGGAGCAGGAAATGGAACAGGAAAACTGCTGGATCAGGGAAAGGTCATTATTGGCAGGTGTGGGACTGTCTAAGAAGCAACACTTGGCCTCAGTCCAGAAAGTCAAATTTTAAAAAAAGATTATTTCTTAATAATCTTTCATCTACCTTTAGTAGATGAAAATATCAGTGTGTGCAAAAACTATTATTACAGGTGAATATACACAGTGGGAAATGCCCTCAAGGTCTAGCATATATCTCAAGGTATTAGGGGTTATTTTATTTACTGCTTTGTTCAATTTATTAAGTTCATCTTAAAAACAAACTATAGAAACTGTCATTATTATCACCTCAAATAGTTTACTTATTAAAGAACAAGTAATTTGATGAGTGAATGGGTGGAAGACCCATGTTGTCAAGTTTTCCAGCTTTGAGTAACTTAATTCCATTAAAATTTTTTAAAAATATATATTATCATCCTTAAAAATTTCTCATTATGTTCTTTTTGTATAGAGAGTCTATTTTATGCCCAGTCAGTATTTGTTTGCCAGATCCTTTTTATTTTTTGATGTCTTATTCAAAGTGAAACATTTCTTAAACAAGTGTGTTTTACTGTCATTATTATAAGTGAATAGGGAAAATTTTCCATTTGAGAATAAATTATAGGTAATTTGCTTTCAAGTTTGATCTCTTCTAGGCTGCTAATCAGCTGTTGTTTCCATGTCTTTCTCAAGGCCATAGGCTAATATTTGACATTGAGTTTATTTTGACCTTACATCTATCCTGAAGTTCTCTGAATCAAGTCCAAATTCTTCAATATTAGCTTATCACTGTCTTCTGATTAGTTTTTAAATATTTGACAGACAACATTTGCTTTCCACATTTTACTGCACACACTCTTCCCGTCCAACCTTGTGTCAGAGTGATTTATTTCAATATTTTCATCTGTAATGTAATTTTTCACTCTTGAATGATAATTTAGTTGGGAACAGAATTTTAGGTTGATGATTATTTTCCATCACATTTCAAATATCGTAATACACTACAGGACAATGGCTCAGTCAACTATGGACCACATATACAATAGTGGTCCCATGAGAGTTTAATGGAGCTGAATTTCCTGTAAGACATGGAAGGATATATAATTCAGGAGGAATTTCCCTGTTGTTTTCCCTGATGGGGGCAATATCTGTGGGGCTTCACAATATATTCCCTCTCACTCATAGCACCTCAAGTTTGAGAACACAGATCACACCCCAAGCAATCAGCTACGTGTTTCAGCCCAGAGGATCCTGTACTCCTGGTGCTATATATTCAGGGGGCACTACATCCCTCCCAGATCTAGCCTGATGGTCTTCAGAGTACACTGTTGTAAATTCTTATGGTCTTATATAAGGACACAGGTCCACGGCAGCTACCTTTAAACAAGGATCATGTGCCATTGATGCTTAGTAACAAGCTTTCTGTGGTAGTGTGGAGCCAATCTGTCCCTGTACTTTGGAAATATTTCCAGGTTGTAATAATGTAAAGCATAGATAAGTTGTACTTCTTCCACCAATTCAATGCCAGAGAGAGCCATTTGTGTAGATAAGGTCAACAGAACCAAGAACATATTTCCTATGTCAAAATATTTGAGTCTTCGGTTCCAGTCCCCTCCATGTTAAGGACCCTCTATTTTTATAAATACCACAGAGTTTCTTCATCCGACCACTGCCCCAACATGCAATAGCCAGAACCACATTGTCATGGCAGTCCCCTGTGATCCTTCATCTCTCCACCTATATGTCTTATTCCTTCTGACCCTTAGGCCACCATTCACTCCCCACGACAGCCACTACTATGGTGCCTATGCCTTGCCTGGTCAGTTTCTCCTCGATATTTCCAATCAATTCAGCCTACATGCCTGTTTATGGAGCAGCACTGACAACTACAATAATCTATGTCTGACCCTGTCCAAAGGAAGCAGGGAGAGGGCTTGTGGGACAGTGTTCATAAAGTCTACAGTCATGGAGAGTAATGTCCTAGGCCTTTACATTCGTTCACTGACTCACCCAGAGCAACTTCCAATCCTGCAAGTTCCATTTATGGCAAGTGCACTACACAAGTGTACCATTTTTAATCTTTTATACTGCACTTTTACTGTACCTCTCCATGTGTAGATACACAAACACCATTGTGTTATAATTTCCTCCAGCAACATGTTGCACAGGCTTATATAGCCTGGAAGCAATAGGCTGTATCATAGAGCCTGGGTACAGGCTCTGGGTGTGTAGAAGGCTGTGTCATCAAGGTTTGTGTAAGTGCTTGCTACGGTGTGCACATGACAAAATCTCCTAGTGATGCATTTCTCAGACTGTACTACTTTTGTTGACCCATGGCTGTATATCCCATTGTCTTTTGGATTTCACTGTAACTGAGAATTCTGCTATAATTCTAATTCTGTCTTCCAAAAGCAGGTAATCTGTTTATTTTTTCTAAATGCTTTAATAATTCTTTTTTTGGCATTTTCTATTGTAACTACAATGTATCTAGGTATGAATTCATTGTTGATTCTATGTTTTTTAAGACTTTATTTATTTATTTTTAGAGAGGGAAGGGAGGGGGAAAGAGAGAGAGAGAGAAACATCAATGTGCGGTTGCTGGGGGTCATGGCCTGCATCCCAGGCATGTGCCCTGACTGGGAATCGAACCTGCGACACTTTGGTTCGCAGCCCACGCTCAATCCACTGAGCTATGCTAGCCAGGTGTTGATTTTATTTAAGACCCAGAATAAGCTTCCATTATAAGGACTTCAATTTTTCTTTCGCTGGTTATGTTTAAATGACGCCTCTCATTTTCTGTTCTTTTTTTTTTTTTAAAGATTTTATTTATTTATTTTTAGAGATGGAAGGGAGGGAGATAGAGAGAGAGAGAGAGAAACATCAATGTGCGGTTGCTGGGGTTCATGGCCTGCAACCCAGGCATGTACCCTGGCTGGGAATCAAACCTGGGACACTTTGGTTCCCAGCCCGTGCTCAATCCACTGAGCTACACCAGCCAGGGCTCATTCTCTGTTCTTTTCTTCTAGACATCCTAAATAGGTGTATGTTGTATGCTCATTTTCTCAAACTTTCTTTCAGTCTTTCCCTGTCTAGCATGAGCCTCAGCCTTAATGGTCATCTTCTACAGGTGTTAAAACTTGTGTGTGTGTGTCACAGCAGCCACACGAGAGACCTGGATTCACCCCACCTGGCGGAGGAGGCGGTGCCCCCCATTCGTCCACACTGCAGTGTCCAGCTGTCAGCACAGGTATCACTGAACAAGAAGGCTGCTGACATCCCTTAACTTAGACCACGCATGCAATCCCTCTCCACCCCGGTCCTGGTAAGAATTGATCAAAATATAAATCATGTTTTGCTGTTGTTACCTGGGCAAGGCTGGGTGCAGGTTTCTTCCAAGACCACTTTTTTATTACCATCTATAATGGGCTCAACATCAGTACAGAATTCTTCATCCACCACTTTGCTGAAATCATCAGCTGACCCATCACTCACTACACAAGAAATGTTTCTTGTTCTGGTCCCTTCTCCACAATGGGCATCCTGGAATGAAGAAAGGCATAACTAATTAGGAAAAGAAAAATAATTCATTAGTGAGCTCATCACTTACAGTCATCTCTGCATCATTGATTTTGATTTATGAGCAGTTAAAGAAGCATTTGAAACCCTAGGGAAGTCCTATAGGGACCTACAATGAACAATTTATTTGTTTTCCAGCTAGAGACAAGCAAATACATTTTCATTAAAGTGAATCAGTCTCCAAATGATGTTTAAAATACAGGACAGGGAGAGCTTGTTATCAAAACTAATTAAACTAGTTATGAAATAGCTAGGCACTTAACATCTTGAAGAGGAAGCATGCCATGTATAAGCTCTGCAAAACAACTCTAAAACCAAGTGCCTGCATGTAAAGAATGCACATTTCCATAAAACTTCTTGAGATTTGGTACCTGCACTTGGCACGGAGACCACTGGCCATATTGCCACCGATAGCAGGGCTTTACTGGGCAAGGCTTGGACTGTTCCATCAGGGCTGGGCACGGCCTCCCATCACCCTGAAAGGGCTGGGTGACTGTTCGTCTTCGGATCATCTTTCCTTTAAGAGATACAAAGGGATGCAGCTTTCATGAGATGTTACAGTTGTGCAAGTATACATCATTGGGAGAGGGTACCACATGCAATTCTCCTGAGGAGATGCAAAGAACAAGTCAGTCTCAAATGTTTGGAGAGAAAGACACCTGTAGTCAATCTCGCTGAAGACTATCTGATGTGACTGAAAGCAAGAGGGACATTTTATTTCATGTTCTGTGACCATTCGCCTAATGCTAATTAAGGTACAAACTAACCTGTGAGGCCACATGTTTGCGAACACTCTGACCATGCGGACCACTCAGAAAGCTGGCAGTTGACAGGGCATTCCACCATGCAGGTTGTGTTCATCTGCCAGTTCTTCTCAAGGCCCAGCTGAAAGGACAGAGGCACATCCGTTTGTATGGACATGAAGGCATGGGAACCATGTGTGGTTGACAAAGAGGGAGGGAGAAAGGCAAAGATAGGAGTGGGGATGAGAGGAAAGGAGAGGAGAAAGAATAAGCAAGATGAGTAAAAGAATAGAAAGACATCTGGAAGACAAACGTGCAAACTGTTAAAAATATAAAGTCGATCAACACAGGAGAGTGGGAGCAAAGGGCACAGGATGAATGGAGGAGCCAATTTACTCAATATACTTCTATAATGTTGAACTTTTAAAATATGCAATAAATAAAAGTAGATTTAATCTCCAAATAGGTTGGGTTTCTCTAAGTGATGAATAAATAAGGGTAAGCGTGATTACTTTCCATTAGTTAAAAACCACGAATGTCATCAATATACAGATCTACAGTTGTATCTTTGGGATACTACTCATTTTTATATGTGCATATTAAACTGAAAAGCAAATGGGAGAAGTTTTAAAGACAAATTGCCACTCAAAACTAGTGCTATAATATATTAAAATAATATATCAGTTTTTAAGTATGCTATCTTTCTGAAAGAAAATCCAAATCACTAGAATTTTTGGTTATTAATATTATATATATAGTTTTTTAATTACAAATATTTTTCTTCTAAAACTATATCACAAGCTAACTGTGATATAATTCAGTTATTTTAGTGTTAGTCCCTCATCAAACAATGTTGTGCCCTTGTATTGACATTGAATTTCAATACTTACGTATTATTCTTTTAAATTACAAGATGACATTTCAAACTCATCTACTGCATATGAAAACATTTAAAAAGTCTGAGATACAAACTAGCATTGAAATAGAAAAATTTAAGAGCATGTTAGGAGAATATGATTTATTAAATTGGTAATCCTTGGGATTATCAAGAGCTTTTTTATTTTTGCATGAAATATAAGTTTATGGTATCTAATTTGTATATTGGAACATGGCAAAAGAAAAAGTTCTGAATTGCTGTTCTGGTTCAAGGACAGCTCTTGGCTCTAAGTTGTCCACTGAGAAAAGGTCAGGTTGATGACTTGTGCACTACACCTTCTTCATGGACTGCCACACATTCTCCGCCAGGACTGCTTGACAAAGGTGAGAGTATTTGATACGAATACTTTCACTTGTCACTATGTAAAGTCTCATAGTCACTGAAAGTCCCGAGAGGTTGGAGATTAAAGTCTTAAGGGGACATGATAAAAATAATGTGTTCTGTTTAGGTAGATAATAGCATCATAGAGAGAGGGTTGGAATCACAGAATTGAGTTACTATTAACTTATTTATCATAAAGGATGTCTGTTGACAGATATTCTGGGTATGCAGTTCTGAGACCTTTTAGCACTTTACTACTTTTTTCCCTTACATTTATTGTATCTCTTCTTTCATCTATCTATCTATCAATCACCTATCAACCATCTATCTATCACCACCATCTATCTAAGCACACGCTCAGGGGTCAAGGAATAGGAAAGGAGAAATCAATTACTAGGTATCATCGGGTGAGTAAATGTCTGAAAAACATCAAAGACAAAAATACTATATAAATACTGGATGGATTTAACCCCAATTATCCTCTTTGTTGGGTAGCAATGCCATCTTTCTTCTTGGCTGTCAGAGAAACAGCGAGAGTTATCTACTGCTGTTGCGCTGAATGCAGGGTTTACACATGTGTTAGTAGGCAGGCAATCACTCCATTGTTAAAAAGATAGCCAGCTTCTCTCAGGGCTATTATTCAATCCTACTGTATCCACAGGGATGGAGAAAATGGGATGAGTTGTTTAATCCAATTCCTGCAGAGAACAGTACTCCTCTCCCTGAAGCAGTGTTTGCAAGACTATTATGATTTAAATTCCTAATTGTCATTGCAGCATTCAAACATAAAAATATCTGTACATAGAGTACATTTATCTAATTTCCTGGATAGTTAAAATTAGTTATTTGTCAAGTTTTTATCCAAATTTTATTTAAGAAATGAAGGACCCTTTCTATAGCTTTGTGCTGGCTGCAGTCATATGAGCTATATGAAAATTGGTCTGATTGGGTCTGGCTTTCAAAAAGCTCTTACAGCTATCACTGTGTATTTCGCTCTGACTCAGGAGGGCATTAATATGTGAATTTGCAACAAAAGAGACATATTAATTGACTAGAAGCAGATCGCAGAAAGCTCTCCAGCCAGTGTATGACTATAATAATATTCATTAATAGTAATGTTATTGTTATAATGGGTATATTACTTCAATGTTATTAGTTTCAAAATTGATTCAGGTATAAAATTTCTAATTAAATCTAAAGTATGAATGGACTAAGTTATGGTACAGGATGATAATAAAATAAATTTATTAAGTAAACAACTTATCTTCAGCACATTTGGGAGCTGTGTTCACATGTTCACACAGACAGAGATATAAGGAACTTAAGTTAGGTCTACATGATAAAGATATCAAATGAATTAATATATTTTTATCTTAACCTTTCCCTCAGGGGTTGGAACAATTTACCATGGGCTTATAATAACCGCCAGGATATGCAAACAGAAGTCGTGGTCACCTTGTCTACTGAACCCTAATGAGGTTATAAGCTCTGACTGTGTGTTCTAGATCTCCTGAGGCTTCTGTTTATCTTGGTTCATGTTTAACCCAGTGGGTCTCAGATGCAGGAGGAGTTGAAACCTGTCAGGAGAGTGACGTACCCTTTTGATTTGGAAATCAGACAAAGTAATTCAAACACGAAGTGTAGCTTCATGAAAACTAAGAAAGGCCAACAACTGTTTCCTCCCAGTTCATAAGATCATATCTAGAAATGATGACATTACTTTTATAAAGTGAAGTATTACGAATTACAACTCTTTGTACCAGAAAGATACTAATGGCAGACTCCATTCCTTTGTTTGAATTTCTCTTATCCACACCCGAGTACTTGGACTCTCACAGCTGGGTATTAGATCTTAATATCAAAATCTGCTCCCAAACCACATGCGATCAATGTTTAGCAACAGAGAGAATGAATGATGGAGCTTGGCAGGTGTCCCAGGCAACACAAAATTCAAATGAAATTACAAAGATGATGAGTAGTCTGATTAAGATTTATTGCCCATATTCACCTTGATTACTTATTGTTTCCCAAGCATTTCTTTCAGAGAAGGATAATTAGCATACCTTTGGGTTCCAAGCAGAACAAAATACAGGAAATTATGTGCAGAAATCAGTAGGATTGGACAGTGTCTCTTTTCAAGAGGGTGCTTAACAGCCTCTGAATAGTGCAGAAAAACATCTGCTGGCAATGAGCTGCATGGAGCACAGGTCATCTGGCTCAGCATGAACTGAAATTATTAGGAAAGAAATTACTCACAAAGATATAACACAGCATCCCCTCACCTCTTCACAATATTTCAGGTCAACAGACTTGCCATCGCTTCGAACACAGTCCAGCATCCTTGTTTTAATGCCATTTCCACAAACTGCCTTTTCACTCAGCTGACATGTACTCCAATCTGAAAGGAAGGGAGCCCGTCAGACAGACGGCCACAGGAGACGCAGATTTCAGATGGAGCTCCATATTTAAATGGCCCAGATTCCGTATTTAATTCACAACTGCTTCTAAGCTGCACAATCATCCTACACGAAAAGAACAAGGGTCCCGGCTCTGAACATTTCAGGAGTCAAACAGAATCGCTGGGGTTGCACAGAACCACAGGGGTTATTCTGGAAGGCAGATGTCCATTTGACAATCCTGACAGCCAGTTGATGGTATTTTAAAAATGGCTTTGGCCTGTAGATCAAATGTCACTTAAAACTTTTTCTATAAAAGCAGAAATTTCAGTTTTAGCATTATTTTTGTTTTAGCAAAGTAATGATAATTTTAATGAATAGTATGTTAACTGCACTATGTTCAAACAAAACACTGTATGTCACTTACTTTCATATTTAAAATGTTTTAAAAGATGCATTTATTTCAAAATCACTGTGCTCATATTCCTTTAATTCTCTTATGTCATGTCTTTGTCAAAATAACTCTTTCATCTTCCTTTTTAGAGTAACATAGTTTATCTCAAAGAACCGTGATTTCCTTGTGTCATCAATGAAAACTAAAGAGAAGAGTCAAAAGAAACAAAAGCCAACCCGACTGCTGTGTATCACTGAACAGTTTCTGTAGTTTGTATCACTGGGGATATTACTTGAAAAAGTTCTAAAATAAGCTTCAGTGTTTCCCCATCATCCAAACCAACAAACTCTTCTTTCCTACAGTATGTGCCTTGATAGTAGGAGGTGAGGGTTAGGGAGAACAAAGAGAATTTATAATAAGCCTTCTTTTCCCTGAAAAAAATACTCATCTATCCATTTTTTATCTGTACCTTTGAGGGAGAGAAATATCAATATGTGGTTGTCTCTCACAAGCTCCCTACTGGAGACCTAGCACATAACCCAGGCACGTGCTCTGACTGGGAATCGAACTGGTAACCCTTTGGTTTGCAGGCCGGCACTCAATCCACTGAGCCACACCAGCCAGGGCAGAAAAGTATCTAATTTACACCTTCCCAAAGTGGGAGGATGTCTTCAATAGGATCAATTAGACTATTCACAATATACCATAGGGCTAATGTTTGTGTGATACTTTCATTATCTGTACCTTGATGTTTAAAATATATACTAAATATCTGTCACTTAATTCTTTCTGAGAGAGTAAGCAGTGTGTTCAAAAGGTGCACAGAGATGAACACGCGGCATGCTGCTGTGCTGACACACGGGCTTTGGCCTGTAGCTCTGTGAGGAGATAACCGTCCACGTACCTGTCACGTTATAATCGTAGTGGAAGCAGTTCCTGTTCAGGTTGCAGGGTTCCCTCTCAACAGCATCAGGGCAGACTCTTCCTTCTTCAGCGGGTTGTCTGATGGGATCCGCTGACCTTTGTCGGAAATTGCTTTGATTGCAAGGCTGACAGAGAATAACAGGATCCTCAGAAAGGTGAACACTCAGCCGCAGGAGGGCTGATGTGTTAGGAAGAGCACTGCAGCAGGAGTTAGCACGCGGGCCCACTGGCTAACCTGAACAATCTCATTACACTTCCATTTCTTCTATAAGATCAAAGTGTTGTGCGAGCTTCTGCTGTGCTATCTAGCTATAAGATGCGTAAGGATCTATGTGTCAAATATTAATAGATATATCACATCACATGTACTCAAACACATATGTATGGTAATATTAATTATTATGAATGAGTAATACAGAACTTTTCTATTATCTATCATCTAATATAGTCTCTGAGTACCACAAAAAACATTTTAAGAGTGGCTTTAAATAACTGCTGCTAGTGACTTTCACTTTCCTAGGCACACTTACATAGGCACAAAACACGACACTTAAACACACTGGCTTACAATCTCCTACAGGTACAGGCTTGTTCTGAAAGCATTTGGCTTCCAGGAACAGGAGCAGTAACTTCAAACTTGATGGTTGATGGCATTAGAAAATCATTTGCATACCCTTGTGAAACAGGTGATTCTTTACTACAATTTAAATGTATCCAAGTCAACTGCCAGCCCTGTGTGTGCTCCTGCTGTACCAGTTGGCTGCTAATCAGCACCTTTAATAATGTTAGCCCTGAGATAAAAATTTAATTTTTCCTTGAAAACATGCATTATAAATTCTTTGAAGCTGTCCTATATTGTATTTCAAAAAAAATTAATTTCACATTGCATGTGTTTTCCCTACGCCTTTGATGCCATTTGTGAAATGTGCAACTTCACAAAGGGGCCCAGGGGTAAATCCAATTTTCTACACCATCAGCCAGTTCCGTTTCAAATGACTCTCTTTCTAGGGTCCCAGGGAAGAGCCCCTACGGGCTGCTGAAATCCAGAAGCTTTGTGTGATTTGAAACTCTCCCCTGGCTTCCCAGGCCTGAAGAGACACAGAGCCAGTGTGTGGAAAGAGAGTCACAGATACACTGCTTTCTTCTCCCCACTCCCTCTCTTACCAGGATCTTTTGAGTTTTACTGTCCAAACTCCTGCTTGCAGGACCCCCACTGTGTGAAAGATTATTCCTACAATTTAAATAAAATGAACCGGGCAAAAAGCAAGGGACGACAATAACGTAACACCATTAAAGTGCCTTTACTAGAGCTTCATTCTTTGTCCCTTTACCTGGAGGGAGTCATTAAGACCACTGTAGTTTTTAACCTGCTGTGTGTTTATAAGCCCATCTGAAGGCATTTTGTGCTGGCAAGGAGGATGGTGGAGGGGTGTAAGCTTGCAAGAGGTCTCGCTGTTCTAGTGTGAGTCGAAATATTGCTGACTCTAAGTGTCACAATCACAGAATGAAGCAGTCAAGAAAATATACTTTGCTTTGGTAATTAATTTAGTAACTAATTTAGTAACTATGATTTTCTTAATAATATCCTTAAAGCTTTAGTGGTAAGGAGCTAAGCAAACTCTATATTAATAAATAGCCAATCATCTCACCAAAGTGCATCGAGTCCATGGTCCCCATTCGGATATCACACAATCCTCAGGGCATGGCAATTTGCACTCTCTGGAACCCAGGGGCATCTCTTCCGGGTCACAGAGGTAATCATCCACATGGTCAGAAGGGCCATCCGCTGTGTTCTGCATGCATCTAGAAGAAAACATACCTACCCATCAGTGAAGGAACCAGGATGATTAAAACAATGGTCAACCTGTAGAAGAGGTGTTTCATCTTAAGACATCATTCTGGGGTTGGCAGGAATGGGGTGGAAAGCACTGTATTTAATGAATACAATTCTTCAAACATGAACATATAAAATGATTACTACCTCCCATAAATACTTGTAGAGGTTTGGTATGATTTTAAAATTTAAGCTTATGGGTATCATCACAATTTTTTAACATCACGGCCACTGTATATATGTAAACTCTGTAGTCTTCCTCTGAAAGGAGAGGGTCATTTACTCGCATATATGATGCTGGACTGACGAGGAGTGGTCCAAAGAGATTTATAGAGCGGTTACAATTTTGGAATAAAATGCATTTTTTTTTCTTTTGAAGAAAATGGTGGGTTCTGTAGAGAAGGTAGATTCATATATGATGGAAGAGTAGGCACACTGAAATATATTAGTGAGGTTTCATAAAGTGCTTTTGAAAGTAGCCCATGGCATTTATCAAATGGTTTTGTCAAATAAAAAGGCATTTGCCCTCCCATCTGCTGATACTTTTTAAGGGCAGCAAGAAGTGAAAAGACAATTATAATATAGTAATAGCACAAATTATCTAAATGGGGTTGTTTGAACCCTCCTCTCTTGACCTTTTTATGGTTAGTTTTCTTTTTGACAGAACAAATTCAAACACTTTATCGCATTTCATTCTGGTGTAAGCAGTCATGAAGGACTCTTTACTCACCTCTTGGAAATCTCATTAATGTGGCCAGTACCAGACTTCATGCGTACCATACTTAACCTCTCCTGGCACTCTTCTAGTGTAAGAGAGAAACTTTATCGCTCATTTCTAACTTGAGAAGGGCAACCAGATTAATGGCATAGGAACAGAACTGCCTTGCCAGAGATGAAGAAGAAGGCTGGAGCTCTTAAGACCTCTCAAACCCACCAGGCCGTTTTAAACTGTTAGTTGAATTACAGCACTGGTCATTCCTGAAATCTTAACTCTTTTCAGGAGTTCTTCAAACAGCAGAGACACTATGTCTTCTCCTGTCTGCGCTGCAGAGTAACCTCCCTCTACAGTGCTGCCGGATTTAAGAGAAATGCTGTTTTCCCATGAGACGCATTCAGACCAGAAAACTGCTGTTGGCCGTGTCTGAATGAGGCTGTGCTCTCCTCTGCATTTTGTTGTAAACTGCATGAATGCATAAGAGAGTGATCACAAAAACAACCCACAAAGGTAGATATTTATTTGACTTCATTGTTGAAAGAGAAAATTAAATTATAAATGTCTTTGGGAGAACTTTAGTTCCTCAGGAAAAAAAAGTTCTACCTTCAATGGATTTTAGAGAATGATCTGCTGAGAGCAGCGTGGAGAGGACACGGAAGGAATGGGACAATGGGGCAGCTCGATGCTTGAAGTTGGCCTCGCTGCTGAGAAAAGACATCGTTCGTGGTAGGTACTGACACCATGTATAAGGGTTAACTTGCAAAGTTACCCATTGATTCGGAGTTAAGGGCGGATGGTCAAGGCTCTATTATGTAGTTATGTACATAAAACTTTATTTTCAAAGGCTTTTCTTTTCTTTTAATTTCTATTATAAAGGTGACATACGCATTTCAAGAAAATCAGAATAGTAAAAATTCACATGATTCAATCAGAGATAACCACTCTTAACAGTTTGTTATATTTAAATATATATTTTCATTTCATTAAACTCAAGAGCACTTTACCTGCTACTATATTATTTTTAAAAGTAATATAGACATCTTCTCATGTTGTTAAGTATTTTTCTAAGATATAAGTTTTAATAACTGCATTTGAATTCCAACACTTGAATGTGCCACAATTGCTAAAAACTCTTATGCTGACATTCAAATTATATATGCTGTATTTATTTTGTTTGGTATTAATGATTTTTTAAAATCACACTAGAATAGAAGATAAATATTTGGATCAAGTTTTAGGGCCAAAGGGAGGCCCTATAAGTTCATTTGCTTTTTTCAAATTCTTGGCCTTTTCCCCTTCCACATGAGAAGGAATTATGCTGTAAGAAAACTGATCTGTATCAGAAAAGGTAGTGTAGAATCAAGTTGAGGAGGCCAAAGGTGGGGCCAGAGGACCACCACGGGTATAACAGTAGGGGGCACATTGTCAGCAGAGAATTCAAAAGCAACAATAAAAATAACCAAATCACTCTGTTGTTTATTATCGCAACGTGCTGGTACTTAAAAAAAAATGCCAGTGGAAAAAACAACTCTTCCTACCAGGGCAAACCACTTTTATCACCCAATCTTTGAAATGTCATACCATTCTAAAAGGAGAAAGAACAAGATGGGATATATTGAATCCTGCTCTCTGAGATACTCATGTGTCCTAAAATGTCACCCAAGTCTTGCATCTAAGAAGGACGTTTTGACCTTAATTAGCCGAGGATAAGGTTAGGGAGGTACACAATCAGTAAAGAAACATCTGATCAGAGATCACAATCAATGCTGGTCTTCTGTTTTTGTATTTGCATTAAAGGTGTTTACTGAAAAAATAAGTCGATCTGAAAAGTTACTTAGTTTGGGATGTGTTTGGGAATATTGGAGAATACCTATTCACAGAGAAAGAAGAAACAACATGTACACAGATAGCTGAAGGAGAAGCAGAAAGAACCACAGTTCTCTATTATATCTTTTTTTTACTAACCGAAATGTCAATCTCATCAAATTCTGAATATTAGGAAAGTATTTTAAAATTGAAAGTGAAATTTTAAAATTTGAAGGACAAAGTCAAGAAACAGGACTTATTTTTTTCTTCCCTGTTTCCCTATCAACTCATTATATCCCCCTATTTTAAGCTACAAATGTTAATTGGTTCTACCTTCCTACTAGAGCATATTAAAAATATGAATCTTAAATTAATGAAAAGTTAGGTCATGGGTGAGAATGAACTTCTTCACAACATGCATGGCAAGTTCCGTATGTTTTTATACTTATCTTACTGTGTGTCATTCAGCTGTGTTAGGAGAAACTGGTATAGTTACAAAGAATGAAGACAGACTTGGGTTTGAATGCCAACTGTGTGCGCTAGATATGTGTTCCTGGTACGTTAGTATTTGTGAATCTACTCTATGAAGTGGAAATAATAAAAGTAGACTTGTGTCCCAGGTTCTAGAACCCTTAAGGATCCTCTGCAAAGGCTGTAGAGAAAAGTTAATGTCAAACTTTTATTAGGTGTTAGGGAATGTCCATAAATACAACAGGATTTCAGTGTGGAGAAACTTTCAGGGTTTAAAACAGTGGCAGGCATGTGAAAAGATCTTTTCAAAACAATGCAGGCTATCTGGGTACCGCAGAACAATACCCCTCGATAGAACTCTCTGTAATGACAGAAATTCTGTGCTGATATAATAGCCTCCAGCCACTGGTGGCTATTGAGCACTTGCAATGTGTCTGTTGTGACTGAGGAAACACATTTTTAATTTTATTTAATTTTAATTCGTTTAAATTAAAAGTGAAAATAGCTAAATGTGACTAGGGGCTATCCTACCGAACAGTGAGGCCACAGAAGAAGAAACGATAGGCATTAGCCAATGGGAAGCCTTCCTGGAAGATAGAAGTATTCAAAAGTTGGCCAGTTTTATATAAAGGACCAAGAGTTTATAACAGATTATCATTAAAATGCAGTTAGAAACCTATTTGGCTTGAAGGAAAAAATTATTAGGGTTAGAGAATCTGCACTGGTGCAGCCCAAACTCAATATGAGGCTCTTTCCTTGCAAGAAAAAGCACCTCGGAGTGAAGCTTCCTAAATCAGAAGGCGGAGTATGATAAACTGCTGCTTGAAGCAGATTCTTTTAGAGTTTTCCATGAACACAGATTCCCTAAAAATAGAGCTAAAGGCAGTTTATCAGGAGACTGGGAAGGAGTGAATGCTCACGTTGGCAGGTGGGAAACTGGGAAGTGGTGTGTGTTTTGCTCCTCTGGGACATTCGGCTTGGCCTCACCTCACTTTCCGGGTTTGCACGCCCTCTCCACAGTTATCCCGCGTGTTCACAAAGGTCACCTTGCAGACGCTCCAGGGCTCTGCGACCCATAAGTACTGGTTGCAGTCACTCTGGCAGGGAACGACCTCATACACCTGAAACACACACAGTTTGCAGTGATGTCCTCTCAGGCCCCTGATGAGAGTGCCTGGGAAGACTTGACATCATAATAATCATTATATTCTTATTTTAGCTACTTTTATTTCTCTCCATTGTTATTTGAAATTTCTTGAGAGTTCTAGTACTCAAAAGGGCAGAACTGGCTGCCTTGTATTCTGTTGCTCCTTATGTTGCAGTTGTAGATCTGGCCTGCTGGACCCCACTTGGTACGTGACCTGCTTCCCTGGAGTGACCCTTACTGAGACAGCACAGAGCCTTGGGCCTGGGATGGAGGGGATGACAGATGGCCAGAAGGCACACAGGATAAGCTGACTGCAAAAATGCCCTCATCTCAGCTCCTCCTGACCCAAGAATGAAGAACTAGCCTTGTTTATCTCCCTTAGAACCGCTTGTCTCCTTGCAGAAGTGGAAGCCACTGTTCTGCACATGCAGTTGATTAAGGTTTGACGGCTATATGACCTTCCTGGGGTGGTGGAAGGGAGAAGTCCGCCATCTTGGCCCCCACAGGTGCTAAAGCAGTTGCTAAGCAACCAGAGAGCAGAAGGAAGTAGCTTGACATGGAAAATTTCTCAAATCTGCCTTTTGCAAAAAGCTCACCTTTGTGCACAAGCCTGCCTTGTTTCCAGCTTATGAGTGACCAAGCAGAGCCAATGCCCTGCCTGAGTCAGTTCAGAAGACCTTCCTTTCCTCTGTGCTGCCTCCCTTGTGCTGGAGCTTTAGCTTAATAAAATTTGTCCAGAAGTGTTTCTGGTAGTTCCTCTTGATTTCTAACTTGGGGAACCCAAAGACCACAGACACCACAACATTACCACAAAGTACTGTAATTTTCTGGGCTTTTGGCCTTGTTTACAGTTTTGAGTGTCTTCAATACTTACCCCAGGGTACTCATATGTTAGGCAATCAATAGAGACTTGGTAGATGAATGAATGAATGAATGAATGAATTAAATAAGTGTATAAAGTAGCTATTTTCTTTTTTTAAAAAAAGATTTTTTTAATTTATTTATTTATTTATTTAGAGAGGGAAGGGAGGGAGAAAGAGAGAGGGAAACATCAATGTGTGGTTTCTGGGGGTCGTGGCCTGCAACCCAGGGATGTGCCCTGACTGGGAATCGAACCTGGGACACTTTGGTTTGCAGCCCGCGCTCAATCCACTGAGCTACGCCAGCCAGGGCAAATAGATATTTTCAAATAAATATAATTGGGTTTTAAAAAATACATATGTATAATAATGAAAATATATCTGTATGTTTCATATTTGAAGTTAAATTAAAATATCAATACATGAAATAAAGACATCTTTAAACAGACCCTCAGTCATTTAGGGCTTGGAACCCAGGTGTGGAGTTGTTCTCCTATTACATAGCTACAGCCTAAAGCACCGAGGGCCACTCCAAACAAAGCACATTGTTTGTGTGCAGGCATCCACTTCCACCCCAAGTTCAAGGTGGTTTGTTTAGTGTTGGGATTTTTGGAACAATGAACAATTATGTTCTTTTCTCGATGAGACTAATGACTAAATAAAAGAAATAAATAGACCATAACCCACCGCAACAAAGCTGACTCAACTAGTATAGAAAAATGTTTTTAAAAATCATTTCAAAATCTATATTTTTATTTATTTTATTTTTATCCTATTCCTGATTTCACACACACTGTAGCACATGAGTGTCTTGTGTAACTAATTACAGAAGATATAGATTTATTCAGTCCTGTGGACTATTCCCTCATGTAATGTTTAGTGGCCTAAGCACCCAAGTGACAGAGTAAACTTATTCCAAATAATAATAAAAATATGCATTGTTAGAGTAAGAATCTATACCTATTGTCAGATGTGATCACATTCACATTGGTGCTATTTAAAATGTGACATTTTTACTGTGTAAAACATTATGTTACAACTTGTGGGGAAGGGAAAAATTGAAGGGGAAATGCCGTCTTTCCTAATCCTTTGATGGCCTGCATTTGAGTCTCTGACACTGGAGTGAATACAGATCAGTTCAGAGCATCCTCCTGCTGCCCACTTTCAGTGCTCCTGTACCTATGCTCCCCCTCCGAGAAGAAGCATGAGATCCTTAGTAGCAGGTGTCATTGCCCTGTCAAGGCGTGAGAAGTAAAGCTTCTTCCCCACTCTGCACCTGGGGCCCTGATTCCACATAGAATGAGAAAACACAGGTAGCACACAAGGGAATAAACAGAGAACAACTTCAGAACATAAGTTTTATGGAAAATATGATAGTTTCTCCATGTGAAAGACAGAAGAGCATTGTAGGGACAAACACATCCTCTAAAACCAGTGGTAAAACTGAAAACAAGCAGTACAGCCCTGAGGTCGGGGAGTTCTTACCTGTGCCTGGAGTGGTTGTATTCCACAGCAATCAGGAACAGGGAGGGAAACAAAGACAAGTAGAGTGTCAGCATATTTAATGAGAAAAACTTATGTACCAAGTTTCAAATATTGTTATCCCTATTGAAAAGCCTATTTTTCTGGTAAATAATTAGAACATGTTTATTAGGCCTTGGGAAAGAAAGTCCAACTTATTATTTAAAGTTCAGAGACACAAATAACTACTGCAGTCAGCAGAGTCAAGGAAAGTATTAGATAGTGGGATGAAGATGGACCTCAAAATACTTACCATGGGGAATTGATACATAACTTCAAATGTCTTGTTGATTAAGATTGCGAAGGGGCTCTCTATCTATAGGTAAATTGATTGAAAAGTCTATCCATCTTCATCCATTCATCTACATTTCTTAAGAAATGAGGATTTGCTTCCTCAGTTGGAAAACAGAACCTCAAATACCATTTTCAAGTCAAAGCACTGCCAATTGTATTGAGGAATGTATAATTGTGAAAAATATATGTGATTTATAGTTTCTGACTATAACACAGACCACTGCATAGTCTTTGCTTTTCTAAGATTTTACTAACACGTGAATCCTGAAAAGTTTTTTTTTTAAATGTAGAACATTTATGCTCCAAGTCAAACATTCAGGAATGTATTATTTCTTGTTTTAGCTCTGACTTTTTAGTTGCTAATAACACCAAGAAGCTGGTAACCAGTACCCAGATGTCTCTATCAAACACTGCATTAGATGATATTAGGGTTCCAAAGGGACAGAGAAATGGCTTAGGGGACAGACTTTCATAGCAAAGACATCTTGGCACAGGGTCTTGAATCTTTGCAAGTTCACTATTAAAGATAAGTTCTTTTTGTTAGAACCATGGATGAAAATGTATTATAATTTAGACTTACTATTAGAAATACAAGATTTCAAAACTTACAGGAAAATATTGGTTTGTATCACAAACATTACACTAGAATGATTCTGCTTCATTAGGATCATGGAACTGAAGTTTCTTCTTTGGAAACGTCCCCCAGGGCAGGGAAACTTGATTGCCAATAGATGGCAGCAGTGTCGTGTATTACTCACTTCCAGCTGAACTTCAGGGCAAGTTCAGCTACTTGGGGAAAAGTCAAATTTCCTTCAGAGTACTTTCTATGGAATTTAAGCCCACACTTTCTTCACCCTAATTTCTTTATTCAAAAGCCCTTTTTATTTTCTCTACAATAAAGGTCATAACTTCACTGTTATGAACAAATGTAGGTTAATTTGGGAAGGAAATTTTGTGTACTGGTAAGTAGTGTTTTTGGAGATTAAAATTAGTCTATGTATGAAGAAAATATATTTACACATTTAAGGTTGGTTCCTATATATGACTTGATTCATTTGCTTGTGACTTGGATTTAAATACATATCTTAATTTCTACACGTACTATATGAAATTCATTCTCTGTTAATTCACACACAGGCCAAACATAACAGTAATTGTTTAATGCATTATATTACATTAGCCTTTTACTTCATATTTCTAGTAGAACACAGGTAACAGCTATCAACAGCAACTAATAAAGCACATCTGAAGTCAAATCAAGTTCAAACTAAGATGAAAAAGGCCAGTGACTAAATTGACAGATAAAATACAGTGACTTTGAGGCCATCTTTAAATTTTTAAACATATTTTGCATCAACCAAATTTAAATTAATGCACAGCATATATTTTCTAAGACCTGAATCTGTATACTTTATTTGATTTTAATTTGTGCAGTTGCTAATTGAGGTGCATTTTCTGAGAGACCAGGGGAACTCCAAGTGTGAGACGATCTTGCTGTTGACACGTTAGATCTAATTTTATGACAGGTTAAATACCTTGACATTATTTCCAAGGTAAGTTTTGTTTTATTTCTATTGAATTATATTCATATGCATTTATATGCAGGGTACTAAATCTCTTGAGAATACAGAAGTGATATATCTGACTTGGGATTTTAATAAAATACATGTATTGAACCCGGCATTCTGAAGATAAAATGGGTCAGATTTCTAATTCAGGAGTTATTATTTACTTCTGTACATTTGGGGAAAAAAAAAACAGATCACTATCAATCTAAACCACACTACTTCATTATTCTGAATGGTAGAAGATACCTGGTTGACATGGTCCAGTTTGGGGCAAGGTCTTCCTCCGTTATACGGTTTTTCACGAAGCCATTTAGACCGAACCTTCACGCCACTCCCGCAGGACTTACTGCAGCGGGACCAGTTGGACCACTCACTGAGCTTGCAGTCAGAGGGGCAGGGGATGATGCAGGCTTCTTCAATATAACCTGAGTGGAAGAAAAAGAGATGGGAGCTATCTCCTCCAAATGCCACCTGCCCTCTACCACCCACCATTTGAGCTCATTAAGAAGGTCCAAGTTTGATGCAACAGCAACGTGCAAATGCAGAGGTGACTCTGTCGTTAAGGATTCAAATTAAATTTTGCAGGGAAATGACACATACATACAGCAACTCTGTTAAAATAACAGCCGAGCAGCTGCCATATGATCAGCTTAGGATTCACACTCACCATATTTTAACATTTCTGATGCTCTGACAGCTCGTGTTTAATTGACAATAACCTGTCTGCTGCCATATCATTCTCGTTTTGCCAGAATGATTCATTAAAAAAATTATAACAGTTTTCTACAAAATCCTATCGTTAGTGTCACACAAGTTCAGTTCCTGAGTCCAGTCAATGTTCTTCCTCAAGAAGAAAGCCAGACCCTTTCAATTACTATCCAAAGGGAACCATTTAACTTAGCACTTTATGTTTCCCCCTTCTTAGAAAATCAAGTCTGTAGAAGAAAAATGAAGGGTGTTAAGTAAATAATGTCTCCTATTTTTATAGTGCTGTCAATTTTAAAGTACCTTCACATCTTACATTCATTTGATTCACTTGAAAATCTTATAAACGTATCGGGCTATTATTGATATTCCACCCAAAGGCAGGGAAATAATTAACAAGTGCAAGTTCATACAGTGAGGTGTGAGGAAAGGTTTTCTGAGGTCTAGTCCAGTATTCATTCCATCAAATCACACAGCCAATTAACTTAACAACCTACAGGTTAGTTTGGAGAAATGGGAACATTTCCCTTGAATAGTCCCATACTGCCAACTTGACATTTCACTACATCAGTTTATCACAATTGTTCTCAAGGCAAATATGTAAGAAAAGTGAAATTCCTTGGGTCGAGAATCAGATGTTGCCCTGGCTGGTGTGGCTCAGTGGACTGGGCGTCGGCCTGAGAACCAAAGGATCACCAGTTCCATTCCCAGGGCCCGTGTCTAGGTTGCAGGCCAGGTCCCCAGTAGGGGGCACATGTGAGGCAACCACACATTGATGTTTCTCTCCTTTGTCCTTCCCTTACCCTCTGTCTAAAAATAAATAAACAAAGTATCTTAAAAAAAAGAATCAGATGTTGTGCTCTGTAATACTCTTGACTGTGAAGAGTAGTTGTTTTTGGTGCAAGAAAACACTTTGCCTTACCATTTTACATCAACATGAAGGACTCCATTTTGAAAATGATTATGATATAAACAATTTGTACTAGGCACTCTAAGTAGAGTTTTAAAAATTTTATTGAGATGTAATTCATGTATCATAAAAGTTCACTCACATTTTCACACTGGTAATGTATTCACTGAGTTATACAAACATCACCACCATCTAATTTCAGAACATTTTCATCACCACAAAAAGAAATCCTTAGCATCTGCTTCCCATTTTCCCTTCCCTATGCCCTGGTCACCACTCATCATGTTTATGTCCCTAAGAATTTGTCTATTCTAGATATTTCATAAAATGAAATCAAACCCTACATGGTCTTTGGTGATCGGCTTCTTTCACTTACAATATTTTCAGGGTTTGTCTATGTTTTAGCATGAGTCAGTACTTCATTCCTTTTTCTGACTAAATAGTATTCCATGATATAGATAAATCATATTTTGCTTATTTGCTCATCAGTTGATGAATATTTCAGTTGTTTCCACATTTCGTATATTATAAATAATGCTGTTGGGAACATTTGTATAGAAGGTTCTGAGTGAGAATGTTTTCAGTTTTTTTGGATATCCATATCCAGGAATGAAACGACGGGTCATATAATAACTCTGTATTTTACTCTTTGAGGAAGTGCCAAACTGTTTTCCAAAGTTACTGCACCATTTTATAGTATCAATAGCAAGGTATATGTGCCCCAATTTCTACATCTGTTAAAACATCTTATTTTTTAAAATTTTAATGTCCTTTGAAAAACAAAAGTTTTCAATACTAATCCTACTTATCTATTTTTTTGGTTGTTTAATCTTTGATGACATATCTTGTTAATCATTACCTACTTCAAGGTCATGAAGATTTACACCTATATTTTCTTCTGAGCTCTATAGTTTTAGCTCTTATATTTAGTTATAAGATTCAGTTAATTTTGTATATAATAAAAGTTAGGGGTCCAACTTCATTCTTTTGTATGTGATTATCAAGTTTTCCCAGACTCAGTTGTTGAAAAGACTATTCTTTCTACACTGAATTGTTTTGGCATCTTGTTGAAAATCAATTGAGCATAAGCATAAGGGTTTATATCTGGATTCTAAATGTCATTCTATTGATCTCTATGCTGGTATAACACTGTATTGATTACCATAAAACTTTGTAAGTTTTGAAATCAGGAAGTATGAGTTCTCCTATGTCGCTCTTCTTTTTAAAGGTAAATTTGGCTCTTTTGTGTCCCTTGTATTCCTGCATGCTTGTAGAATAAGTCTGTCATTTTTTGCCCAAAATGAAAGCTAACATTTTGATAAGAATTGTGTTGAATAGCTCAATTGACTTGGGAGTATTGCCATCTTAACAATCCAGGTACATGAATTGTAAGGTAAGTCCCATGGCTCTCCATAAAAAATATACCCAAAATATTCTATCATTTTCCACATTCGGTTAGTATTAAATTTGTGTTATTTCCTTATGTACGCAGTATTTATCTTCATCATCAGGACATAAGTTCCTTCAGAGTCTAGAAGAATGCTCAGAACACAACATACCCCTAGTAAATTTCTTTGACAAGCTGAGTAAATTATGAAGGAATTCAGCTAAAAGAAAAATTTTCCTGAAAAGATAATATAAGCCAGCCAGAGAAAGACAAATACCATATGATTTCACTCATATGTGGAAACTAATGAACAAACTGAACAACCAGGGAAAATAGAGACACACTCACAGATGGAGAGCTGGTGACAGCTAGTGGGAGGGGTGAGGTTAGTAGGTGGTGGGATTGAGCAAAAAGGAGAAAGGACTCATGGACACAGACAATAGCGTAGTGGTTGCGGGGCGGGGGAAAGGTATAAGGGGACTAAATGGTAATGAAAAAATACAATAAAAATAATAATAAAAATAAAATAAAAACAATTAAATAAAATAAAAAACAAGTGAATGAAGGGTAATGCCCAAAGATGCTGTTCGTTCTGGAAGTGACACATGGGGCAATTTTGAGGCCCCAGTTATGATGTTCTTCTTCTTGAATTAAATGGTGGTTATTATGGTGGTCCACTTCAAAATTATTATTTAAACTTAGCGCTGAATCTTTCCACTTATTTAGGTCTTCTTTAATATTTTTCAGCTATATTTTGTTGTTTTGAGTGTAGAATCCTTGCATTTCTTTTGTTAAATTTATTTCTAAGTATTTTATTCTTTTTATTCTAGGTAGAAAGAGCTAACAAACATTGATTTTTTTTAGTATAGTGAAATAAGACCAATATGACAAATTTAATACATAAGCTGTGCCCAAAGTGCCCTGGATTGGGATAGTGTTAAGAAGCTGGCCAATTTATCATGCAGTATTTCCTAGCATTACCTTATCATAAGTTACCTGGAATGCATACTAAGAGTACAGAGAGTATGCATATAATACCTAATTATAAATGAAGTATAAAAGAAAAAGCTTTTTTTTCCTAAAAGATGGGATTACAAATTTGGTATGTAGAGCAAGGTGCAATAACAGAGTTTTCCAGAGAGAATTAGTACAGTGCCAGATGGGTGCTAGACTTATCTGGGTGATCATTATGTAAGTTACATAAATGTCTAAGTCACTAAACCTGAAACTAATATAATATTGTTTGTCAACTGTAATTTTAAAGGTAGGAATAAATATCAGATAGTCTTCAAGACGGCAGATGTGCTACTTGAGGCTTTGTCAGCTATGAAACACTGACAACCGAAAGAAGATGCAAATGTTAAATTTGTTTTTTTTTAATTTTATTTTAATCATTGTTCAAGTACAGTTTTCTCCCTTTTACTCCCATCAAATGTTAAGTTTTGAATGCACTTCTGATGTTCAAGAAGGTTTTTGGAGTACTGATAATGATCCAAAATATGTCCAATAAAGAACTGAAGGAGTACTTTACAATAATGTTTACCAGAATTTTGAAAAGCATAACAATCTTTAAGGAGCGTGTAGTGGTCTACTTAAATCTTATGCTTTGACTTTAATTATGGTTTGAGACGAGAGAACAGAAGCTCACCTCATTATTTTGAGTTGAAGTATATTTCAAATTCCATTCTCCTTTTCCTACAGCACAGCCAATAAGTGAGTTTATCTAACACAGCATGAGATATTTCAAAATGTAATTCCTGATAGGGGCCAGTAGTAATTTTTTTAATATAATAGTTTTGTGTTGTATAGTAATAGCTTAAGAAATAGAATCAACCTGCAAGATGTTTAAAATAATATCAAATCAATGCTATTCTGTCACCAAAATGTTTAATGTTTGTAAAAGTCCAATAATATTTTTTAAATCCCAATTAATTCTAAATATTATTAATAGCTTTGGTAAAAAGACACTTGTATTTCAAAGGTAATGTTATCGAAATATTTCTAGAAGGGCTGCACCTTCCCACCTTGTTAAATTTCAAAATGACTATAAAAGTAAACCTCTAACCTTTTGTTATTTAGTAATTATAGTGGGAAGTAGAAACACATAATCATTCATGTCACTACTTCACAGAGTAACAGATAAATGGAAATTCTTTCCATTTTATCTGTTGAAGTATTAGGACATTAGTGGGATTAACATGCATGACTTCAGTTTGATTCACACTGTATTATCAAGTGGTAACACTTAACACTTATGTATAATCTTCCAATAGGGTGTTCAAGAAAACCTCTCAAATAAAATCCAGCCTATTAAATTGTTAAAAGATACATTCAGGCACCAAGACAAAACTGTAACAGAATATAATGCTTAGCATTCCATTTTTATTTTCCAATATGTTAACAACGTTCAATAATTGCCTGTCATGTTTACCTAGCACAATTAAAATTCTTAATGCTAGTAGCGAACTGCTATATAAGCATTCCCCTGCCTTCTTCACTAAGATCATTTTTGAAGGCAGTTAACACCAAACAATCATGGGGGTTGGAAAGACAGGAAAATTTGATGTGTTTTAAGGCTAAATAAACTGCTGCCATCTTGTAGCAATTCATAGCTCCTGAGGGATGCTGGGACAAAATACATGGCTTCACAATTAGGGTATTAAAACTTTTAGCAGTTCAGCACTGAATCTGACACACAGAAAAATCAAACTCCTGATTTCTGATCATTTTTTGGGGGGGGATCCCATGACTGCTCTTTCAGGTTGAAATGGACACAAAACACTAGCAACCTTAAAGGGGTAAGCAGAGGACCTGTTGCCTTTGAGATACATCCAATGACCTCAATCATTTGAATTATGAATGTGCAGGTAAAGTATCTCTTAACAACCTTCACAATTACTACATTGTGGTGTTGAAAGGTGCACTGTTGATAGATTAAAGAATTTATTTTGAAAACACGTGGACCATATTGGCTGGTTCTGATTTACAGCTGTGGGAATGAGCAGTGCTGGCTCTCCATGGGAATCATCCGCAGTCATCTCCAAAGTGACCTCAAAAAAATCTCTCCTATTGATATGTGTAATATATGCATATTATGGCAATCAGGAATGAGAACATTAGCTGTAACTTTATCTACAGTTGTCCTCATGGGTTTTAAAATATTTTTTAAAATTAAAATATCTCCAAATGCACAGCATATTCTTTTGTAAGTACATATTAAAAACTGGTAACAAGATAAACCAGGGAAACCAAACGACTATGTATGTATCCAAACCCCTATAACTGAATGTTCTACACAAACTCATATATTCAATGTATCAAAAGTAATGAATCAACACCAGACAATTAAAATTTTCATAGAGAAGTGTCCAGGTAAATCGATACCACTACAATGTAATGTTGTTTTAATTTTATTTATATTAATTTGTTTTATATACATATCTCTGTGTTCTGCTAAGCACTTAAAGATTCTCTCAGGAAATTTCAACATCAGTGTTAATGGCTGTGGGGTTTTGTCGACATTGGTATTCCAACACTGGGCACTTACCCAATGATAAGATCCATTCAGATTCACAGACACATCTATGTATAAGTTCATTATCAAGGCCATTTCTTATAGCAGACTCTAAAGCTTTCTGCTGTATAATAAAGAATTTGGCTGGTCTTTGACCCTGATTACTGGGAGACAGCCTCCAGGCCCTGAAATTTCTAGAGTTATAAAGAGTATCTTTGCTATTCACTGCAGGCTCCTGAGACTGCACACGAGTTTATGCTAAAAAGATGTCTAGTGGAGGCATTTGGTCACATTCAAAGACCAAGCAGCAGTTTAGAGGGTTGGGGCTTTAAGCCACGTGATAGCTAAAAACCTCTGGGGAGGGAAGGTAGATTTTTTTTTTTAACAAATATCTTTTTTTTTTAACACTTTATTTATTTATTTTTAGAGAGGGAAGGGAGGGAGATAGAGAGAGAGAGAGAGAAACATCAATGTGCGGGTGCTGGGGGTTATGGCCTGCAACCCAGGAATGTACCCTGGCTGGGAATCGAACGGGAAGGTAGATTTAAACCATGTTGTCAATGATTCAGTTAATCATGCCTATGTGATGAAACCCCAGTAACACCTCTGGATGCCCAAGTGCAGGTGAGCTTTCTGGTTGATGATGCACATTGATGTGCAGAGAGGGTGGTGCCTCCTGGGTCCACGCAAGAGAACAAGGATGCCCTGTGTCTGGGACCTTTCCAGACCTTGCCTTTGTGTCTCTTATTTGGGCTGCTTCTGATTGTAATTGTAAATACAGTTCTTTCCTGAGTTCTCTGAGTCATTCCAGTACATTTATGAGCCTGATGGGGTAGTGGGAACCCTCAAATATGTAACCAGCTTGTCAGTTATAAGGTCGACCTGAGGATCCCCGAACTTCTAGCTGACGTCTTAAGTGAGAACAGTCATGTGGAGAACTGAGCTTGTGACGTTTGGCCTACCTCTAGGTAGCTCGTGCTGGAATTGTAATCTACTTTCCGACATATACTTTATTTAAAAAGGAAATAAATAAACTTGTTTATGTAAGAACCTGTACCTATAGTTTACTTATGCAACCAAAATAAAAACCTTGGGAATAATTACATGCCTTATGGCATTCATTGACTTTTCCCCCAAATTTAACATTTATAATTTTAAGTAATATTGTATTAAAAATTAAAGATCAGTTTTTAAAAACTCACTTTGGGAATAGGGTTTTGTCAGCAATATAAATACATTAGACGGAGTCTTCAGATTACCAAGGTGAAGTAATGGGAAATAAATTAACTTTGAAACTACTTAGAGTAATTTATTTTTAGCTTCTTCTAATGCAAGGTTCTGTTCTTTTAATCAATGAAAATCATATATTGCCATAGAAGTATTTCCAAAGGATGATATTTAAACACTATTTTGTTGGGTGTACTAAGTGTGAAACATAAATTTTACAAAAAAAAAACACTCTGTGGTGAAGTGACTTAGACATTTATTGCGTTAAACTGGGTTAAACAGGTCTCCTCACCCTGGGCTTTCTTGTTTGCTAATGTGAGCTGAGTCTCTCTAGGAAGATGACTCAGGTACTGCATTCCTATACTTAATGACTTTTTCTTATAGCATCTCACTGAACAAGTGAGGAATAGATCATCCACATAGGTTGGAATTACAATTCATTAAAATTGGATTCATGTTTTCAGATGTACAGAGTTTTAGTATTTTTAAAGTAGGCCTTCTTATGTCCATTTCCAAATATGAAAAAAATTCAAATGCAGATAAACAAATTAAAAACAAATCCTCCAAACCTAAGACAGTTTCTCCTTAAATTATTTTATGCTTCAAAGTTTTAAAGATTTAAAGGTCAAAAGTTATGGTAAAGGAAGGGGAAACTATTATGTGGATAAACTTAAGTTGTTTTTTTTTTTTAAGTGGCTATTTAAAGAGACCATAAGAAGAGTCGATCATTTTTAATGGAAGTTAACAAAATTTCTTCTAAGGGCTAAATAGACTTTCAATGCAATTATGAAGAAATGGGCAAAACATGGGAAGTATATGCAAGTACAGAGTTTTTTCTTTAAAATTTAAATTTAAAATGCCCACACATTTGTTGGCATGTTCTCAGGTTATTTTTTCAATCCATAGATCTGGCTTATGTCTGATATATTATGACTCCTTCATGCATTTATAAAAACAAATCCCTGTGTGTAAGCCGTGGTCACTCCATGACCATTGTAATGATGCTTCGAGGTAGAAAAATACCTGCATATTAGGAATTAGATTAAACTCAACTAGTGGAATATAGAGCTTTAAAAATTTCTTGGATTTATAGGGCTTTACTAATACATAGGAATATATATGTGAATTTACACAGGTCATTTAGCATCTTTATGAATTATGAAAACTTACAACATAAGTAATGAACGACTCTGGTGATGTCACTAAAACTACCACAGATATCGGGAAGATTACACTCTAATTATTTCACTAAAGTTAGTGTTGTCACTTCTGTAAGGCATTAAGGAGAACAGGAGGTCAGAGCTCAAAGGAGAGGATACAGAGTAAAATAAAGTAGCAGAAATTGTTGACAAAAGCTGTGGGGTCCATACATGGCTCTCTCACCACCTGTGATGAGGGCTGGCCAGGCGGGCCCTGGCCAGAAGGAATGTGTATTGTTTTGGGAATGGATTGTAACTCCCTCCTTATTTCCTTTTGGGAGAGGTTTCTTGTTCTGTGACTGCTTCTTGACCTTTTTGTTCTGCACATGCACACTGACGTAATGTAGCTCCAGGCCACGTGTAGGTTTGTGCAATCTGGACCCTTGCTGCCTTTGTCTGGGACCCCTTATAAGGAGCCTCAGACTGGAGGAGGTGTGGTCTCACTCAAGCTGACCTGCCATTGGTGTGCTCCCCAGTAACGTGAGTAATAAACGGCACGTCCACATTGGCTAGTCCACCAGGTGGTTTTTTTTGGACTATCATGAGCACTGAAGCCGCTCCTTGCTCTGGGGCTCCTGTGCTACAACAGCAGAGATCAATTTTTCTTTTATTGTTGCACACGATGAATTGGTCTTGGCAGTTAAATTTATTTTAAGTAGCAGAACACTTTCTGCTTAAAAAGCTGCAAAGAAAGCCCAGTAAGTGTATGGGATACACTAGAGGCTATGTTTGACAGCCTGGCCGGAGGGTTTCTGCGGAGCTCAGTTTGAAGCCTATGGTACTGAGTAATAGATGAGCTGAGGTCTCTGGGACATGGAACACACCGAACTAAATGCTCACACCAGATGGTTTTCCACCACGTCTGACCTGAGGGGTAGCTGCAGGACATGTTCCCACGGAAGTCTCTCTTACCACCTCAGTAGTCGTGCTCCTTCAGGGAGCCCATCCAAGAATAATGCTGGTATCCGTACCTTATTTAAATTCAATGCTAGACAATTGCTTTTTTTTTTTTTAATGATACTCAAGTATCCAGAGTAATCCACTCCTTTTCCCCCTAGCTCTTTAAATGTGCAATTAATACCTCTGGAAACGTTTGTCCCTCATCCCCTGCCTCTCTTTTCCATTTGAAAGGGAAGGTCTCCATTGTGAATGATAATTGCAAAAGCAGTACTAACTACCTGGGCTACTAAATGAGAGATTTAAATTCTGACATGAATTAGACATTAAATAAACAGCATCAACTTAAAAAGCTTTGCAGAGACATAGCACTCCATTTCAGTTTGTTTACAAGACTCTCTTTATAGCCTTTCCTGCCTGGTTTAATTGAACATGCTTTTCCTCAAATACTAGCATCCACTATGAGAAGGTGCAATTTCTCATTCAATTTTGTTTTTAATTAACCTCCAATATTAAACTTTCATAAACTTCCACAGCATCCCATCACCGAAAGCAATACATTCCAGTCACATTACGGTTGAGTGAGCATGTTATCATTAGATCCACTCTCCCTGTATTCATAAATATTTTTATCAGTTGTACCCTGAGTTCCACCTAATGTCCTAAAAGTATATACTCTTGAACTAAAATCTATTTGTAAATGGAGTACTATGTGAATTTTTTTTATTCAACTGGGCACTTGCACCACAGATACACCCCGGATATATTCCCTTTCTAAGTTTTGCTGATGGTTCTTTTTCTCTGTTCCCATAAATTCTACTAGAAACCAGTTCCACACCTGTGGCCTGTGTACTGCAGTCCCTAACTTACAAGGTAGTATCTGGTGTTTACAGTTGCTTGCAGTAGCCGGGGTGGTAATTTAAACATTATAATTTTGAAATCATCTGCATCACAACTGCAGGACGCCGGTGATATAAAGAAGTTACTTAGGCTATTAAACAATAATATTGGAAGCTATCATATAAGGGACATTATGCTTATAATTTGAAAATATTTTATTAAAAGTCTTTTGTTTCATTTGTAAAATGTGTAGAGCTTTTATTTAATTTTAATAATTAGCACTGTAGTACAAGCCAAGAAGGAAGCAAACCCTATGAGATAGGGCATGTGGCAGAATAGCTGCAGTAGATAAAAGCTGCAGAAGCTGTCAGGAAGAGGGAAGACCACCCCCACCCCCAGATTCATGGCTTGAAACCAGCAGACACCTAACGGTGGAATTATATGCTCATTATAATACATTAACACGCTAAATGACACACCCCTTATTTCTAGGGTGGGCAATGAAAAGCCCTATATAAGGAGACAAAGTGGTTGATGGAGCAACTCAGAAATCTCCTCCCCTTTCCTGAGAAGATCCTAAATATCCCACCCCTTCACTGAATACCCTACCCCTTGATTACATGAATCTTAATAAAGGAAGCAAATTCTGCTAAATGGGGGCCACTCTGTCCATGGAGTAGCCCATCGTCTTTCTCAGTGCTGCACTGATAAAATCACTTTCACTTTAAACTCTGTACTGACTCATACTTGAATTCTTTCCTGTGTCAAGCCAGAAACCTACAGTGGGTCACAGACCCTTGGGTCCCCAGACCCCGGCATGGCTGCATCATCTATAAGAGCAATTTTGGGTGCCAACAAGTGTTTTTTGCAAAATACCAAACTTGAGTGGACACACATTGAGTCCCACAGATGCTTCCAAAAGCAATTGCTAAAGCCATTCATTAACGTCTGGAAGGTTCTCTGTAATATCATTTATAAACACAGTAGGCAACGAGAGCAAACATGTCAGAGTCAATACAAATCACTATATTTTAAAATTAATGTTAAAGAAAATTTAATCCTACACTCTTAAGTCATTAGACAAACTACTCTGAACTATTCAAAGTGACTACAGTTAGAAAACAAGCTGCAATGATTAGAAGGGGTAATGTGACCTAAAAGTATTGCAGTCCGCATGCCCGTGTGATGTCCAGGTGGCAGTATGAAGTCCTGATGGTGTCAGGGCCCTTGGCCATGACTATGGAGTGCACCAAGTGAAATGTGAACAACACTGTAATAAAACAGGGTATTCTGTTTACCAATCAGGCAGTAAATAAACCCAGAGCTCTCCTTCAGTTCTCGTCTGAACTGGAAAAGATTTCCCTCAGGGCAATCATTAAATTGCCAATATCCTTTCCACAGAAGGTCCTATAGACTCATTCTGTTTTAAAAATCATATCAAGTAGGCATTCATCTTATGAAGACCTGCCCTTATAATTTCAAACATTTCCTAATGGTCCCCACAGCTGGTAATCAAGTGAATCTCACAAGGGAGGTGCTCATAGTTTTGCCCAAGGCAGCACCAGGTTGAGGATCTATAGGAGGTGATCTCCACAGGCCTTTGCCTCCAAGGTTCCAGATCATGATCCCTACCAAACCCTGTGAGTGTCTGTGTGATCTAATGAAGTCGACTTCAGATGGGTAAGAGAACCACTTCCCCGGGGAATGGTGTCTAAACGCAGATTCTGACTCAGCAGGTCTGCAACAGGAGCTGACTTTCTGCATTTCCAAGAGTTTCCCTGTGGTGTTTATGTTGCTGGGCTGGGGACCACATTTTGAGTAGCAAGGGTTTACATTCCAGTTGGCAAATGACAGCACAGTCTGGCAGCCTGTTTTTGCCAATAAAGTTTTATTGGAACACAGCCATGCCACTCACTCACATATTGTCTATAGCTGCTTTCATGCCATCATGGCAGGGCTGTGTAGCTGTGACAGAGACATTTTGGACTGCAGAGCCTAAGACATTTGCTATCTGGCCTTTTAAGAAAACATTTGGTGACAAATTAACCTAATAGCTGATTCTTTAGTTTCCTTATGACTCTCTCTCCCTGTTGGCAAGTATTTGATAGGTAGCAACAGACATATTACTTTTAGGCGACAGGAAAGCTATGCATATTAAACAGCTTGGGTTCAGGAAAAACAGCCGTAAGGTAATTGATAAGCCTTTCTGGTACTTGATATTAATAGGTATTAACATCACAAATATAATTAAGCTCAATTTTAGAATACTTATTGATAGTGCACTATGGCATGGCCTGCCAATGAGAAACAGCAAAGACAAATTTGCTGAGGGTGAAGACTGAAGAGAAGTGTCTGAAGTGAATTACACAGGTCATGGAGCTCCAGACTTGAACATTTGGCATTTTTACACTTTATCGAATTCAACTTCTAAGTATCCCATCTAAATAAATTAAATAGAAATGTTATTCCTTATTTTCTCAAGGAAAGGTGAGTGGGAACAAACAGACTTAAATAAACACCACATGCTCTCAATTAACAACACAGGTTAGGAAACACAGGTTTGCACAGGTTGTAGAAGCACATGTTTGCACAGGTTGTGTAAACACGGGCATGGAAAATGTAGTTTGTCACGGTTACTAATATGATATAAACCGAGAGGGTAAGCCATTGTCCAAACTCAGTGTTATACAAATCAGGCAATTTTGAATAAGCTTTAAGTGGCAGTCAGGAGTCTTGCCAATGTTGATATTATGGGACTTATTCAGTAAAGTGGGTGTGTGACTATTAGTTTTTCTCCCATTAAGTAGGTAGAGAGAAGCACAGATATTTGATAAGTATCAAAAAGTTTGCGCCACATAAAGCTCTTCTTCCACAGATCTTATTTTTTCTCAATGATCTGTCTGATTATTTTCCAGAAATCTGATACAGAAGGACGGTCTAGGGAAAAAAGGGAAGTGTGTAAACCTAATTGTGAATCAAATGCAACTACAAAAATTCTCTCCAGCTCTTCACTCACTCATTTATCCTACAAACATTTATTGGGCACCCACTGCTCTAGGTGCTTGGGCTACAGCCGTGAATAAAATACCCTCATCAATCTATATTCATGGCCAGGAGATAAAACATAAGTCAGAAACATAAAAAGTAAGTTATGTGATATGTTACAGAGTGACATATATTTTAGAAATACAAGGTGAAGAGCAGGATCTGGGGCTTGGGGACAGTGGGTGGAGGGGGCAGCATGTAAAATCCTACCACTCCTGTTTCGTGGAAATCTTGAATATGTGTACCTTGCATAAGCTCGGTTACCTCTAAGATTCTTTAAAATATCAAGGTTAAATGATATAATAAAAAAAGTTTCAGGAATTCTACGTTTTGTTCTGTGAAATTTTAAGTGATTAAGAAGCACCCAGTACTATGTGGTTAGGCATTTAATAACTTTCCAGTAAACCAATTAATTAAGACCTTAAAGGATTCTAGCAGTGAGTAGAAAATGTGTGATTTGGTTTCTGAGAGACTTAAAATCTGTTGCTATAGTGATACTATACAAAATTTCATACCAAAGGAAATGTATATAATTTGTATTATGCTTTTAGAATAAATGCCAGAAATGTATTTATATATCAACATTTGTGCAGGAACTATATTTAATACCTTTATAAAGATGAATGAATATTTATGTGGTTCCCAAGTTATACTTTCAGATCTGATTTTTGGAGAATGGGTATCACTTTTCAATATACAGAATCTACTATTATGAGGAATTCCAGGCCTAACAGAATTGTGCCTCAAGTTAAGACATTAAAAAAAGAGTGACTACATGTGAAATGGCCTAAAATAATATAATTAAACTGGTAAAAGTAAAATTGCTTTGTCAGTAAAATAAATGGTAATATGATCCACAGATGAACAATGCACATTAAATAGAAATGCCCTGAGGTCCTTATGGAAGAGGGGAGTAGCGTCTCTGTACTATCCACATGTGGGGGTCAATTTCATACTTAAACTGAAAGTAGGAAGAGACTTTTTCTTGAGAGCAACTTAAAAATGGCATTTCTACCATCCATCTGAAAAGCTGATTTGACTGAGAGGAGGCAGTGGACATAGAAACTGCAAATTAGTGAGTGCCTGGGAGAGAGGACCAAAGTTATAGAGTTTGCTGACACCATCAGAATTGACAGAACATATTTTAAAAGTAATTATTTCCAAAGGAATTAGGCAATAGAAATTCCTCAGGCTTTTCTTGGAGTAAATACATTAGTAAACACTAAAATATTCCATTGGACATCCATCATAGGTCAGATTTAATAAAGAAGGAATAGTGTTGGACAGACACAAATAACTGAACTGGAACAGTTCACTTAGGAAGGATCTTAGACCCTTTCGCAATCCTCACCAAGATCAGTGCTACCAAGGGCCCATCGTTTTTCTCTATGTACTTTTCTTCCAGAATGCAGTGTTCCTTTCTTCGTGCTTCGAATCGACAATACTAAGCTGGGAACTCTATTGCCTTTGCCCACCTTCAATACTTTTTGCCCCTTTACTTTTTTTTATCTGCTCAAACATTTTTGTGACAGTCATGGGACATTTTAAACGTTTTTTTCTAAAATTAAGACTGACTGTTAAGTGGCTTACAGAAGCATTCCTGCATCTCATTAACAGATCAGGGTAAAAGCGGGAATATATGAGAATCGTTCTGCAAGCTCACTGGTTATGTGCGAAACATGATTGTCTTGGTGATTCACTATGCATAACAATTTTAAGTGTGAGCAAACACCTACCTGCTACATTCCAGGAGAAACACATTTTTAAAGTAATCTTCAATTTTACATTTTAATGACTAATTACAATCTTATATATTATCATCGTATCATCTCTGAATGAGAAATACATTTGCATGTTTCCTAGTATCTAGTTTATAGCCCCTCTGTTATTTGATATAGAGAATAAAATAGTTACTCTTAGAGATGTTTTTCAAAGTGTGCCTATTAGAAGCAATAAACTCTTTTTCTTTTATAGTTATTATTCTAAATATATGGAATAATCATAAACTTCCCAATGCACATATATTAAGCTGAAAAATACATCTAGAGCTTCAATATCATGGAAACTTTGAGACTTACATCACTCTGCATTGATAAAACAGGAACTATGAGGTAGGGTTAATAAAAAGATAAGGTTTTTTTGGAAACTTCCTTGTAAGAACATGTATAACCGATTCCAATCAATGCACCACTATGATACCTTGATGGTTTTTAAATGTGAGATGGTCCTATTAGTTCATAATGTTTTCTGAACCATAGAATAAAACCAGAGGAGCACCATTCCAACAGAAATTATTTCAGCAAGACCGGAAGTTACCTGCCATGGAACCCCCTCCTAGCAATTGAACCTGACTTCCTTAGGTCACCTCCATGAAGAAGGTAGAAGGATCATTGTCTTGTATTTGCAAATATGCAACCTCTGTGATTCAGGCTGACCCACAGCAAACTGATCTCATTCCATTATAAAAAGACACTTGTATTAGAATAAAAGAGTAATGGAGAAACAATGTTGAAGGATGATTATATCAAGACTTAGAACCAAAGAGCTCACTGCATACATTGGCCAAACTAAACTTCACAAACTTTTGGCAACTAAATTATCATCACAGTTTTTCCGCTATTTACTTATTTAGGATTAGAAGTAAAAAAATGTGCAAAGTTTCCCAATGGTATTTTTTTTGCCAATCTCAACTTAATGAGCAATAAACAGATATTTGTGAGTTTTCACCAGTTATGGCTTTCAATATTTCTTCTCTGACACTTGACATTTTAGGCAGATTGCAAATCTTGTCAGTTCGGTTATTAAAAGTTTGGTTTAAAACTTGCTTCTCAAATTATATTCAATTGAAATCTCCTCCCTTTCTTTCTGTACAGACACCTGTTGGGGATGGTTGGGTCTATTCAACATACTCTTAACCCCAAAGGAGGTGCTGGCACCATTCTGCCTACCCATAAAGCTTCTTTGCTACCAACTTTGGGACTCAATGGTCAACTCCCGGATGAGACAAGTGCTATCAAATGTCCTGTTATATATAAATGCTATTTCATTATAAAAAGTCCTGTTATATATAAATACTATGTGTACAGGGTGGTGCCCCATAATGTTCAATTTCAAAAATAATAATGTAAACCTTCATTTCCCTCCATTCTCATACATGTGCAATTTACCTCCACCTCCCAAAGCAGTGAATGTGTAACAGTGAAGAAAAACTGGGTTACCATGGCTGTTACATCTGGATGTTTCCACGAGCCTGCCGTTTTGATCGTAGCATGCCATTGCTTGGTAACGATAGCCTTGCCCGCACTCCTTGATGTCTCCTTGCACTTTCATTCCCAGCAGCACTTCCACTTTCCCCTCTGGTAAAATGCAGTCGGACCAGTTCCCCACGGGCTGCGCGTTATACTTGTCACAAGGACAGTACTGAGTCTCAATCAGAGGGTACACGTGAGAATTCTTACATTTTTCCTTCTTTTTACTTTTTCCTGTGGAGAAATTTCAGTTGGAAAATATCATTATTACTTTCAAGCCGCCCTACGTTTTCTCCTTTCCTAAACTACCTTTGTCCATTTTAGCCCTGTTCTACAGCAGCCTATAAATAAATGCTATTTTCTCACCCACGGTGCTTTTTATCTAGGCTTTTGTTAGTGTCAGGTGCTTTGCATAGTGAATTTTTTTTTCTCTTTTAAAAATAGCTCATTACATTAGGCACTGTTGTGGTGATTTTTATATTTTTTAAAATGATTAAAATCCTCTCAAAGGATCATGTGTTTTCACTGACTGGGAAGTAGGAGGCACCTGCCTACATCTCTCCTTTACGATACGAAATGGAGAGAGTCGCCACCCTGAGATGCACAGCTTTTTTTGTGAATTCCAGATAGATGATACAACTATAAAGGATTGCAATCCAGAAAATGAGATTTTTGTATTTATTTTTCTGAGTATGATTTTGCATTTTTCAGCATTTCTGAAGAGTCGTCACTTTGACATAGTTGGTGATTAATATAGGAAATATCAATAATATTCAAAATGAAGGTATTTAATATTAGCCTAAAATATTAGAAATGATTTGTACATATATGTAAATAAATTCCCTGTTAAAATAAAACCCTGACATATAACAGTAACATGTGCTTAAAAATTATATATCATTATTTTAATTAAATCATTTATGTTTATATTTATTATGTGGTATCATATATTATGACTCTTTAATTATATTGACCATCATTAGTTATGTATGTTTTACATATATTTATCTGTAACTTTTATAAGCCAGGGCATATAGTTTTCATTATGACAGGTGGCTTATTTTGTAACTTTTAAATTCTGATGAGTCTACTACCACCAATATTTTTAAGTTTCTTTTGCCAACTGAGGGTATTTTTGAATGCACCAGGGTTTAGTTCAGTACAATGGCTCCTGTTCTTGCTCATTACATCACTGTTTTTTTTTTGTCACTGTGACTGCCTTTTAAAATGCAGTTTTGAGATACAGAATTAATGCCATAGTCTTCTTCTAGGGTGTAAAGGATAAGTGAGGCTGTGGCAGTGAGAATGGGTTAGGAAAATGAAGTGGCAACCTTTCCTCTTGCTCCCAAAAACTTTTTCCAAACACTGCGCAGTCTGTAGGCAATCCAGCAAAAGTACATACTTAAAACAAAAGATAACCTTCCGAGTACTGTCATAGGAAGACAGAGTTCGGTTTTCAAGGTCACTTTTCCTTCATACCAAAATTACACAATGTGTCTGCCTTGCCAACTTACATGAAAACACACATTCGAATCCATTGACTTATTGTTGGTATACTTATACATACACAATATATGTATATATACATATATATATAAGTATACCAACAATAAGGCATACCCATGCATTTTCTGGATACATTGTCAGAACTCTCTTGGTCTGACTTGTTTTGTTTTTCTACCTCAACAGGCATTCCAATGAATTATTCTTACCAACAATAGTGCGCTTTCTGGTCCTAACCGCGCCACAGTCTCCGTTGCATGAAGAAAACTTGGACCAGCTGGTGAACTGACAGTCATCTTGGCAGGGGACCTGGCAAGCCTGGGTGAGGGCTGGCACGGGGCCGGCATACTGGAGGCATTCCTGGACGCCAGCCTGTCCTCCGTCTTGCCTTCGACAGGAGATGGCTAAAGGAAAAGCACAGAGCTGCTTAGAGCAAGTCTGAATGTCTGTGATCACGCGACAATTTAGGAATTAACATTTTCTTAAGCAGTCAGAGGGATCCTTTTTTAATTCTTTATTTTCATCAGAAAACTAGCGGGAGTGTTTCCAATAATCACAGAAGTCATTAAATTGATGGCGCAAATTAAAAAAAAATCACAGATAACCCCAGTGGTTTTTATGACACCGAAAAGCACACGCACTTGGCATTCAGCCATTTTTATTACACACTATTAAGAATTTCAAGTCACATGTGGAGTGTATTTAGAAATGAATTATTTAGGAGACAATGAATAATACATGGGTGGTGATAATAGTTTATGTTGGATGCAGGCTATTCCTAGCAGTGCGGGGAGACGCCACACACCTCTAACAATCGCTCCCACATCACTGGCCACTGTGGGGCTCCTGCCCGGAAGGGTCTCAGTGGCAGTGAGTTGGCTGGAAGGTTTGGGTGGGAAGTGGATGTTCACGGAGTTTGTCTTGAAGCTGCACTTCCATATTTTTTATTTTTTTATTTTATTTCTTTACATTGGAAGTTTGTTGGGATGGCTCTCAAGTGGTTAATGGGAGGGGGCAGGGTAGAAGCCCCCCACTCCCTCTGGCTAAAACTTCTTCACATGCACAAATATCAACCAAAAATTAAAAAATAAAAACTTTCAGCAACCTTAATCTATCATATTATAATTGCTATCTCCACAATTACATATGTATGCTTAAAATCATCAAATAATTTTCATTCATATATATTACAAATTGCTTTACTGATTTCTATAAACCATGCCATAGTCTCATTACTTATTCAACACAGATGTACAACTGCTTTAAAGTGAACAGGACTTAAAAAGAGCAGGTGATGTTTAAAATCCCTTCTCTCCCTCTGCCATCTCCCCTGTTGGTTTTAAAATAATTCATTCATTTACTGAGGAAGCAGATGAAACATTTATACCTTGGTTCTAAAGTTAAGTCTTTATTGAACTAGCTTCAATGGCCTTAGTCAGACTGATTTACATGGTCCGTTCGTGTTTATGGTCTAGGGTGACATGGCTGATCTCTGCCCTGCTTGGGATTCTGTCAGATGAAGCTAAGGTGAAGGGGTCTGGCATTTTGATCCCAAATTACAGTGAAGACACAGAAGGTCTCAGGTTAGACAACACTCTCCAAATCCATACAGTAAGACTGACAGCTAGCAGTATAGGGCTGTGTGCTGGGTGTGTATAAGGTCATAACAATTCTAGCAAGGGAAGGCCTTCTCTGTGTAGGTGAACCCAATTGGTTGCAACTGCAACGGGAAAAGTTACATAATTGTACAAATGTAGGTGAATAATCACCTATTTCTTAGCTATAGATATCTCTTAATTTAATATTCACAACCCTGGAAGAGCCAATTTTATGGGGAAAAAAGAAAACACAAACAAAACAAAACAAAACAGGGGTCCCTGAATTTTGAAGACATGAAAACCTGGGAGAGTGGACAATAGTGGCCTTCATGAAGGTTATGTGACAAGAAAAACATTAAGTGTCCCAAAGAGACTCTCACAACTTGGGAGAGGAGAAGGCTGGCGATCTGTGTTGATCATTCCAGTCTCAGGTAATGGGAGTCAAATCAGGATGGGCCTCAAATCAGGCTGCAATTAAAACGACCGGCACAGCTTTTGGAAAATGTCCACACCTTTGCTGAACTCAAACATTCTGATTTAAATGATGGAAGACAGGCTCCTGGGCGTTAGCATCTTTTTATTTTTAAAATATTTTATTTATTTATTTTTAGAGAGAAGGAAGGGAGGGAGAAAAAGAGGGAGGAGGAGGAGAGAGGGAAACATCAATGTATGGTTGCCCCTCACACGATACCCCAATGGGGACCTGGCCCACAACCGAGGCATGTGACCTGACTGGGAATCATCAAACTAGCGCCCCTTTGGTTCGCAGGCTGGCACTCAATCTACTGAGTCACACCAGCCAGGGCCATTAACATGTTTTTAAAGTGCCCAAATAATTCAAATATGTATCAGTGGATTGAGAACACTGCTCTAATAGGTAATATATTTGCACTTGCATCAGAAACACCTGGAATGCTATTAAAATAACATTTTAATTGGATTCATTCCAGAACCCCTGAAGGAGAATTCTATGTGTGGGGTCAAGGAATATGCATTTTTTCAAGCTGCTCATATTTCCTAATGCATATTCAAGTTAAAAACCCACTAGGTTTCAGTAATGAAGACACGAAGAAGGGTCTGGTTGACACTTGTGGCTAAGATGGAAAGTCCTTTGGTGCCCAGTCACCCTAGCTCTGTGCCAAGCTTTGGGAAAAAAAATGACTGAACTTATGCTAATGAGCTAAGGAAGCTCCAGGGGACCCATACAAGGAGTGGACCAAAAGGGGTATTCATATAATTTGGAAAAATGTTATCTGTGGATTGGTATAGGACCAATTCCCAGGATGTGGTATTGTTCATGAGCTAATGTGACTGTGCAGTTCTTGCTACACCTGTGGAAGAAGGGTTGACTCCTTAAACACTTCAAACTTAGCTCAGGTGGCTTGTGGGCAAAGTTGCCCCAAGGAGGCTCAAGAGGAAGGGTTGATAAAGAGGAAGAAATCAGACTTTTTGCTAATCAGGATAGGTAGGAACCTCAAGAATGATAAATTTGGGAAATAAGAGATTTGACCACATCAGAACTCTAAGCTTTGTAGCAGGTTACACTGTTTATAACTAAAAGAAAATTATCAAACTAAACTTGGGTTCCTTGAAATAAGACTACTTCTACCTACTCTGAAACAGACCTGATTATAAATATTTTGAGAAACTACATGAAATTGCCGTAGGTTCTCCATTAAGGTTCTCTCTCTAAGGTGGTTTCTCACAAACTGTCTTTCACTATTGCTCCAACTCTCATCACATTGAGTAATATCAAAATAAATAAATAAATAAAACCATTACCAACACCATTCCAGAAATAAATTAATTTTGTGCAGCTCTATCCTATTTACATAAATCTAAAGTCGTTTTCTCTACATACCTGCAGCACATAAAATCTTTAGTGTTTTGACTAGTTGAAAAGAAAAAAACGCAAAATTCCCATATCTGTTCTAAAGCCCACTCAGCACTCCACTCCCGTATCTGAGATTTTAGACAGTGTACTTTGAATGAATCACTCATGCAATGTTATGCAAACAAGTAGCAACACCACCGTTTATACAGCATATTGAAAATTTATCACACATCTCAACTTGTTTCTATTCTGACGGAGAGGAAATGCAACAATTCTAACACAGGAATGCAATCTGAAATGAGCTTCCTGCTATTGGGCTGAGAAAAATATAAATGTTTGGAAAGGGAGCCATCTGGTCTCTCAACTTTATAAATCTTAAAAATCACATCTAAGGCACTAAAAACAGGGTGCTTTGAACAGTAGAAAAGATTCCTCATACTAAGCATGGTTTCCTAGCACATCAAAATGTTCCATATACTCAGTCAATTATATCTGCACTTACAGGTGGAGCAGGCATACCTTGTGTATAATGATTATGCAAGTGCTCTTTTGGGCTGAGGTATCTTTAGAAAGATGGGCCCAAAACCGTGCTGCCTTATGAACAGTTCACCATAAAAGCTTAGTGTGAGGTTAGCACATATCAAATGATTATTGTAAAGTAAAATTCCATATTTAATTCTCTGTTGATTATATCCATTTATTTTATTGATCATTTTATTGTACTTATTGAGGCATAGCAATGTTTTTTCAAACTATATGAGAGAGTTTATTTAAAAAGTGACAGAGGTAGTAGAAGTGAGCCAGCCCTGACTGGTGTGGCTCAGTGGGTTGGGTGTCAACGTGCAAACCAAAAGGTCACGAGTCTGATTCCCAGTCAGGGCACAGGCCTGGGTTGTGGGCCAGGTCTCCAGCTGGGGGTGTGAGAGAGGCAACTGATTGATGCTTCTCTGACAGCTCAGTGTTTCTCTTCCTCTCTTTCTCCTTCTCTTTCCCTCTCTCTAAAAATAAAGAAATGTAGTCTTTGGGAGAGAGAGGGTGGGGGAGAGAGAGAGAGAAAGGAAGGAGGGAAGGAAGGAAGGAAGGAAGGAAGGAAGGAAGGAAGGAAGGAGCGAGGGAGGGAGGGAGGGAGGGAGGGAAGGAAGGAACCAGCTAAGTTGTGTAGGCTCCTGAAAGAAGTTAGAGAGGCAGAAGGGCCCTTGGAGCTTAGGAGAGGGAAAGGCAAAGGTAACACGCCTGGGGGATGGCAGGAGGGGGAAAGAAAGGCAGGCACTGGCATGCTCCAGAGAGGGACAGAGCACCCAGGCACAGCGATTTTTATCTAAGCGTCACGGAGAGGTTGCTTCCAGCAGGCTGAAAGCCAGGGAGTCACCCATGTGACTGACTGGTGGGTTACACATGAATCAAGCCAGGCCAGCTTAGCCCGTCAACACTGAACATTTGCTGGAAACATAGGTAAGAAAGCCACTTTTATAAACGAAGAAATGCTCTGGAAAACGGAGACAGAATTGTTGGTTTCAAAGGGACCTAAGAAATGTTCCAACTAAATGCAATGTGGAAAGCTTCATGAACCCTGATTTAAACAGATTGATTGCAAACAGGCATTTTTGAAACAATGGGGGGCAATGAAACATGGTCTAAATATGAGATGATAGTACAGAACTATCGTTAATTTTGCTTAGTGCTATAATAATACTATCATGTTTAAAAAGTAATTTACACATGATATACATCTTATCTGGAAGTTGCTTTAAAATACACCAGCAAAACCTTTTTAAGTGTGTGGAGAGTGTCAGATGACCAAGAAGGGCAACATGTGAAATGCTGTCGAGGTGGAGGCAGTGATGACTATGTTACTAAGTACTCATTATTTTTTTGCTTTTGCGTGTTATTGAAATTTCCCATAAATTTAGCTTTAAAAACATCAATAAGTAGAATGAACAGAGTCAGTTCCAGAATGTTTTTATGTAACTTGAATTCCGTGCTACGCTTTAAAGAAGAGAATCATACCGGTTGCTGGGATGAAAGGGAATAGAGAACGTTGGCTTGAGGAGCAAGAGCATGGCTATCGGTGTTATGCCCACGTGAGCATGCAAATGGAAGGCTACCAAAGTGGCTGTGAAGTAAATCTAATAGAATTCAAATGTAGTTTCTCCTCTTCATTTTCATGAAAAGGAAGGATGCTCCCTGATTATTCAGGATGCAAAAAAGGACAGGTGGTCTTGGTCCACGAGATTACCCTTCAGCAGGTCAGACCAGGTTGTCATTTTGTTCAAATAATCAAGGTGAAGTAAATTACTAGGCCTACAATGTGCGCACAGAAGTTCATTACCAGAACCAGAATAAGATCAACGTCCTAGCACAGTGAAAGCCATTGGAGTCTACGTAACAAGGATTTCAGGAAGCTCTGAGACCCAATTTATTAAATTGAGCGATAGCAACGTGGTTTATCCCACAGCAACAGCGTCTAGGTGATCGAGTGATTAAAGGAGTGGTTTTTCCTATAGTGTTTTGAAAAAATGGCAATAGTGAGAATGAATCATGTAGAAATGAAAAATAATAGGCTTAATGTGAACAGGAGTTAGTTACCAAGAGACCTAATTGTGCTTAGAAGACCAAACCTATAAATAATGCAAGAGGGCTCTGGTTGTTTACTAGGTGGATATAATGATCGTCCTCTTTCTCTGTGGAAAAGAGATTTTCACTGACAAGTTTGCCCAATTACAATTCCTAATTACAAGTTGTGACTGTACCTCTGGTAGAAAGGGAAAAATGTACTTTAAAAACATTTTATCCCGAATAGTTACAGTGATTCCCAGGTTCACTGATGCTCATAATATATGTGAAAGTCCTTGTATCAGGAGTTACTAGGAAATGATAATCAGCTCCCAGCGGAGCAGCTCAGCTAGGTCCCCCATTGGGAGCCGGGAAGGCTCACTAACTGCGGGACAACAAATGGAGCGTTGAGGGACCATCACAGACACATTACAGTGTCAAGCTGATTTTATGAGCCACTTAAAAATTAGGAAATGCTAATAATCATTTTATGACAGGGCTCTCATAGGCACAGAAACAAAACCAAAATCCCCGAATCAACTAGGATGCTAGTATTCATAAAAAATTAGAGGAAATAATTTAATGATAGAAAAATTAGAAGTTTAAAATAATAGTTTATATCAATGAAGCATGTAAAAATTATTGGGTGGCGAGTAATAGATACCTTAGCTGAAATATGCTTTCAAAAATTATGTCTGTTCTTTAAAGCAAGCTCTTTTGTTCCTTTCTACCTAGTTCATTTTCCACATCTGTTCTTTTTCTTCCTATGGCGTAATAATCTCTACACATTAACAGATTAATGTGAGCCACTGGGATAAACTGGCCCTTATATTCTGGGCATAACTTCAATACTGCTTGTAAAATGCAATCATTTAAAAAGAACAAAATGGACCAGAGTTTAAGCAAAAGGGTAATGACAAGGGTGTCAATATCATTTAAGCCACTTAATTGAAGCATGAGATTTAATCATATTTGTTCACAAAAAATAGCATAATTGTAGTTAAATATTTACATCTCATGTTCTATAAACTTATTTAGATTTAATTTTGATAGAGGGAGAATTAAAACTTTTCTTTCTGTGCTTTATGTTTATAACCTTATTAATCAATAAGTGATGCAGAGGGGAGATGGGTCCCTGCCATGTGAGACAAATAATTGAAGTTCTCTTTCTTTTTTGTGGTCTAGATTTGGGGATACATCTGCATTACACTGGATCCACATAAACAGGCTGACGTCAGATCTAGTGACAGGTCAACATTACTATGGGCATTCATTGGCAGGAAGGATACAGAGGGGCTGGGAGATTAGGACAGTCAGGGCTGACTCTGGGGGTTACTCTAGTTTCATCTTATTTCTCAAAAGTACATTGATCAGGAGACAGCATGGGGACAGCATGGAGCTTCAGAAAGAGCAAATGTGAAGTTATTTGTAGAAATCTCCGCATCTACAATATTTTCGTATGATACTCTTGGTTAAAAATGCATCACTAAGTGATAAATACTGGAAATATATATATACACACACATATATATACACACACATTTTTAAGTATATGATTGACACTAAATAGTGATTGATATTGCCCTTTAGAGAAGTCTTAAAGCAAAAAATAACTATATTGTCACTATTACCAGTCATATATTTTATTCTAATGCAAATATAATAGTAACTCTAGCTTCAACTTTTAAATATAGGTTTCAATGACATAGTCACTGATCAACCCATAATTTAGCCTTCTAAATGCCATCGAAACTATAGAAATGTGGGCAGAGAAAAAAAGACAGTAGAGATTACATTTCTATTCAAAGCTCATACATAGTGACTCAAATAGTATGAAGCAAATACGAGCTGTCTATTCACTTAAAAATTGAATGGAATGTGGACATAATTTCATGTTATTTTTATTCCTTTAATTGACACTACTATAGGAAAGATGGCTGTGTCAAAGGCCCTCTAAAATTTCTGTATAATATTCAAGGATGATTCAAGTTTAAAAATTGCCAAATCCTGTCAATGCCTTCTTTATTTTTAAAAAGATGTTATTTATTTATTTTTAGAGAGAGGGAAAGAGAAGGAGAGAAACATTAATTGATTGTCTCTCTCATGCCCCCAAGTGAGGGCCTGGCCCATAATCCAGGCATGTGCCCTGACTGGGAATCGAACTGGCAACCTTTTGGTTTGTGGCATGATGCTCAATCTGCTGAGCCACACCAGCCAGGGTCTGTCAATTCCTTTTTTAAAACACATCTTTCCTCTCTCTTTTAAGTTCTTATACCATTAGATAAAATATCCCATAATACACCATTGTCCATATCCAAAGCTTTGCTGAGATTCTTCACTACTTCTGTTTTCCTATTGAAAAAGCCCTCCTCCCATTCCTTCTTCTCCTCCTTCTGATGTTCAAATCCTCCAGAGTGTGGCCCTTGTATCCAACTCACTCATGGAAATCCTAGGCAAACTGGCCAATACACTGTTCCCCAAACACACAGATTTTGCTGACTGCCATTTTCATGAGTCATCTCAATCATGGATATCTATAGTATATTTCCTACCATAAGAAATAAATGGAAGCCCTTTGTTACACACTTGTATTCTCTCAATAGGCTGAGCTCAGTACCATGTAGGTAATGTGAAACATGTAGTATGCTTTCAATAAACATTTGTTTTATAAAGTAATGAATGGTACTGAATGATACTCAGGAAGTTTGAGTTGCCTTAAGAAAGAACAGATCTTATCCTGTTTTTACAGCTTTCTGAGAGTACTTAATGTTAACACACTTACAGCTCTGTACATTGAGATAGGAATTTTATTTAAACACACTGATTCTTCATTATTGCTATCGATTGAATTGTGCCCTCCAATATGATGTACTTGGAGATGTGGTCTTATGTTTAGAGGGGGTCATTTGATCATGAGGGCCAGACATCCAAGATGGGATTGTGCCCCTTATAAGAAAAGACCAGAGGGCTTGCTCTCTTTCTTTCCACCATATGAGGACACCGTAAGCCAGGAAGAGAAATCTCACCATGAGTCAAATTGGCCAGCGCCTTGATCCTAGACTTTCCAGTCTCCAGAACTATCAGAGACAAATTTCTATTGTTTAAGCCACCTAGTCTATAATATTTTGCTATAGCAGCCCAAGTAGACTAACACAACTTTTAACACAAAGTTTTAAGCTTTAAAAGTTTTAAACTTTTAAGATGTCTAATATTTCTACAGACACACTTGGTGAATTTAAGGAAAATATCCTGTTAGTAACAGAATAACCAATATCTAATTTACAGAAAATTAGGTAAAAATTATCAGTGATACTGGGAATGACTGATACAAAATTTTGCTTCATTATTATTTTACTTTTCCTTACCAATGTAAAGGAATTTGGTCATAAATAATCACATGAATTCTTATGTATTTTTCACGCTTTTCAGGAGTATACTGATTTTCTTTTAAAGTACTTTGTGTTCTAATGTTAATAGTTCAGAAAGTATTTTCTCACAGTTTTGAAATCCACAGAATGGAGACTTCATCAAGACTCTATTTACTCAGAATAGAATCTTCCTGTCTTCTTACACCTGAGTTATTCCAGCTCCTTTCAGGGTAAGGCTGAGTCTCACTGATTTGCTTTACAGTAAGTGTTTGTATAGAGATGGTAAGCCGTTCCAGCTGCTTACTTCTTGGACTCTGGGAACATATCTGCTTTTCAAATCCTTTGAAATGCATCACCATGGGTAGGTCCTACCATTGGAACAACTATGCTACTAGGAGTATTGATAGTAAAAATAAGAGTCTGACTATAAAGCCACTTTATTGTTAATAGGTGGTGAAAAATAGGCAGGTGCAGGTGACTGGATAAGAGAAGACTTAGGAGGGTTGGCTAATACACTGGTAAAAGAGAACTTTGTGTAACATTGTCAACTATTATGGAAGCTTCAAGTCTTTTGAGGAGAATTGAACCACGACACGTGACTTTGTGAGTGTTCTGTGGAGAGGTGCATATTATACAAGCTCACACATTCTTCCTTCTCTGTGCGTAGTTAGTAAATTATCTCCTGATGGCCAGTTCCTGGGTGTGATTTATCGTCTTCCAGACAGGAGAATTAGGAGGGCACTCTCTCCTGTCTTTCTCATCTTATGTATTATCTGGTTTCACCTTTAACTCTTTTTATTACTGAAGTTTTTAGAGTCAAAATTTTATTCCTAAATTCCCCAAAGAATGCAGCGATTCCATCCTAGAGGCATATATTTTACTACTGTGACAGCCTCTAGAGTCCACTACTCTCATAACTCTAAAAGAGGCCCTTTGTGGATGAATTGACCTAAAAAGCTTTTCCCCTAGTGACCAGGTAAACTTCAGGAATTTTCCAGTCCTACTGGGTAATGACTATTCAGTACTATTAGAAGCTGTGACTGTATTATGGATGATATGGTTTTAGAATCTAGACCAGGGGTCGGCATACATTTTCTATAAAGGGCCAAATAGTAAGTATTTTCATCGACTATACAGTTTCTATAACAACTACAGTAATCCCTCTGCATCCACAGGAACTGATTCCAGGACTCAAGTCCCTTAATATAAAATGGCATAATATTTGCATATAGCCTACACACGTCCTCCCACATACTTTAAATCATCCCCAGATTATTTATAATATAATGTAAACACTATGTAAATTGTTGCTATGCTGTATTGTTCGGGGAATAATGACGAGAAAAAAAAAGGACCACATAGTATGCATCAGCAACAATGTAGTATTTAAGAAAATTCCCATCTGTGCTTGGTTGAATCTGCAGATGTGGAACACGTGGATATGGAGGGCTGACTGTGCTCAACTTCGCCTTGTGTCATGAGGGCGGCCACTGGCCACAGGTAGGGAAATGGGTATGGCAATGTTCCAATAAAGCTGTAATCATTAAAAAAACAGACTGTAGGTTGGATTTGGTGCACAGGCCATTGTTTACTGATCACTGGTCTAGACCAATAGTTTGATAAAATCTATGGGATTGAAATTTCTACCTTTAGAACCATAGCACAGTATAGTTAGCTCTCATATTTTATGACACAGGAAGAAACAGTAATTTAAAGTTAATAGCATTTAAAGTTCTTTCGGTAAAAAAAAGTGCTTAAAGAGTATACAAATGCAAACAGGTTACAGAGAAAAATCTGTTAATGGTAAAATACAATAACCACTTTTCCCTCTGCACACAATGTGTTTCAGAGTTCTTAGGTTCTTCTGTAGCTTCATCAAAACCCTTTCTGGTAATTTTACTCAAATTACTATCTTCTGCCCTAAGCTATGTCTATAGCTGCATTCCAAATGCACACTTGGATATTTTTAATTGGCTCCCCTGCTGTCACCTCTAATGCAGAATATAAAAAGTATACTTTATAAAGTTAACTCTACTTGCAGACCCAAGACTTTTCACCATTATTATAACTATTCTTAAGCTAAAAGTATTAGAGTTTAAGAATCACATGATCATCTTTGACTTGTTTGTTTCTATTTCTGCTGCTATTGCCTGCCACCGAGTCCTAAAATTATTTTCCTCTATAGTATGCAGAAAATCCACTTATTTTTGCCCATTCCCACCACTGTGGTTTAGGAGACCCTATAACGAAATCCTTGAATTGCTACAACAGTGAACTAGCTGGCACCTAGTCCCATGGGCCTTATCCTAATTTATTCTGCACACGCTGACAGATAAACCACCGCGTTCATCAGGTGCTTGCTCTTACTATTTATTGAACAAGGTCTAAAATACTGATCCTGACATTTATAGCCTTCTGTGAAATCACCCCAGGCTCCAGCTCACATCTTCAGAGCTTCAGAGTTCAATCTACCCATTTTTCTGTGAACACATTTAATGTTTTTATTTTCCTTACCTCAAATGTGTAGCTTATAGAATTGATCTTATTTTGTATTCTTTTTTCTTTTCTGCTAATTCTAATATTAAGGTACAAGTCAAGCCCAAGCTCATCTGTTAGGGTCTTTCTTAAGCTCTTTAGCTTCAAATTACTGCTTTTGCAATGGATCGGTTTCAGTCTTGAACTCCTACATGTTGGATAATGTCACCGGTGATGCCGTTTCCCTAACAAAGATAAGCTCCCTGACTTGTACCTCTACATTCTTTCCTGACACTCCTGGCTCTTTCCACACAGTCTTCTGAATGCAATCACATGTGAATGAGTGACTGGAATTAGAAAATTGGATACATTAGAGAGGATGGGGGTAGCTTCTCTACAGTCTTTGCTGATTGATGCTAATCCTTACTACACAGTTATTTTAATCATTAAAAAGCAGCACTAGTTGGCACTTTGAAAGTCTCTGACTGGGTAAAAACAAAGGTGAAAATAGCAAGAGTCTGACAGGTCCATCATCCAGAGTGCCGAACACAAGCATAACCATCGAGGAAACAAAATGTTGCCTTTTGGCCATTCACAAAATACATTTCTACACTCGTGATTCTCCCCACTTCATGTTTCTGTACAGATATTGGCACTAAGGAAAAAAATCTTTAACTTAGCAAGGCAAGAAAGATTATCTTCATATGGAATTTAAGTGGGCTCTTCTTAGTATATTTATGCAGAAATGACTTTCTTTTTTCAGATAGCTTGGAAATAGAAAAGAGTACCAAGATAGAGTCAGTTGTCTGACAAGTATTCCAAGCTCAGAAATCATTATTGAAGTACAGGCAGAGGAAGAGGAGCCAGTGGTAGGAAACCAGGAGTAGAAGAGTCAGAAAGGCAGGAGACAGTGGCATCGAGGAAGCTAAAGACTGCTTTTCCCCATGGGAATGGGTCTCGGTATCAGACACGACAAAGTAGTCACCCAGGGTGAGGAATGAACAAAAGTCTTCAGATTTGGAAATGAAGAGATTACTAATAATCACAGAAAAAAACAGTCATTTTGCAGACTTTGTGTCAAAAATACAAAAGGTCCATGTTACTGTTGTTGCTTTCAGGTCTACTACGACCTACACACACATCCATCAGGGCCACGACCTAACAGGAAGGGGGAAGGATTCAACATTTAAAGAAGACTGGGTATGTGCAAAGCACTGTGAGAATCATTATATTCTAAGCTCAGGGGGAGGAAATAAATAGCCCAAGATTCGGCAGTTGTTAAGTCAAAAAGTTTGCAACTGAAGCTGTTTCCACCAAATCAGATTTCTTCCTGTGGTAGTCTATAAAAATACAGCTTTCATCTTTTTAAATTAATTTCACTTCAGACTTGGATCCCTGGGTATTTTCTGTGCATAGGTTATAGAATATGAAAATCGGAATAATCCTAAAAGATGATTTGGTCTAACCCTCTTATCCTTTTTTTCATCTAAATAAGCCAAGACAAAGAAAGTGAAATAAAGAATAAGACTCGCATTGTATTAGTGAAAAAACAAGGACTAAGACCTGTGTTTCCTGATTCCCAAACCCACACCTGTTTTCATTATAAACTCCACATAGCACCCACATTAAATTCACATGTCTGCTTGATTCAAGGAGGATTTAGTAAGGCAAGACAAGAAGATCTCGTGTCACTCAACTTCTCGATAAATGGTTTTAAATGGAGAGAATGACTGAGTTTAGATATGTACCTAAGTCTCCATAACTGTAAAATGATACTGGTAATTTTTAGCTAAAGCTGATGGTGGAGGACACACAATAAAAATTAAGTATATAAAATAATATCATAAAAATAACTAGGTAGTTAATATTCTTTGTAAACTAAATTTTATGTTTCAAATAAAGACTTATAAAAGGATGATTAAACAAACAGAACATTTGTATTAAAAAGTAGCTCTTTTTCTCAAATGAGGACAATAAGCTTCACATTGTAAAGGAAAGGGGGGTTCCAGGTCACAGCAGCAAAAGCTGGAATTCTATTCTGTATGTTCACACTTGTGCATCATCATCAAACATATAACTACAAATGAGGGAGCAAAACATGTTTTTATGAGTCAAAGAGAGGCGGTGGCTGCATTTTCAATTGTATATTCAGCTACATTTTAGGTATGTAGGAATTACATTCTAAAAGTCATATGAGTAAAAACAATCATGTACACTCTAAAGACTGACTTTGCTATACGCATAAATAACATTGTTCTAAAGCTTCAAAAGCAAGTGTTATTCATAATACCCAATGAATAATACTGCAAGTTGGAAACATTTCCATCATGCATTTCTGCAGGATTCCACATTACCTAGCAGTGCAGACAGATTGCAGCCCACACATGGCAGGTTTTGAGTTCATAAATCTGCACGTAAAAATCAGTACTGCATATGAACAGAATCAGGGAGAGCCATGGCAATGCTATGGATGTCATTGCTGAGAATTTCTGAGAAAGTTAACCAGTTATATTACATTGTATGCACACGCATGTACAGTGCAGATGGGCAAGGATGTAAGGATCTTATTGACTGTTAAGGTGACAAGCCAAAGTGTCATGGAACACCACTATCCAAAAAAGCTAACAACAAGCTGCAGCATACCATCTGTGTCACAGCATTCTTAAGAGCTTTGTCTGATTATCTCCTAGATATCTATGAGGGAAAAACACAAGCAGAGAAATTGTGGGCTAATGCCAAAGAGCAAAGGACACAATTTAAAAAGACAAGTTTCCATGTTCTGGGGTTAGGCAGAATAAGTAGTAAGGAGATTCAGATCTGCTCTGCTCTGTGGGCTAAGCATGGCATCAGAATGACAAACTCCTCAAGCTGGTGGTGAAGTTAGAGATGCTAAAGAAATGAAAAGCAAATCATTCTGCAGAATGAGACCGAGGCCTCCCACCTCTTGCCTGTCGTCCGGGCCCACAGCCTTCCTGTGCTCCAGGGCTGTCCTGTTGCACGCTCCAAGGGACTAACTGGCACCGGCGCCATTTGTGTGTCTTCCACCTACAAGAAAAGCAAAAAAAAAACCTCATGGAGAGGAAGCAAAAATGCCGGGCAAATCAGAGACACGGGGACATAGAAACATGACTTTGACCTCTGCCAACAGAGATTTGACTATGCTCAGTCCTACCTAAATTTAATTTAGATCTCCAAGACATTGGAATGAGCAGCATTAAATATAAAATATTCTCTATGGCAGTGGATACAGAATTCATCATGGTCAAGTTCTGTAAGAATAAACACTGCAGAGAGCATTTAGCCTTTTCAATGACTGGCACTCCAGCAGACATACCAGATGGCACCAGAGTGATGCATTTTGTCTAATTAAGGTACATACACTTTCTGTTCAAGTTACAAAACTACATTCTTGTGATAAGCCTTTTGTAGAGTGCTCTTTCCCTTAGCATTGCAGTGGTAACTCAGAAACTGCAAGTGTAATACACTTCACAAAAACAGATCCATCAAATAAATACATTTCGGCTAATAGTTCTCAGTGTTTATAGTGTCAACATGCAATTATAGTATTTGTCATCTCAGAATTAAATATAGATTAATATTAGTTAAGATGGCAAATCTGCCATCAATTTCACCTTAAATTGCTATTTTGTGATCACACATTCCATCAATTGATGCCATAATATTTCATCTGTTGTTGGAATTGCAATTATGTACTACATCATGTTTCAATCAGGAAATTTCTTTTAATAGTTCTGAAGAAAAACTTCTCTGATATTTGTCAAGATGATGATAGATAGCTTCAATAACCTTCATTTTCTTTGAGGTGGCCCAAAATTGATAGAATGAACTTCTTACTAGCCTCATTGAGATAAAGATACATTTCAGCAGCCAGAACACCAGTCTTTAGTAGGAACAGGAGCTCTTTGGTGCCAAGAGAGGAATGCTTAGGTGATTCCTCAAAGGAAAAAGAATTGCTTCCTAAAACATATGTTTTATAAGTATTAACAACTTTTATGCGTTCCTTGAAGTTTATGTCAACAAAAGAAATTTTCCCTAACTTCTGGAGCTAATAATACAGCGTGGAAATTTATACAAGTAATTGTCTCTCTGGAGATAATTTTGGTAGAAGAACAGCTCTTTCAAAAAGGCAAGAGGTCACACATTCAGCCCAAAACATCCCAAACTCCACTGAGCCTGCAGGACGGGGTTGGACCTGAAGTACTGTGCTCAGTGCATCGGTCACCTGTTTTTCCTTCAACTCTCTTACCTGTAGCTTTGGCACATCTGAGGGGCCTCGCAGGCCTTCTCTTCATAGAGAGGGTCCGAGCAGTCCCTGCCCCCATTGGCCGGCAGCTGAATGATGACCCGGTGCCGAGACTGCTTCTTGATTCCGGAATTCCCTAGAATGAGGCAGCTTTTTAACCTCTGTACTTTGCACTGATAAAAGAATCTCCAAAGACCAGCCTGTGTGGAGAAATTACATTGCCTCTAGCTACACATGATTCAACATCCCTGAATGAGAGTCCTCATCTAGTCTAATCATTTCCTAAATTCTCCCAAAGACCGCTTATATTGAAAACTCAATCAATTTATATTTAAAATTCGAAGAATGAAGAACACAGTTCCATAGTTAACTAGCTTTCCTAGTGCACAGTTGCAAAGTAATTGCTCTTTTGTATATTTTGTTCCCCTTGAGAAATATGACAGTTCTAATTAATTTATTTTCCTGTACCTTAAGTTTATTTTCCTGCCATTTCACATAGCCCTGCTTACCACATGGGACTCATACACATCTAATGAATCCTTCTTAGGAGACTATATTCCTTGTTTTAATGTGAAATTTTCTCTTTGTTATTCACTTAATTTGAAATGCATAACTCATAAATTATTCTAGTCATTTATTACTCATGTTAAACAGCCTGAGATCTTCAATTCAGGTTGCATTTCAAGCATCAGGGCTATAAGTAGTGAAATGAAAGTCATTTTGTAGAGGCAGAATTTTTAAAGAAACATTTGAAATAGCAATAATTACTCCAAATTACTCTCAATAAATCCAAATTACGTTAAAGAACAAAGGAAATGAGATTGATCTACAATGAAGATATAAGCTAGACAGTATTATTGGTATAAAGACTTGCAAAATTTTTTAGTATTAGAGACAGATAATGTACAGAACTTGCCAACTTTAGTAAAAGATATATTCTAACTTACAACAAACACACTTTGGGGATGAACAACCACGTGGTACAATTTCATTCACAAAAGAATTATCTGAAGAATTATTTTAATGGAGTTCCTAAAATGCATTTACATTGTTTTTGGCAAGATTATTAAATATTTAATATGTAAGATTAGAGGAGCAGAGAAATTTAGGAGGGTTAGCAGCCCCAAACAATGAAAGCTTAACCAGAAATGAACTGAAACATTCTTCAAGTGATTATGTTAGCAGAAAAATATGATTGGACAATTAGAACTTTCCAATAATGAAACATCCTTCCTCGTGAATTTATAGTATCCCACAATGCAGTCTGGGCAACCAACTCTGAGCAATGTGCCCTGAAGATTCCTGTATTAGACGGGAGAGTGGGTCAGATTAGTGGTTCCTAAATGCTTGACTGCATAGGATAATTCCTTTAAAAAGACAAAAACAACAACATGTATTGGCCTATACCCTGAACTACTAAATCAGAATTTTGGGCAGCTGAGTGAAAATCTGACTTTTATAAAACTTGCCGGGGAATTGTGATGAATACCCAGGTTTAATATCTACCAGAATAGATGACTTTGTATGTCTTGTCCCAATTTCAGATTCTAGGGTTCATGGGTAACTTTCTAGGATTATTCCCATTGTGGGGGAAACCTGTACTATTAAGGACTGTAACTATTTTAGTGAATAATTGGAATACTACAGGTAATGGAGCAGGGAATTAGGGACTGCAGGTAGTAAGTGGCAGAGAACTAAAGTACCTGAAAATATTGTCATCAACGTTTTTAGTTTAACCATAGTAGTCTGAATGCTAGCTCCAGCTTTTACATGTTAAATGTCATTTATCTAGGAAAGATCTAAGAAATGCCAAAATGCCATTTGACTTCAAGAACTTTTAATACAATTGCTAATGCAGCCTCCATCCATTTTATCATCCACTGACTCTTATTCTAAGGTGCAGCTGATGAATTCCTCCAATAATTTAGACCTAGGAAAAGTTTTGTTTCCCCTGACAATCAGTTAAGAATCCATGGTGTTTCTATTTTTTGCTTTGTTCACCAGACTCTCAGAGCTAATTTTCTTCTCAATTGCAGGAGCTTACCTTAACTCTGATTTTATAATATAATTTTTCTCTTTTTCTCCTATTTGTTACTTGGCTCCATCCTTCTTTGACATTCAATTATTTTTCTTTTGTTTATGATCTGTTATTAAACTTTTTAAGTGAGTAGAGACACAAAATGACCATTCTTATATTTCTTTAGGATTGAGGGAAGGAAGGAGAGATGAAGGGAGGAAGGAAGGAAGAAAGGAAGGAAGGAAGGAAGGAAGGAAGGAGCAGATTTTTGCTTCCCAGGGGATCAATAACAGTCTAACCCTTCTCAACCTAGAAATGGACAACAGTCATGGAGGTCGGAACAAGAGATCCAGAGTCTGTAGTTGACTGTGAGTACCTTATCAGTGGTACCTTATAGACTGGAGCTTCAGTTCATTAACTATCTAGATGTCACCTAGGACATAGGCAGGGTGGTTCAGATTTGGGAGGCAGCAATCAAATGTTACCATTTCATCCCTAATTCACTGACTAGAAAGCAAAAATGTCACCTAATGTACAACTCTGAAATATTCTAGTGCCCTCTCATCACAGCCTCCACAAGTTTGTACTTGATATGTAAGACTACAATAACTCCTTTGAACTTCCACAACTGATTCCACCTTGGAATCCATTTATTCCTATAAAAAGTTCAAATACCTTAACTTTGTGTGGCTCACAGGAGACTGTAACCTAATTCAGGGGAAACATTCCAAAGCCATAACACACAGAGAGGAAGCGCAATGGGGTTGCACAGGAAGTGTCATGGTATCTGTGTTTCTACCCACTAAGAGGTTTGTTTCTTCTCAGATCTGAGTTAAGAAATTACTTGTCCACTCAAAGAAACAGCACTGTAGAGTGCCCCCAGGTGAGAGAGCTCTCAGATCAAAGTGCAGACAAAGGGAGAGCTACGGAACACAAAAAGAAAAATGGAAGGTTCCTCACTAATGAGTTGAGTTGGCGAACAAGAATTTCACAACCTTCATAATTTCCTTCACGTACTTACATCCAATTTATTATATGTGGTTAATATATACATCTCATTTCCATTTACCTTTGTGTTTTAGCACCTAGAACAATAGTCACACAGAGCAAGGACTTAATAAATATTTGCTGAATGAATGAACATATTTATTTTATTTCTTCTCAACTGGATTAATGTCTTCTGTTTCTTCCCATCCATTTCTTTATAGTAGTAAACCATGGGGACTAAGCCTGTGCATTGAGGAATAATAGACAATAAGATGTCACTTTGTCCATTGGAAATAATGAGTGTGGGAAAAATAAAGGAATATTCCCGTAGTGTTTGTACTTGAAAATACCTATCTAGGATAGGACCAGGAAAAAAATAGGGATTATATATTCAGAAAACCATTAAATGATAATGGGGCACATAGATTCAGATGGTATACAATGTCTCACACAGTCAGAGCAATTTTCAGATATCTTAAGACATTCAAGATAAATTTCACCAGAGAAGTTACTTGGAGGAAGGATTTAAAGGGCAGGCAAAACTAAAATCTGTTAAGCTGGATGTGGGAGGAATAGCAGGCTGGAGGAGCCTAACAGTGATAGGAGATTAGAAATGTTTTCTGCAAGAAGCCAAATGTAAAGGTATTTTTCATATCTTTGGGGTAATTCTTGGGTAGCACTGCTTGAGGGTATCAAGGCAGAATAGATACCTCTGCAATATCCTTTCGAGCTCTCAACTCAATAAATGTGGTGTGAAAAAAGGAGTGCATAGAATTTGAGCAGCTGAATGCATTATTTGATCAAAAGTATTGGTTATTTAAAGATCAGAGTTATAAATAATGTACACACATACATGTTTCCTCTTCTTAAAAAAACACCTTTTGTAAAATTTATGAAAATTTGAAAAAAGTTAACCAGTGCACTGGTTTAAGGATTAAACTACTCTCTACTCAATACTGATCTTTATCGGCATTGATTTTTCAAGATGTATCTTGAGAAAGGGCTGAATAACATTTCAAATAACTCTTTTTGTTCCTGCTGGAATGCCAAGCTATTCTGTTGCATTTTCTGTAACACTGAAGCATAATTTTACCTCTTTAAATTGATTTTTAAAAGGCATTTAGCTCCACACTTTCATTAATTCAAAACTCTTGTAAACTTTAGACTTCACCTACAAAATTAAATTAAAAAAACCCACCCTATCCCTGCATTAATTTTCCGTTGCTGTTATCTATCCTTGAACATTCCACTTTGTTTTGCATTTTTTAATTGTGTGTGAAAGTCAGTGTAATTCCAATAAAACTCGGGCCATTCCCATTTCATACCACATAATGAAAAACTAACCACATATCATTGCTTTATATTCCTTACAACAAAAGGCTAGTTTTCTATAACATCATTGTATCCCTATTCTCCGTTACAGCAGTTTACAGGCAAAACAGAACAGGCGTCTCCCGGTGCACAAAGCATCTTGGCACTGTTGTCCATCAGCACCCCATCTCCTACCCCCAGGCTTCCTTTATTCCCTCAATACACAAGTACAGCTATTCTTTTTAAGTTTGCATGCCTAGATTCAGGGTTTCTAAAAGCCTTTTGTTAGAAGAGGCTCAATCTGCACAGAGCTGACAAACGGAACAGGCAAGAGCTGATCTGCTCCTGGTGAGATGACCCATGCCCAACCAAACACAGCCCCGCCTCTCAGAGAGCCTCTTGCTCACAGGACAGCAGATTTCTGAGCCATTGTTCTTATGCTCCTGATCTCCACCACCCCAGGATCACTAGGGGAGAAGGGTATCATAGTGGCACCATGCACTTTAGACGAGATACCTGTCCGCCCGCAACAGACCCATTACACCTCACTTGCCCATCACTCACAAGAAACTAGCACCCTCTACACCAAATATCTTTCATCATCACCTGAACCCACAGCACTATTTGCATGCATACCCCAATTTTCAATTTCTCATTTTCTTCCATCCTCTAATCCTTCCACCACTGTACCCATTGGATATCATGTTTTTTCATCTGCTATCTTTTCTTAGAGTTTCCTTCACATTCTTTGCAGTGGAAGCTGACTCTACCTAGCCATTTCCTAGCCTTCTTTCTCCCTTTACCTTTAAAAATCTCCAACTCCTCTGAAGCTCCTGTCATCAACTTTATCATTAGCTACTCACTTTGTGGCAGTCATCGACTGACACATTAATTAATGACTTTAGGGTATCCCTTACTGGGATCCTTTCTCTTTATCTAGCACCCTCACCTCTCTGGCAGCTTGGCATCCATGTGGTTATTGTGTTCAAGGCACTGTACTCTGAACTACTGTACTTCCTCACCCCCACTCACCTTCTCCTGCATTGCACACCAATTACTAGCTCTTCTGTTCATCCTCTGATGTTATCATCATCAGTACCTGCACACTCTCATCTTCAAACATTTTACTTTCTGGTTACTTCTTCAATTCACTTATTTTAGTTCTCATCTTGCTAAAATTCTTCAAATTAATTAAAATGGCCAATCCAATTCCTGCATCACTTTTCCCATATCTATCACCCTTTTCAGGACCTCAGTTCCATCCCAACCCAACTTCGATTCCATATTCCATTATTATTAGAAGTAATCCCTTGGAAACATCTTTGACTCCCTGTTCCTCTCTCCTTTTTTTTTTTTTTTTTTTTTTTTTTTTTTGCCCCCATAATGGTTTTTCCCTTCCTTCCCTAGAGTTCTTTCTGTTCCTAATCGTGGATACATTCCAACATTCCAAATTATTTTCAAATGAAGGAGTAAAGAAATGAAAAAATTTTACCTGATTCCTGATTTTTATGAATGACTGAGAGTCAATTTAATGAAAGATTTTGAATTTTTTTTACTTTATTTCCTTGAATACTTTAGACCAACCAAATTTTAGACCAAGTAAATTTTATTTTAAATACTCAATACCAGGAAATATGCAATATAAGGAAAAGGCTATGTTTTCTCCCCACTTTCAGGAAATTTACATAAAAATGTTAAATTTGGGTTTGATTATTAAGCACATGGTTATAAATGTAACTGCATATGTTTTAGGATTAATAGTAAATGAACTTATCTCATGCTAACACAAAACAATAAGTATAAAAATATCAAGAATGAAATTTCCAAGAATATTAATTTAATGTAATAAATAACCTTTTTATTGTAGTGATGAATAACTAACAATTACCATAGAAATATTAACCTATTTGAAAGTATAATTCTATTGCTGATTATAACCAAACCAAAGGATATCATATGTTTAGGTTTTAAGAAAATAAGAGGATAAGAGAAAAAAAGCTGGAAAAAATTTTGAAAATGACATTGTTTTATTAGTAATATTAATGCAATAAGTATTTTTAAAGAATAGTTAATACCAACTTCTTTTGTCCAAAAAGTTTATTTAGATGCGTAAAAAACTTTTAAAATCAAATTTGTCTATTCTTGTTCACTTTGTAATTTACTTTTATTTGATATTTCAGTGGTACTTAAACTAGAAAAAGGATAAAAAGGACCTCATGTTTTAATTACATAAAATAACAATTACGCTGTAAAAAATCTGGTATTAAATATATAATCTCCTATAATAGCTTAAAGATTTAAGTATTTTTGGTAACTTAAAATAAATATTAAACTAGAAGTCGATCCTTAATTGGATATCTCTGGTTAATGAATCTGGATATCTCTGGTCAAGAATCAAAAATTTTAAAAAAGCAAAAAGGAATTTAAGAAAAAACTACCTCTGTTGTGAGAGTAAAATAAAAAACAGGAGGCAGTGGCATTTGTGACAGAAAGAGAAAATGTGCTCAGTTAGTGCACGAGTCAGGTGAAGGATGTTGGTATCTTTCTCAGCAGGTGAGAAAGAACCCTCTCCTTGAGGGTGAAGCATTATCAAAGTATCTGTCATGATGCTAAAGAGTCTTCGTGAATAACAAAAGGAAAGAAAACACAAAATGAGAAAAAATCCTTTTCTTGTAAATGCCTCATGGCACATTAGGAGTTGGCAGAGGAAGAATCTGGCCGTTTCCCTCTTTCCTTTGTTCTGGTGCTGGGGGTTGCATAATTGAACCTGGAGTGAATCTGGTGCCATGGCTATTGCTTGCTATTAAGCAGGTTGGAAGCTATGAGTACTGATAAGGTCACTGGACACTCTTTCTGAGATACCCAAGGCCACACTATATATTCTTTTATAATTAATGTTAAAGGAAACATTGTTAATATAGTAACATCTAGAATCCTTTCACTTTGATTTATATCATGAAGTTTTAAGTCAGTTTTGGCATAAAGCCCATTCATTTGGTACTCTAAAGGTACACTGTTTTCTAGAAGGAAACTGAAATTTGATGGCATTCATGTTGAACCAGGATTACGCAGTCCCATGCAAGAATCACAAACGTTGCTCAGTCAGAAGCACGTGGAGGTGCTGGCGAGTGGTTTTCTAGGGGAACAGTCCGCAGAACTCTGCAGAACGTACCTTCTTTACATGAGGAGGGGCACGGTGTCCAGTCACTGTATGGGGTCACGGCACAGTCCTTCCTACAAGGAAGCAGACAGGGCCTCACGGTTTCAGGCCGAAGGCTTTCAGGACACCTGGGAAAAGCACACGGAAATTACTAAGCTTCTGCAGTAATCCTGGAAACCAGGTAGCTCTGGTTAGAATTTTCATTTCTAAAATTGCTAAATAGTCACCAGTCTGTGCCATTTAGCTTTCAGGAGCTTTGCTTTTGACAAGAACTATACAACTTAATCCTTCCAAACTGGACCGCAGTAAAGCTTCTCAAAACAGGATGTATGGTTTTAATAATAGTAATGGTGCTATCTAGCACAAATGTGATAATTATATCTTATCCCCTTATAATCATCTCCCCATTAGTAAATTTGTATTTTATAACATACTTTTAAAAAAATTTGTGTGAATTCAAATTACCAATTTAAGGACCTAATTTTACATCTTTGTGTAACTAACTAGGCTTATTGCTGATTATAAATTTTCAAGTTATTCTATATTTTATTTTTATAAAATATTATAACAAATTTATAATAGAGTATATTTTATACACAGTACATGCTCAAAACAAAGTTGTATTTATAGCTATATATTTCATTAAATAAGTAATAAGATAATAAAAGTGTATAGGTCATTATGATAAGCAATTTTTGCTTTAGTCTTACTTTCATTTAATGTCTTTTTTCTTCCATTATATTCCTAGTTTCAAATTATGGAATTTTAAATATTTTAATAAGTTATAATACTTTTTGAAACAAAAAAGTAAATGAAAATAAAAATAGTCAATTACTAATTTAAAAAAAATAAAACACTGTGCTCCCAACATAAATTATGGTAAAATCAACTAAATTGTTATTTAAAAAATGAAGCAAAATATATTATTTATTAGGAACACAAAAGAAAAATAATGACAAAACACTGAAATACCTTATATTATATAAGGTTTTCACTCCCTAAAAGATAATTTTAGGGAGCTGATATATACGTTTGAAATATACTGCCATATTTATTGAGTACTTACTATGTGATTTTTAAGTTTCCCACCTCTTATCAGCATTCTTTACAATCTAATTCTACTACTGCTAGTAGTCAAATGTTGGCTGTGAGCACTAATGTTAAAAGAAGATGTATATTAGGATGACATAATATAATAACATAATTCATGTAAGTAAAAGTAACTTAATGTTATGATTCCTAAGAAATACTCTTTTGAGGTCATATAAATCATTAACAAATAAGCTGAGAGACACTGAAGAAATAAACCAAACAACCAATAAAACTATTGATGAAATAACATAGGAAATTAGCAAACTTTGGGATTTAAAAATATTCGCCATGGGAGAAGCCAACTTTTTTTGTAGGTCAAGATAAATTGTGTTTTAACAAGTAAGTTAGTCAGGTTTTCAGAAAGAGAAATTATGAGTGAAAAAAATAACATCATTAATCTCTTTCCTATAATTTTTTATAGCCCTTTGCCAATGTTCCATTTTTTATATATTTTGCATTGTAATCATTTATCTACATGTTATATCTCATACATAAATATTATGTTCTCTTCTGTTATATAAATACATGTTTTCTTCTCTCACTCTATGACAGTAGGGTTTATTCAGAAGTGAATTTTAAAAATATATTGGATTCAACATTTCAAAAAGAAATAAATCTCCCTGGTTTATGCTAAGAATAAGCTTGTGTTTGTCTAATTGCCATGAGCACTCAAAGTCAATGGACGACAGAGAAATTTAGCTGTGTGTCAGAGAAGTTAAAGTATTGCTACACTTGAGACTATAAATCACTGGAATTATAATTTAACCTTCACACTTAACCAGGAAGCATTATATGGCAAAACTCCACATATAATCCTGTTAATTCTTTGGAACTATGAAATTATTGATTAGTAATTATTATTGGGAGCACACTTTTTTCAATGAGGCCCTTTTATAACTTTAATAATGGGGGAGCATTACTCAATGGCATGCTCTTCAAATTTTAGCCCTGAATAAGTCAGTACAATTTATCATGTTATCACTGACAACCTTCAAAATTTTGTCTTAGTTTAGAAATATCCACAGCAAGATACGTGGCTCACTGTGGAGAACAAAATTACTAACAATAAAGCCATTAAATGAACACACAAAGATAAATCATACAGCCTAGATTACATCCAATAAAATAAATTCAGACTTCCTTTCGTGAGGCAATTGGTTCAGTCAACATGCTTCTTTTCTCTTTTGTACTGTTTGTATTTAGTGTTTGTGGTTTAAATCAAGGAATTGATTTTCTCCCAAATCTTATTCAAGGTCAAATTAAACAGATGTGATAGGAGATGAAATTTGTTACTTGGAGGATAGATAAGATCAATAACATTGATTTTACCATTGCGCAGTAATCTGTTTTATTAAGAGGAGTTTAAAACAAGGCTTCTATTTGCATTTCTGTTTCAAATGCCTAGTACGCAAAAGCATTCATGGAATTTAACCTAGTATTTAGGCATAAAGGCACTAACATTTTCTTTTGAATTTACAGCATTTGCTTACTTTTCAGACCTTTAAGGGCAAAGCAAATCCATTTGATTTAACAAATCTATCCATGTATCCAGGTCACTGCATAAAGGCTACAAGGGCAAAGCACATTAATGGATTATCGTGGTGGTCCGACATGGGGCTTCAGGATACCCCTCCTGCTGAATGATTTAATGATATTAACCCAGCAGGCTGTTTTACACATGTACATCCACTGTCCAGCAAAATAGTTTTTAGTTTGCATAAGTGAGGTAAATATCAATAGCATCATTTGAAAGGTGATTACTGGTAACTGCAAATGGGAACAGAGTGAGTGAGCTGAGCTAACTCATAGAAACTGAGCAGAATAACCCTCCATCCTGTGCTGTGACAGGTTGGTCGGGTGAGAACGCTCTGCAGTATTTCTACTTCTGTACTTGTCCCAGCAAGGCCCAGGGTCCTCTAGGACTTGGGATCTCTGCTCCTGCTGTTACTGCTATTGAATTTTAATACCCTGCGCATTAATTGTCTTTGTTAGATTCATCACAACTTTAGCTAGCACTATTTCCATTAAAATATTGGTTTGGGGCTACCTATTAAGCATGTGGAGTAGTTTCTCAATTTAGTCAACTCTATTTGCCATATGTTTCTAATATGTTTCCTAATTTCAAACTAATATACAAAGTATAGGGCATATCACTAATGCCTGGAATGCTGGCCAAGTAAAAACAACTTGTAATAAGATTTCTACTAATCCCCTGAGGTTTTTCATGCATCAGGTATATTATTATCATTTCCCTGAAACACTAAGAAGTATCTCAAATTTCTGAGAAGGTAACAATTTGTAACATTTATTGAGTGCTTCATTACTACTATTTTTTCCATTAAATCCTTTCAATAAACTCTGAAAGCTGAGGCCAGAATCAGTTAAGTAGAATGCTTACGACCTCCCATAATATTTAAGCAGCTGGCCAAGTATCTGGAAATTGAGGCCATTTTCATACCAATGCAAACTTGACTGGTTTCACTTCCAATGTTTCACATAGCTAAGATAATTTCAATTATAAAAGATCTGTGTTGTCTAAATCTCAGAAGATAAATAAGTTTGTCCCCTGAAAAGATTGTATTTTCAGAATTGACTTGCTAATTTTCTCGAAGAATAGTTAGCCCAGTTATGCCCTGGCTTTTTCTGTTTATATTTCTCACAAGGCACAAGTAACAAGCTAACTCATTCTTTGCCCTCCCTTTTTGCAAACTGTTTGCCTTGTTATTACACTATTCATAACCACAGTAAGAAACCGATGGTTTTTCTATTTATCATAACACACATCCTATCCCAAGGCTCTCTCTTGGATGTAAATAGCTTATTCATTTAATGATTAAAAGATGCAATAAGTTCAGCCTCAGTATTTTTGATGTAATATTTTCTAGGGAAAATGAAAGGCAGGCCATAGAGGGCTACTGCTCCGTTAAACTAGATTGGCTATCTCCATAGCCTATGGAAATCTAAGCGGTCGTGGACAACCTACACTGCTAGGACTTCGTATTCTGTCATCATTGACCAGCCAGGCCTAAAGCAAGCACTTCTTTTACTGCCTGACTATAAAAGCAGAAAGTGCTACTGTAAAACTGAAAGTAGGTATCACAGAGAAAGATTTCCCCAGAATTTATGAATCCCAGGCACAAGACTCTGAAGCTGTTAAAACTGTATCAGTGATTGACATTCAAAACAAACAAATCTTACTCTTGAGGACAGATATGACAAGCATCACAATGTTCCATTTCATGAGGCAAGTGAAGCCTGCCAATCCCCTGCATGGCTGGCCACAGGGTTTACTGATGACATTCTAAAGCCCTTACTTTTTGGGTCCCACTTGGCCCACATTGACCCGCACACAGATGACTTTTCTTGTCTGCATGCCAACAGAGCAAGAGGCCTCCCTGTTCCACGTTGTGGTTGTGTTGAAGGATGACAATGAGGTGTCCTCAATGCACTGGCCCCACGGACCAGTTTGCCAGTGATACACAGTACAGGGATGCTCATTACAGCTGCGCACCTCTTGCAAAGCGCTTGTATTTGGACAGTGAGTTCCACCTATAAAAATGAACAACATTAGCAGATTAGATATGGTGCCAACAGAAATCTTATCATTCTCTGTTTTTTGAAATTAGCAACAACAATGATACCTGTTACTTATCAGCACACAGCATATAACCAGCACATTGCTAGGAAGGTAAAGTGCATGTTAATCTTACTTCATTTGGCGTGGTCTTGCTTAAAATGTACACTATGGGGTGTACATGCAATCTGTTTTGGGGGTACTATGGACGACCTCAAAAAGAGAGGCTACTGTTCTCCAGAGAAGCTGACAATGAAGTACAAGTGAAGCCTATGTGATTGCTGACCAGGGTAAACATGGGCATTAAGACTCTGTGCATGGACAAAAGCCAGTGCGTTTCAAATGGTATCCCCCAAATTGAAAGTCTTAATTACAGGTTTTATAGTGCTGCTTATTTTAATGTATTAGTCTTTAGGGTGATTAGAAATGTGGTTTTAAACAGGGTGATCAGTAATGCTTACTGATCTTCCATAACATTACTGGAAAAACTATGCAGGAATGGCAACACTGTTTTTCTTCAAACCTAAGGTGTCACTGCCTGTGAGGTACACCATCACCACATGTGTCCCAAAGAAAGAGAAATGGCTGCAAAATAAACTATAATAAAATGCTTTTTTAATTGACTCTAATTTTTATTGTATGCTTATTGAAATAGCTTTGTATGACTTATTTACATAGCTGTTAAGAACTATGTCACTCTTTTGCATACATTAAAAGGGAAGCTATTCCTAAAACTTCTTTACATTCACAGTTCAATTTCTTTGTCATTGTTTAACTCACACTCATTAAAGTGTGTGTTCTCTTACATGGTATTATCTCCGTGGCATCCAAACTGGTGCTGATGCAAAATTGCTTTTAAAGAACTGCTCCCCTGCTATTGTCAGGGTTTCCTTTTGGGATACTGGTACCAGTCTTTAACTTTGGATGCTGTTGCATTCTTAGTGGCACCAGAAGATATCAGTGGGAAGTTTAAGCAATCAATTGAGAACAGGTTCATTTCCTTCCCCAAATAGTCCTTTGCTGTTTTTGTTTGTCTGTTTCGGGCAGAAATATCATAGGGTCACTAATGCCATCAGGAATAACAATAAAATTTACATGTACTATCCATGACAACAATGTTATGACTACTGCTTGGCCACAGTGGTTTCAAAATGTGTCCACTGGAAGACGCAATAATTACAGAGATTATAAAGAGTAAAACAGATGTGTTTTTATAATTAATAAAATATGACCTGGCTCTGGTTGACGGGGCTCAGTGGATTAAGTGCCAGCCTGTGAACCGAAGGGTCTCTGATTTGGTTCCCAGTCAGGGCACATGCCCGGGTTGGGGGCCAGGTCCCCAGGAGGGGGTGCATGAGAGGGAGGCACACATTCATGTTTCTCTCCCTCTCTTTTTTCCTCCCTTCCCCTCTCTCTCAAAATAAATAAATAAATAAATAAAATCTTTTTTTTTAAAGAATATGATATGGAGCTGTCATTATGGAACCCTCCCTTTTAATGCATTAGCCTTATTTTAAGTACTTTGTAAGTGGGGCTTCATTTTATATCCACGTGTTAAAAATCATAAAGTGAATGAGTCCACACAGCTGAAATGATGTGGCCAGCTGGGAGTTGATGGAGTCCAATTTCTTATCACTGCACTATTAATAATTCCACTACAAAAATAAAAGGCAGAGTGTTGGAGGAATTTACTGCTTACTTTATCGACAATTTGATCTATTCAAACTTACGTAGTTTCTGGATTTCATCTTAGGAGCAGAAGATAACTGGTTGTTAATGTGGAATGGTGCAAATCTTGGGTGTTAATCACAGATATTCATGATAGTAAATGAAAGAAATATTGAATATAATAAAAGGTAGATTTTAGATATTAGGAAAGCAAGTTTTAAAAAGTGAAAAATAAGAAAAAGGTGATTCAATACCTAGAGACTCTAACATAGAAGATGACCTCAAAAGTCTGAGAGATTTACATAAAAGTCATAAACAAGATCACAAATCCACATCCTGAGCTGCTCTTCAGATATCACTAAACTTATGAGTAAGGACATTCTTCTGTTAAGCAACTAAATCGGTAGGCAATTTATGTGAGAATTTAACTGCAATTTAGAATCATTTATGCAGGGTACAACATCGGATCAACATCAGAATAACCTGAGTTAAACAGCATTTCATTAATATCCCCTGCTTCAAGAAGGTGAAAACATCTGTCATAGTTCATACCCTATTCTCCATCATGATGCTCAGAGACCCTGGCACCTTCTGAAAAGAAGTTTAAGATTTGAATAAGAACAAAGCCTGAAACAGATAATTGGATTGGGAAGAAGAAAATGAGCACTCTTATTACCCATTACCTGAGGCTCTAGATTTATCCAATCTTTTCTCAGACAAATAGATGCTAATTATAGAATATATATGTATATATAAAAAACTATGTTAACCATGTATTATATGTTAACCACTTATATTTCATAGCAAAATTATTGATCTACAAAAAATGTGTTTACTTACCTCCTTTTCACTGCAAGTACAACGTATGCTGTTTAAACTGTGATAATTGTGATTTTAAAACTCTGAATTGTTTCTGACATTGGAATTAACTGGTTGGCTTTGGAAAACTGATAAGAAAAAAACTTCTACAACCTCAGCATAATGTGTCGAGGAACTGCAAGATAGCTGTTAAGTTTACAGACATAAAGGCTATTTATTTCCTTGCCCCAATCCACATTAAAGCCACATCAGCAGTTTGGGCCTGAAGTCGGGATATTTGTACAGATAAGCCCCAATGTGGTTCTAATTATAATAACGATATGGCAATTCGAGAGCGCAGCTTGGAGTAATCGGTCACTGCACCATCGTCATGTTGTTTTGGGAATAATTTTATGGTAGAAAAATTGATAGATATAATATTGACTTTATTTATTATTCATGGGAAACTCTAATTCCTGACATCTGGGAATATTTTCATTGTGCTGGGGAAATTATAAAATGTCACCCATGACAAAATTAGTGGTAAGTATAGTTTGAAAAAAATTTTATACATAAAAATATATGCTTCATACTCAGTGATTATTTAGGCTTTCTATCATTCATCAAGGGGAGTTTATACTGTTACAATGAAATTCTGCCAAATAAATAAACTTCCACACTCGTATAAAAATATCAACTACTATGTGAAGCTTCTCTCTTAGAAACAAAAAAGTGACTTTTTTTCTTCCAATCTCAAGCCTATACAAACTTTGTTAGCATGCATTTAACAAATCTATGATGTTTCTGATTCTGGCATTGAAGTTCTTACAATTTAGATGGCAGATCAAAAAAAAATAATTCATTCAAAATGATTGGATATGTAGTGTTGAGCACAAATGTAATTTGTTTATGTCCAATTCGTCAGGGGATAGCTAGAGGGATTAGAAATCGTTCCTGATACTCCTAAGGATCTTATCCTTCAGTGAGGAAGAGTAATAGAGGGGATGAGATAAGCATAGAAATAAGTATGATCCTAGGAAGAATATAATGTTCAAAAAGGTATTTAGTATAATTGGGATTCAAAAGTACCAGATGCCATTAGTTTGGGGGACTGAAAAATGCCTCAGATAGGAGGCATTGAGATGAGTTTTGAAGGAATAGGGCTTGGACAAGCAGAGTTATGGGAAAGGTGAGGAGGAAGGGAGAATCTTATTTGAACAGAATTAAAAATTTTAAAAAAAGCAAAGGTATGCAGGTAGCTTTGACCTTGGGAATTGGCAGTTTCAATGCAGTCAGCTGGAGGGCAGAGTTCACACTGGCAAGTGATGGCAGCAAGGTTAAGACAGCGGACTGGCTCATGCTAAGAAGAGGCTGTTAGTGTGCTATGGATGACAGTATTAAGATGTTTGCAACTGTGCCTGCTGTTGCAGGCCATAGTCCTTTGATAGCAGACCACTGCTGGTGAAAAGCACATCAGCAGTGGCATGATTTCAGGGAAATGAATTGGAATAGCACTAGCCACAGAGAACCTAAGCAGACTCTGCTCCAGCACTATCTGCCACTTTCTCCCCGCTTTTTTTCTTGCTAAAAAGACTTCCCATTGCATAAATCCTGTGTGGTGGTCCTGTAGGGACCAATTGAAGCAGAGCTCCGTTTTCAAAGTCGATAGTGGGAGGATGAGGAAGTGATAGTATTTATTTAGAAGTCAGAGTTATGCGTGTATATACACATATGATAGATTCCAGGTTCTTCAAATTCCTCTAGGAAATGTAAGTGCTCCCTGGCTCTTAGAATTAAAATCATTTAGCTGTAAAAGTTGAACAAGTTAAAATAAAAATATTCCTCTCCTCCGTGGTTTATACTATGAAATGTAACTATTGAAGACTACTAATTATTTGAGGAAAAATTGGCCTAATTTGATTTCAATTTGCATCTATTCTCTGCATGCATAAAGCAGGTGTAAAAGCACACTAAAATTTGGCTGATGAAGTTATAACATCAGGTCATTCTGAACTTTGCAAAAATAAATATGCTCTCATTTCTTGCTCTGCACAGATAATTATGTAGTGAGAATTAACAGAATTTGTTATACTCAGGAGAAAACATTTTTAAAACTATTTTTCCTTTTTAAACCAAGTTTACTGAAGATCCACAGCATGGGTTCAAAAAATTAAAGAGGCTATTAATGTAATGTCCACTTAAAATTTTTTATTCCAATTCAACCTATCATTATTTATATTACAAATCTGACAGATTTAAGTGTTAAATGATTGCTTTCTTTTAGAGCTGACAACATAATTTTAAAGTAGCTATTTGGTGGAGCCAAGCAGGTGAGCATCTGTGCCAGCAGGTGGGGGGCTGCAGTGGTCCGGAGGGGGCTGTCAGAGCCCAGCCTGGGATAGAAGGGAATCCCCAGTGGGAAGGGGGTGGCCTGGCAAGAGCATCAGACACACAGAGAGTCCTTAGCAATGGGAGGCACAGAAATGTCTAAGAGGGGAGACATGGCAACCCAACACGGGATGTTGGAGCACAGGCAGAGTGCAGAGGAAATCCCAGCATCAAGGAAGCCAGTCCAGTGTGGGGCTTTGGAGCCAGGTGGGGGTGGGAAGAGCTTCTGTCATGTGGGCTGGCCTGATGCAGGGTGTCAGAAGATGGGCAGGGTAGTGGGGATATCCTGTGGTGATGGCAGAGAGAGACTGGTGGTGGTGGTGAGGAATCAAGTAGGTACCTATACACAATGAGGAGACCGAACAAAGCAGGTGTAAGGTCAGCAGCCAGCACTCCTCTCCTTTTAGCTTACAATAGGATTATATCTGCCTCTAGTCTGCGTGAATTTAGGTTCAACTTCAAGTCATGATTATGTGAATTATTTTGAAAATGAAATGTTAGTGGAAATGACATAAAGCATTTCTGGATGGAATAATTTAATGCAGATGATTTTAAATCAGCAGACAGACTCTCCAACTATCTTATTCCACTGACATGGGGATTATGAAGGAGGTCTTCATAAGAAGGTGCAATGCTGAGACACGTTATGGCAGAAAGACTTTTTGTAGAGTTACCTAACATTCTAGCAACATTTCCATAAGAAAGAAAGAATTGTTCTTTTAAGTTAGGAAACTTCTGAGCTGTTACTGTACCAAAACTTAGTCTGTCCTTAACATGAGGTTATAAAATCTTCACAATGTTTAATGATGAATTTCTGACTGAGATAAACAAAAGTATATAGGTTGCTACATTTATTTTGTAAATATAGATAAATATTTTGTACCTGTACTTCTCCACAAGTTATTTCCCCAGAAATTCATGTAATTTTATGTCTAAAAATCTCTATATAATTTTTACTAATGTAATCTCTTTCGTTAGGTTATCACAGTAATTTTCTGATCCACAGAAAAGTAGGAACAATTATAACACATACAAAATAATAATTCTTGGGGAATAATACAATAGAAAGATCTACTTTTGTTTAGAATTACAAAGGATTATCTAATTCCAGAAAAACATATCAAACTCTCTGTAAATGTAGTTTCTAAATCATTTTTTTTAAATCTCAGCATTATAAAAAGGCTTATTTTGAGGAAGATAAAATATGTGTAAGTGTCCAGCAAATAATAGATATTAAATAAATAGTTTTTGAAGGATAGATTTGTCATCAAGTATTTTGTATAATTATTCCAGTTTTTATAACTATTATTATCAGAGAAAAATAGCAGCAGATTTCCCATTGACATGGCTCTTTTGTGGTTTCCATTTAAAATTATGTTTTGAATTTATGCCTTTATGATTTACTATATAAACATCCATGATTTTCCAGCACAGCTTGCTTATGATGCAGCTACTAGACTTAATTAAAAATTATCGAAGTCTCACCCTCTCACACTAAGTGGATGATACATATCAAAGAGCAATCATAAATTCCTGCCTTTAAAGCATTTCATGACCTTTCAGTGAGCAGCATCGTGTCTACAGAAATAATGATCTGGTGGGTTCTGCAAGCCCGGCACAATCTCTGTCACGTGACTCACAGGGCGAAAAGTCACTCATTACTAGTCACACAGCAAGTGTCTGCAGAGTATAATGGATTTATAGGAAGCAGGGTGACCACAGATCTAATTTTAATGGAGTTCAAGACATAATCTGAGCTGATAGAGTTTGAAGTCTGAATATAATCTATACAAGGTTAGAGTTATTGTTTGATAACACAGAGAATATAGTTTTCTCTTTAAAAGGTGCTACTTTTCCATTAGGTTCCAGAGATACACTTCTTTTTTTTTCGGTAGCAAATAGTTAAATTTATATGAAGGTGACAGGAAAAAAGTGTATGGGCACTTTACAGAGAATTAGGAATTTCCCATATGTTGACTGCTTTAAGTATATTAATGTTTTCTCTCATGTCTTAAGGTCAAGGAACTTATATTTTTAATAGATATTATTGTACACACACAGATAGCAAGTTTGATCAAATGAGAATACTCTAAGGTTGCCATCACTAAAATGTTTCACAAACAGAAAAATAAAATAGGCAACCTGAAAATTCCTCCAAAATTAAGTATTTGGGAGTATACACAGAGAAACACATGCTTACTACAAAGAGAAATCAGTATTTATCACTTGAATGAGAAAAGTCGTTCAGTTTGATGATATTTAAATAACATTCACCTATATATTCTTGAGACAGAACATGCCTCAACGTGACAGAACTCGATTTACTTCTATGTTCTCCTTACTCCTGTGTTATTTTCCAGAATGACAAGATTAAGTAGGACATTGTATCACCAAGTCACACAGAGGCCAAATTAGCATTTGGATATAAGCTTGAGAGACAATTACCAAGAGTCTTGTAACTGCTGACAATAAAGCAAACACAAGTGAGGTATGAATATATGACGAACCACTTCCCAGCCGGAGGAAGTGACTGAACAGCAACACAATTCAAAAGTGAACACAGTCTACAAATGAAACTTACGGATCTCAGAGCCCACGGTCAGAAAACTGAATGGTTGAAAATACATGTAGTTTTTAGTAAAGAAATAGCCATGCTGGTATTTATTCTCAAATTAACTTTATTATTGAACATATATCCCTATTTATGAGGAGGTAGAGTGTGATTTCAAAAAGTAAAACTGCTGAAATGGAGAAAAAAATGATGAAACCTGACATGGAATTTTGGGAGCCATTTTCAGGTCTTTTCTCAAGTTGAATGCTTTGAACTAGAAAGAATTTGAATTGTTAGGCAAAGTGAGTGCACTTTTAAAAATCTTTCTTCTTTTATTAATGATCTGTTTTCAAGATTAGTCTTGGGGAAGAGAAACAAGTTGCCCATTATATTAACACGTACAAAATCTCCTTAGATTGCTAGATTTCTGGAAGTTGATTTTTCTAGAACATCATCTTATCCAGGCGAGACAAAGAAAATGCATGCCAACTTCTGAAAGGAACCTCAGTGCCTTCTGAAGCTGGAGACCTTACCTTCCTCACCCGCATAGGCCAGAATGGAGCGTGCCCGTATCTGTTTCCCTTCTGTGGTTTTCCCTGAGCAGGTGTGCGAGCAGGAGGACCATGCAGACCACGTGCTGAGCACGCAGTCCCTTGGGCACGGGGCATAACAGGCGACGGGGATGGGGAAGATGGCATCTCTGCATAGCTGTCTGTCAACTTCTTCTCCTGGGAAAGACATCATCACCAACAATCTATCATTTTTGAGTAAATGTAAAATGAGCAATTGAAACCAGATGGGCACCAAGATAAATTAGGTTATATCCCTTTTGTTCTTAGTTAAAAGTAAAGCCAAAAGAGGGACTAGCCAGATGTTAAAAGAACACCAGAAAAAAATATATATGCATAATAAAAAGCCTCATTTAGAGATGGCTATCTGTCTATGTACATACATATTGTCCTTTATCATATGAAACTTAGGTGTGTGAATTAAGCACATTGTTGAAAGTACTTTAACATTGCAGATATTTTCCTATTTTTATACTTAAAATATTACATTTACAGTGAAGGGCATCAATGAAATAGGTTTTCTACTTTATTCCATTATTGGAGATGAGCCATCACTTGCAAATTATGACTCTATCCATAGCACACAGCATATGTTTCCATGACCCAACTCACAGGTATCTCTATTTGCAAACACTCTTGTGTCTCTCGCAGAATTTAACTTTGTATCATTGGCAACCTTTTCCTTTCATTAGAAAATTAGTTCATTACTTGGAAATAACCACAAAATATAAACAATAGGATAGCATTATAAAACTACTGTTTAAAGTGGTCTCATTGGGAGAGGGGAAGAAAATGAAAAAGTCAGGAAATAGAAATAAGATGTTGTCAATAAAGTACTTAAAACTCTTCAGTGGTTTCCAGTAGCTCTTAAGAGAGAGAACATATTCTTTAAAAGTTTGCAACACCTCAAATGCCCTGGCTCTTGGGCCCCTTTCTAGCTTCATTTCGCTCACCCACTCCCCGGGCCTCGAAGCCCTAGAGATGGGCACTCATTTAGTGTTTGCTCAATGAGCACAGTGAGGTACACAAAGGACCAATGAGAAAGAAAATATCATTGGCATTAATAAATGCCAAAGGTAACTGAAACAATTACAAATAAGTAATGAGAACAGAGCGTGGAAAAAGTCTGAACTCCGTGGCTTAGCTGGTTATTAGAGGGTGCTGATGAGGTCAGTGGAACAAAGTGAAATAATATACAAACAAGCAACATTAATCTGCTATTTCCTCACATAATATAGCCATAATGCTGGATGAATATATCAGAAATGAGTGCCTTGAGGCAGCAGGCACTCAGGTGATAAAGGGTGACCGACTATGCCAATCTTCATCACTACTAGACAAACAAATCAAAGCTGTTTCTCACTGGTGGAAGGTTAGGGGCCCCAATATTTGAAAAACAAGACAGAAAATCAGAAATCAATTGGAAATGTTCTGACACGTTAATAGCTACTAGTTTTCAGGGCCTTAAATCATTAGACAAAATCAGAAGTCAATTGAAATGCAGTTACATGTTAATAACCTCGAGTCTGTAGGTCTTAAATTATTAGGTATACTGGTAGGTAAGAGTCACTCAAGGACAGCCGAGCCATCACAACATCATTCGCTCTTCCTTCGTTACTCTGATCTGTGGGTTCTCTTTTGATTGTCTTTATTGGTTTTAGGGTTTGGCTTGTATTCCACTAAAACAATATGATAGATTGTGGGTTTAAAACGGTACATGGGTGGAGTAAAAACTCCTAATACAAGGCATTTAACATTTTACAGTTGATATAATAATGATGGCTATTTTTCCTACTAGACTGTTTTCTTAGTGCAGGAAGGGGTTTGCTATGTCTTACTTCCTTCACTGCTATCTTTTATTGCCCTGGCTACTCTCTTTCACTTTCATTCCCAACATTCTTTTGGAAAGTAAGACAAATCTTGGGCTACAGCTTATGGTCAACCACAAATTATAGTTTTATGTCTTCTCTAATAATCACTTAACTAGTTCTACTCAGAAAAAGTGATTTATTCTACAGCAATTGAGAGTGTTCTACATGTGTGCTATTAGTTAATTCACATGGCTTCAGGGATATATGTTTGTTTCTTGTAGTGTAAACCTATCAGATGTACAATTTGATTTTTTTTCATTTTGAATAATCTGTTTTTCAATCTGTGTCCCATACCTTATATTAGCTCTTTTTCACTTACCTTGTTCTGCGTGGCTAGGTATACTTTCCTGTAAGTACATTTTCTCTATAGGACACTTAACTCTCTGTGGAGCTGTTCAGACCTGCCTGGGACTCAACTTCTAAGATTTCCTTAGATTTCAGCCTGTACTACATTCCCCCAACTTTGCCAGGTATGACCTTGTCCACATTTCCCCTCTGATTGCTCCCACCAGTGTCTTACATCCAAATGACAGCATCTTGATCTAGCCACGGTAGCTTTCCCCTCTTCTCCCACACACCAGTCTCATACTGCCTTGGGGCCTCTGCATTCTCTCTCTCCTTTGCATGGACATTTCAGATCTTCACACACTGCAGAGGGCTTCTCAACATTCAGGCAACAGTTCAATTGTCTCCTTCCTAGAGGAGGCTTATATGACCCCACACAGTCTCACAGTAACTTCATATTATTTTAGTTACAGTTTTATTCACCACTAGGAAATACTTTAATTAGTTGTTTACATGTTTATTGTCTGATACTACCATTCTACTGAAAGCCAGTGAGGGCATCATCCTTATCTGTCTTGTTCATTATTTTATACTTAGAACCTAAAACAGTGCCAGCACCATAATAGACACAAAACAATCTTCTGCCAAGTGAATGCATGAATTAATTTAATTTTAAGCTGCCATGACAGGAAATGGATGGGCAAGGCAAATGCAAATTTAAGGACAGTATTTATTAAAGCGCCATGCCATCCAATGCGCTGGACTCAGCTACAGTGGAATCAGTGCACAGGCAGCATACTCATCATCTGGAGGTTGCTAGAGGTGCAGTCTTTCAGATCCCACCCATTGAGTCATAATTTGCATTAAAAATTTCTTAGGCCAAGACCTGTGTGTCTCAGTTGGTTGGATGTCATCATGTAAACCAACAGGTCGCAGGTTTGAGTGCTGGTCCACATGCCTGGACCAGCACTCAGAACCTTGCAGGTTCTGTCTCCCATAAGGGTGTGTGTGGAATGCAATCAATCAATATTTCTCACTCATATTGATGTTTTTCTCCCTCCTTTCCCCTCTCTCTAAAATAAAATAAAATAAAATAAAATAAAATAAAATTCTTAGGTGGTTCATAAGCATACAAAATCGGAGAAGCAATGCTGTAGGATTTATTTATTTTTTTGCCTTTTTTTCTCTGATGGTTTGAATAGAACCAGACCACCTATTCAAAGGGCAGCTGTATAAGACAAATTCATCTTGATTTCATACCTAACACCATTTGTTTCTCTGTGGGACTTCCCTTTATACTTCTTTTTGTAGAGTATACATGGATGAGAAATTCATTCTATGAATAGTTACTGATTGCCCATCTTTTGTAGGGCACTGTGATATGAATATCATATATATCATCTCATCTAATGGTCATGATAACCTTCTTCTGAGGGAACACTGATAGGTATATTATATTAGCTTCAGGTATACAACATAATGATTTGATATTTATTTGTACTGCAGAATGCACAGGAAGTCTAATTAAGATCTGTCCTCATACATAGTTACAAATTGTTTTTCTTGTGATGAGGACTTTTAAGATTTACTCTCTGAGAAACTTTCAAATATGCAATACAGTATGATTAACTATAGTCGCCATGGTGTACATTACACCCATGGCATATTTATTTTATAACTGAAACTAATTTTTACAACCTTTTGAAATAGGTGTTAATATTTATTTTTTCCTTTAAAGGAAATTGGAGCTCAACAAGTTTAAGATTACTGTCTCAAATAGCAGTTGTTTGACTAAAGAAGAATGGAACTGAGTTCTAACCAATACCCTAATCTACTGTTTAACTGGTATGATGGTAGGGAGAACCCAAGATGCCAAGGACATTAATACTGGATGAGCTTCTGTTTACGAAGAAGTCAAGGAGCTGGCACTCTAAGTTGCTTCTCAAGGCACACGGATGCATGGTCGCAGCCACATACTGTTTCTACTGCAAAGAGTATGCATTGTTGACATGTCCAGGGTTACATACTTTGGATTGTAGCCATTGAACAAGCAGCAACAAATCTGAAAATATGGAATTATTCAGATCTTTGACTTGGCTTTCAATGGATGCTTTAATCAACTCAGCTAATTGACCACTAACTGGACTTATTAGGAGCTATGCTCTTTTAAGCTAAATCTCCAGCATTCCAGGCATCAGTCATCTGGGAAACATTAGGTGGGGAAAGTTGGCTCTCTGGCCATCACAGGAAACTCCATAACTTGTCATCTCCATCTATTTCCTGAGCCTCTTACTTTTATCTAATTTTACTATAAAAAGTGACCCTAGAAATAAGGTCTAATAAGAGCTGCAGAAAATGATTTCGTCCCTCTACTTCACATTAAAACTTGTCATGATTGGTAAGTATTATTTTAATTAGATAAGAACTGGTTTGCATGACGTTACTGCAGAGAATTCATATATGTAGCCATAAATTAAACATGTACAGATCCAAATATCAGGTTAATTGATACTTCTTCCATATAGAGAAATAAAAATTTTGTTGTTTAGTACTCTGAAGTTCCATATTTCCATATCAGCTGCCCCACTACTAGGACATTTTCAACCACCACATGTCTGCATTAGAGAACCATTTGACACTCGGGTTATCTGTGTATGCATCCCAATAAATCTGGGCAAACACAGCCAACTGTTATTACAGTGAAGGATGTAGTTCTACAACTCATACAGGAACAGCCCACTGCAACCTATTTTTCTTCCTTTAGTTTTTCTTAGTACAATTTCTTGGCTAGATTCTGAACGTGATGTATGAAACACTTAGAATCCTCTTCACACTTGCCTTTGTATATTAAAGATACTATATATTTTTCAAAGGACTGCTTTGCATTTATGAAACTTGTTTTTCCTTCCATGAAACTCCAGGCATTTTAATTAAAACTGCAAAATGTATATATTTGCATGAAATATAGCACACAGAACTAAATGAATGAACCATTGTCTACATATTGAAAGTTAACATCTTACTATCTTACTTTGAAGTGTGAACTACAGCATATCTAGTTTTAACTTGTTTGTGATACCCTATACAAATGGTTAAGAAATACAATGAAAATGCTTTGGGTTCATTTATTTTTATGAACTCAAAATGAGATTTAACATTTAAATTACTGTCTCTCCATTTAACCTCTTTCTTCACAAATATAATTTTAAGAATGTTTTTAATAATTCATTGTTTTAATCGATTGAAACATGTATTTTGATATTTCTAAAGTAACACCCAAATTTCCCCTTGGGCTATTTTCATGAACACTGCTAAACACTTTCATAAAGTTGTCTAAGACATCTTTCATTCTACTGTGTTTCCTATTATCAGGACAAGAGAACTGAACATCTGCTTGAAGTAATTACACTAAAAATTCATGAAGATTTCCATGGAAATAAAGCAAAATGAGAACTGAGATAAGAGGATAAACTCCTTTTTATTCTTGGTAAAAGTATATACTGAAAGTTTTTGCATTCGTTGTGCTGCAGCCTAAATAGAATATAAAATATAAATTTTGGTTTATCAAGACTTTTATTGTTTCCAGGTTTCTATAGCTTAGGAGCTTAATCAAGAACACAACATTAATACAGTAAAGTATAACTAATTATATTTTATTGTAAGGCATATACAATTTAGCACTATTCTCTAAATGTTATTTTGATTTCTTTTTAATTATAGAAATGTGCAAATTGTTATGGTTGGTTTTTAACAGTCACAGTAGTGCTATGTGAACCACACCTCCAGAAGGCTTGCAAAATTGAAACTCAGTTAATGCCATGGAATTGAGGTGGGGGTGAAAGGAGTATTAAAAACAGAGAGAAACCAGATACAGAGCTAAGACTTTTTTTTTAAAGCACACTATTTAGAAATTCTCTAGCATTTAAATTTTGCGATCAGATTTTTTTTTTGCTAGACCTGTACAAACTCTACCATAATCCTGAGAAGTACTATTGAGTTGTTGATGTCTTTGGTATTCATCAGGAATTATCTTAAAATTCATATTGACTTTTGATAGTGAAAGTCATTATTGATTGATTGATAACTAATATAGATTTTTTAAAAATTTGAGATGGGAAAATAATAGAGTCTCATATTTGCCTGGATTTTTCTAGAAAGCATTTTCATATAATAACCTTATCTGAACTTTAACACAACTGCAAAATAAGTAATATCTTACTATCATTTATCAACTAGTGCTCTTGGGCCAATTTTAACTGCTCTAAGATTCAGTTTCCTAATTGTCAGAATGGAAGCTAGTAATAGCATTTATCTTATGATATGGTTATGCATATTATGAGAAAATATTTAAGTGTCTTGCTCAGTGTCTGACACATGATTAAAAATGTTAATTACTTTAAAAATACTATGTCTAAACTCATCACCTTTGTCAGTGGAAGATTTGCCCATACCTACCATACCACTATGGGAATGGAACTGCTTCATTCTAAGTATCATATTGTTTATGTCCAAAATTTATAAAGAACTCAGAAAACTCAACACCAGAAAAACAAACAACTCAATTAAAAAATGGGCAAAGGACCTGAATAGACACTTCTCCAAAGAGGACTTACAGATGGCCAATAGACATATGAAAAGATGCTTAATGTCACTAATCATCAGAGATATGCAAATTAAAACCACAATGAGATATCATCTTACACCTGTCAGAATAGCTACCATCAATAAATGGAGCTGGTGAGGATGTGGAGAAAGGGGAACTCTTTTGCACTGCTGGTGGGAATACAGATTGTTGCAGCCACTGTGGAGAGCAATATGGAGATACCTCAAAAATTAAAAATGGATCTGCCTTTTGACCAAGTAATACTACTTCTGGTAATATATCTAAAGGAACCCAAAACACTAAGTTGAAAGAGCATTAGCACCCCTATGTTCATTGCAGCATTATTTACAAAGCCAAGATATGGTAACAGCCCAAGTGTCTATCAGTAGGCAAATGGATAAAATAACTATGGGATATTTACACACTAGAACTATCCAGTTCTAAAAAAGAGGATACATTTACCCTTTGTGACAATATGGGTGGACATGGAGAACATTATGCAAAGTGAAATAAGCTAGTCAGAGAAAGAAAAATACCATATGATTTCAGTCATACATGGAATCTAATGAACAAACTGAACTAACAAGCAGAATAGAGACAGACTTAAAATAGAGAGCTAAGGGTAACAGCTAAGGTGGGGGAGGTTAGGAGGTGGAGGGATTAAGCAAAAAGGAAAAGGACTCATGGACATGGACAATAATGTGGTGATTGCAGCGGGTAAGAGAGTATAAGGGGACTAAATGGTGAAGAAAAAAAATACAATAAAGAAAAGCAATACTTCGGTTTAAACTGCCATAGGTATTGTTGTGACAAAAACTTTCTCTACAGATCTTTATTAACATCTGTATGAGTCTAATACAGATGTTTTTCCTTTTCTTGAGCTAACAGCTTTCTCATTCATTAAAATCATAAACATAGAACTGCCTTTAGACTCAGTGATTCCACTGTTGGAATTATACCCTAAGAATCCTGAATGACCAATTCAAAAAACTTATGCACCTCTATATTCATAGCAGTGCTATTTACAATAGCCAAGTGCTGGAAACAGTCTAAGTGCCCATCAGTAAATGGGTGGATCAAAAAGCCGTGGTAGATTTACACAATGGAATACTACTCAGCAGAAAGAAAGAAGGAACTCCTACCTCTTGCAACAGCATGGATGGAAATGGAAAATATTTTGCCAAGTGAAATAAGTCAGTCAGTGAAAGACAAATACCATATGATCTCACTGATAAGAGGGATCACACAAGCAAAATAAACTTATGAGCAACATAGAAACAGGCATGGAAACATGGAACAGACTGACAGCTACAGAGGGGAGGGGAGAAGGGGGATAACGGTGGAAAGAAGGGGAAGGAACCAGTCAAAGAACATGTATGAATGGCCCATGGACATGGACAACAGTGTGGGATTGACTGGGAGTGGGGGATGAGCTGGGTGGGGGAGGGTAAAGGGGAAAAAATTGGGACAACTATAATAGAGTAACAATAAAATTTTAAAACATCATACTATTTGATGAGATAAATAAATAGATAGATATCACAGTGTTTGAAGCAACTTGAACTAATGTGGATAATCATTTTTTCCATTTCTGCTTATAAATGGGCTTACAGAAAGATATTAGTAAATACTATCACATTAGACTCGCAGTATAAGCTTGATTATTCAGCAGTTTTGTATTTTCCTTTTTGTTAAAGTGCTAAGGTTGTGAGGAAATACAGAAATTGGAGAAAAAACAATTTATGTAATTATGACTATTAAATCTTAGAGTTCATATTTTAGAAATTATTTAGAGTTGTGTTATAAATATCTTTGGGGCATTAACAAAAAATTTTAACAAAAAGTATACTATAGAATATGTAGCTCACAGTGATATCTTGTAATGCTCCTTTAATTTCCTTTCTCTTTATAAATGAAATAATTTACATCAACTTTTAAAAACCACAAGTTAAACAGCTATACACAATGACTTTCAGTCAGCAAACCTCTCAGGCATTTTCTAGATAAAAGGTAAAAAGAGTTTCTTCTGGAAGTGCTATAATGCAGTTACACTGAGCTATATATTACAGTACTTAATGAGAAATCATGCTACTAAATGAAAGCAACTCTATATTAGGGTCATTCTGTAGAGTTATCAACACAATAAAAATAATCACATTTATTATAATCTATTGGCTTTTTAACTTTAAAAGCTTATATAAATAGAGACTCCCACATCGAATGTGTCAGTAGAATTCCCTTTACTCTGTGATGGAACGCAACTCTTGTGTCAATCTCTGCAGCCTCTGCCTCCCTCACATGAAGGCATCCTACAGGTTCCAGTCCCGCATGGAACCTTGCAGGAGTCTGTGTGGACAAGGGCTGCTCCAGTAGTTTTTCCTTTTTTGTTGTTGTTGTGCAGGTCTTGGTTACCTCACATTCTCTGAGGGAGTCTCACATTTCCTATCTGTCCCGCAAATTAC